>NW_022884351.1:0-546176 GCF_011952205.1 Bombus bifarius
TGCTCTCGAAAGTCGGTTTCCAGGTGGCCCGCAATCGGTGACTACACGTGCGTAGAAATTGCTTTACTTTGGCTAATGGAGCAGCTTCGTTGTGTTTGTCTTCAGGGATGATTATTTGGAAGGGAAGACGAGGCTCTTGAAGCTCGATGTTGATTCGTTTCGTGCAAGTATGCTATGTACGTATGTACACCGCTTTTAATGAGGATATGTTAATTGTGGGGGATTAAAGAATTTTTCATGAAAATTGAACACTTAGAACGTTTACACGTAGATCGCTCGGTTTTATATGATACGCGGATTATATAGTATATATTAATGTTTTTAAATAAACATCTTCATGTACTTCTTTATTATTCTAAATTTGGTGCATTAATTTCATACTTTGTAAGTGATGTCGTTTCAGACAATTGATCTCGTTCATACGCAGTTGCATAAAAATTTACGTCTAATGTTTCTAAATCTAACACAAGAACTATCAAATCAGTTAAAATGACTGGTGTCAAATGTTTCGTGTTTGCAATTACTAAAAACATGTAAGCCCTTGTGGTACTATTCATTTATTAATTTCATTCAACCTACATAATCTCTATTCCCAAAACGTTCAACTTGCAAATATACTGAAAACGGAGGAGACGTTAAAAATCTCGTTAAAAATACTCATATTTAAAACAGCAACAATTTCGCTTCCTTTTTCGATCTACCTGTTATCGACCGAAGGTAAAAGGGAAAGGGAGAAGGCGGTTCACTTTGAAAACGAGGATTTCAGCTCTAAAAGTTGAGGAACATCGATTTGGTGAAAATTAATTTTTCCCGTTGCCAACGAGTTAAGGGATAGCGAGCTCTCGAGCCGGATGGCAGGCTATCAAGTCTCGAGGGCGGCGTGGTTAACGCACATATACGCACGCACACGCGTCCGCCAATGTGGCAGCCCCTCTTTTACGACTCGCGGCACGTTTAACGGCCGACTAAGCTTTTTAATAATTCGCCGACCGGTAATTAGTTCGTAATTTAATGAGGCGGCCGTAAAACTCCGCCTAGGGCCACCCGAGCTCTCCGACCGCCCCGTAATTACGTCTCCGTATATATTTCACAATATAATTGTCCGGCTCTCTGGACGAGGCTCTGTTTTCTGAATCTTCTCCCCTTTCGCGACCGGAAGTGGCAGGGAGAGTGTTCCGGAACGAGCGGGTTGCTGAAAAGGTACATTGACAACGACGCATGCGGCAACGAGATTGACTACACCACACTGTGTCGTAGTATTTTTTAACGTTAAAACTACCGTCAGCCTTTAAATATACGTTCGAATGCATTATATATAAATGAATATAATTAAAATTAACATTGTGAAAATAAGAATACGATAACTCTGACTCAGTAAAAGTCTGTCTTAGTAAAAGTTAAGATTAATTTTACATATGAATAATTTTAGTAATTTGATAATTTAGAAAATCTAAAACCGGTTTCTTTCGATAGGCAGATTGGAATAACGAGATTTGTCTCAGCGACCAAAAGAAACTTGAAACATTCTACAAAGGTTAATCGATGCAAAATCAGATTATATCAGGCCAAACTCCACAAAATTCCCTCATTAAATGCGGGACTTCGAGGTAGACGTTGTTCGTCGTAGGAGCCGTGTCTCGATCGCTGCTATCGATACACTCGCCGTGTTACGCGACGTATGGCCCCTCGTCCACTCCGGTGCCCATATTCATCGAGCATATCGCTGTACATTGTGCTGGGAACTGGTGTAGGATCGAAAATACGGCTAGCCTATTTTCACCTCGACCATAATTCAGCTATTATCGATAGCCAACCGCGGCTATACACCAGCAACACGTGTAAGATCGAAAGTAGGCAGGATCATAGGTCTAGCTCGAGCGGTTAACAAGATTCCTACACGCAATCTCGAGGCCGTTTCAGTAAAGGGGTTAGCTGTACGTGTCCCGCAAGGGTACGGCGTTTAACAACTCGCGATAGCAGCAGATTCTCTCTCTTTCGTCTCCTTCTATCGTCCTTCTGCTGGAATATACGGCCACTATAAATCAGTGGTTCGATCGGGGACGGCCAGTCGGTTGATCGTCTTCTTTTCTTCCTCCTCTCTCTATACCATCTTTCGATCCTCTTCTCTATCTCTTGGATATCTCTGTGTTTGACCTTCCTGTCGGTCCTACCGATGCCACGCCACCGGGACGCCCATTAACTGGCTTTTTTGCGTTGTGTAATGACCTTAAAGCGCCCACGGTTTACGAAGCCATTCGTTAAGGCCGGCACGGCGCAACGGACCGCGCGTTGGTAATCGCGCGAGAATGCGCCTCTCCGCGGGCATTCTTGCGTACGACCTTTTTCTTCTCTACTATCTTCTTCCTCTTTTCTTCTTCTATCCTCTACACTCCTTATTTTTTTCATTTTTCCTATATACGATCTTCGTCCTTCTTTCCTCTGTTTCTTACTTTCACGCTCTTATAGAAGTCTATCCAGCGGTTCTCTGTTATCTATTTCTTTCTAGTTCCACGGCACGTCCTTGTCGCCGCCCGATCCCTAACCACTTAGACGGTTTCTCCGTCTGACCCATTCCACGCACACTCCACCGCCTCTTTCTCCTTCCGATTCTCATTCCCTGTCGTTTTTCTTGTTACAAGGAGGCCGACGCAAGCGAGCAGCAGCTGAAGAAACGGGCGAGATAATAGGGAAGAAGCCCGGCACCGAAGAGCCCGCGAAATAAAGCGACGATCGTAATCCACCACTGGCTTTTCAATTACCAGAACTGTCTCCCCATTTTCCTGCTAGTTCGTCCCCTCTCCTCGATGCTTCTGCTTGTTCGCTCTCTAAGTTCCAGCTATGTCTTTCTTCCGTCTCTGTCCTCCAAACTTCCCTATCCAACGTTTCACGCAGCGATAAAAATGTTTCCTCATCCCCTTCTTCGCTCTGTGTTCGCAGATAACGCGAAGACACTTTATGGCAAGCTATTCTGTATGCTCCTTATTCCTTTGTCGTTTCCTTCGCCGTTCTTCCCTAGTTTACCATCCCGTTCCAATCTTTTTATCCTTCTTTTCCTCATTCGTTTTAGTTTCTTATTTTTCTCGTCATAAGCAATGTTTTTTATTTCGCCCTGCTCTTCACCCCCTATTTCCTGCTCCGATCGAGCAACGAGAGTACTCTACCGGTCTCCGACACGACGTGTCCTTGAGAAATCTCGTAAAGCACCACTCAGCGTCGCTCCGAAAATCAGCGAAAATCTGGCGTTCTTCTTCCACCCTCGCACCTCGTCAACGTCTCGACGATGGAGCCCGAGTATTCTTCGACGATATATTGCGGTCTCCTGACAATTTCCTATCCGTTCTCTCTCTCTCTCTCTCTCTCAACTCGTGTGCCGGGTGACGTGGAATGTCTCGAGGAGCAAATACGTTTTAGCGATATAGGAATAGCGGCGGAATATTTATTGGAATTTGTATCTCGTTTCGAAAGCGATACGTTTGATGCGATCGATAACGATGATAATTAGATCGGATGTTTACGCGTCTATTGGAGAATTGTTATTACTAGTTCGCGTATTCCAAACGTTTTATAATTAACAGCGTTTTACGACAAAAATTCGTTCGACGGATATATCTCATTATCTTCGTCGTTTTTCGTGTACAGAACAAACACGTGCTTCGAAGTCAGTTGTTTTCGACGATCTCGTCGAAGTTATTATTATCAGTTCGTATGTTTTATGAATCTTATAATTAGCAGTATCGAATCTTTCTCTTATGACAAAAATATCTTCGATAAGTATATTTCATTTTCTTCGTTGCCTTTCGAACATACAACAAACGATTTCCACGTTTTCAAGACAATTTTTTCGACGATTCAATCGAAACTTATTATTATCAGTTCATATATTTCATATATTTCGTAATTGCCACTATCAAATTTGTATCTTGCGACGGAAGTTCTTCTGACAGACAATATATTTCATTTTCTTCGTCGTTTTTCATACACAGAATAAATATTTCCGCGTTCACCAAGTCTCCGGTTCCAAGTCAATTTTTTCAACGATCCAATCGAAACCGTATGTGCAATTCGGCAAGTACCGCGTGCCACGAGAAAGTTAGTTATCGACGAGACAAATTCAATCTGCGAAAAATATCTGCCCCTCCTGCCGGCGATTATAGGCAAGCGCATATCACCGAGTTCTATCGTCGGTTAAGGTCAATTTCCGCGATCCCACGTTCTCCCATGGTCGCCTAATGGAAAAAGAAGGCAATCGTCGCGGTTTCTGTATTCAATAAAAGCGCGCGTATCTATAGAGAAATACGTGTGCTCTCTACCCGTAGTAAAACGGTCGTATACCGCGACCGAAACAGAGGAAAACAAAACGAGAAAGACAGAGAAGATATGAAAAAAGGAATATTGGGAAAAACGGAGATAGCCCGCGGACGCGAAGGAACGGGCGCAACGAAAAACCGGAATACCGGGTCCGATTCGATGCATATTGCGTTTCGGTGGGCGTTTTCGCGATAGCGATATACCGCCGTAAAACCGTCGCTGTCGTGGTTAGAAGTAATTGGCCGCAACGGTAACGTGAATGGGAAGTATGGGAACTGAAGCCGCTTCGAGCTCGGTTCGAACGATAACGATAACAATAATATCGATCACCCGGGGACGGTTTTTGCGGACAAGGGCAAGAGGCACGAGAGGGGTTAGGCGTGCAACAGGGAGAGAGAGAGAGAGAGAGAGAGGAGGGTGAGTTGAGTGGGTGGTGAACTGGGGATAGGCAGAAAGCAAGAGGGAAGAGAGAAAGAGAAAGCGTGTCGAGGGTGGTGGCGAGACACTCGAAGCGCGTTGTTGCATAAAATTGTAAAGCCCCGGACTCGACGGTGGCGGCGTCGCGCCGAGATAGCTGCAAACAGAGGCAAGTTAATTTAAAAATGCAAATTCCACCGCAGGGCTGCTGGCTCCGCCGATGAGGGACGGTTAGTAGAGAGGGGGGAAGAACGAAATGGGTTGGGTGACAGTGAGAGATATATGTTTCAATATAAAATGATTAATTGTTTTATAGCATCGACAAATAAGTTGGGGAACATCCTCTCAAGCTTTTCTTCATTTTTTTTTTTTTTTCTAACCATGGTTTTCAAAACATAGTTTCAAGTAGCTGTTTCTTTATTACTTCTTTCTTATAAACTTTATAATTTGGCACTCGTAATTAGTATCTAATAATATATTGTGCGTACTGTAATTTATAGGCTGCAAATTATAAATATATTTTGGGTATCTACTCAATTATGGTATTATATCCTTCATCACCCATATAATAAATAGCTTCATCTTCATCAAGCTTTGCATGCTATATCACCCAACTTCTTTGTTTCAACATTTAAAGCATATATGTATGTAATTGAGAAAATATATTTACTCTATCAAAATTATACCAATAATGTAGTTCAATTTATATAAATGAATATTATCTCTTTATTATAAATTTCTTCATAATAATGAAGACACATCTAGGAAATAAACAATCACAACACGATAATTATTACCCATAATGTCAAAGATCTATGTATGGCATTGATCAGTGTCAATATACTATACACGTGTACGTGTATATACAGAATTATGCAGAAAATATGAATCTTTACATGTATACAGAAATCAAAATGAATTGTATCATTCGTATATTAGGAATATGAATTTTCTATTTCTTAATACACGTTATACGTGTCCCGTGTACACGTGTCACTTTATTATCCATTCAAAACTTTGACTTTTATTTCTAACCATACATACACACTTAAAACAAAAATTCGGAGACATTTTTAAATAAAACGTTTTTTAAAGTGAAGCATAACACAACGATTAAAATTGTTAGAAAAACAATTTGATATTTTAAAATTTTATAAATATCAGGAATATAAGATACCTTTTAACTATGTATTAGTCGCACACAATAGGATAAATATTATCATGGAATTATATCGCTACTTGATTGTATACGTTAATCATACATAATTTCTAAACTTTATTTATATAATACAGGAGAGATTTCGCAAGATGAAATTCATTATTTTTCTTCATACTATTTATATGTACCTGATTTCTTTCGAATGAAATAAATAACCTCATTCTTTGTTGACAGAAAGACACATTGCAGACAATTATTATTGGCCAAAAAGTATGAAAATTTTTTAAAAATCATATTCAAGAATGAAATAAATATTACGAAGACAATAAAGTAATGTATGCGAAGAAGGAACCGATCGTCACTTAGTTATGGAAAAGAAGATCAGTAAACGATATAAATATTTAAATTCATATAGTAGAACGAACAAAATTTGTTAAAATTGAAATACAATTAATGAGAAAATATATTATATTAAAAAACGTTCTTAATTTTAGGAAAAAGAAAACAAAACACTTGAAACAATTAACAAATTTTCACAATTCAACTCACCCAACTTAAATCATTTCTAAAATCTCGGGTCAAACAATTATCGCGTGCAAAGTGCTGGAAGACACTAACTTCTGAATAACTTCAACTTCTGTGTGCCTTTATTTACATGGTATTCACGTACGCGTAAAAGAAGAGATCGAAGAACGCTGATTGGTTGAATAAAACATCGGTTCTTGATCACTAACTAATGAATATCATTTCTGATGATCAGGTGATACTGTTGTTCAATAAATAGAATTATGTAAGAATATATTCCATATTTGGTGTTTATCTAAGAATTTATTTTATGTAGGTTGGTGTCCATGCCGCCCCCAGTACAGTGCGCGAAAAATTGAAAACAATTATCAGAGTACAAGAGCATAAGAGCAGAATATCATTCTTATTACAGAAGTAAGTGTTTATTACTGTTTACTACCACGAGAATTTTATATACATATGTAGAAAAAGAAGGAGATCAGAGAATGTCGTCATTCACATTGTAAGAAATTGCTAAGTCAATAAAAAGAAAGAAACGTGTACATTAATATATGGAAATGCAATAGTTGTATACATATTGTAGTAAAAGGAACACGTCTATGTACAGGCTATCCCACGCAGCTGGAACAATCTATAATGTTAAAATGATGGAAAATAGAAAACAATTTCATTAGGAAAAATTACACACATGTACTACGTGATTCATCGCTGGAAACCACTTAATTCTTTTTAATGAAATGTTTTTCTATTTGCTGCCGTTTTAACGCTATGGCTTGTTCCAGTTGCATAGAACACCTTGTATACACACATACGTTACATAATATATTATTGTTCAAAAGTACATGGCTCGAATGTAATTTATTTGCAAAACTACAAGAATGATGTTATCTTTATTAGAGCTATTGTATAATATTATGATACGACAAAATATATTTATAAAAATTAATATCAGTAGGTATCAAATATTATACGGCTGTTTTGATTGTCAAACTATAGAAAAGCTGGAGATAAAGAAAAATTGATCGTGCAGAACTTTCAAAAAATCAAAAACGGTACAAAATCGCAGAATGTGGCATGCACATTGTAAACACGATTTTCTCGGTACCGCGTTCTCTGAAATGGCCAACACGACATAAATTATACTTGACCGATTGACTTTAAAAGCATACATTACCAAGCGTATCATATAAATTAGAATAATCAACAGATTGTTTGTTTCATTTCTTTCTTATCTGCGAAAGATCATCTCGCTGAATGACTAAGTGATTTAAGCAACGCGTATCCAGTTCAGAATTTATACAAGTTCGTTGATGAAATACGGTATCATTTCCTGTTAACGAATCAATTAATATCTTCGATTAAAAAAGCTTTAAAAAATACCACTCCATGTCGGAATTTACTGTAAAAGGTGGAAAATACGTTCTTCGTATCGCATTCCACTTCAATAATTAAATAATATGGCGTACACGGTTTATGGGGAATATTTTGATAAAGTTAAAAAGATTCAATTGAGATCTTTTTTCTTAATATCTGAAAATATATTGGGATCATACATTATAAAGCATTTACAACAAACACAATAATTAAACACTTAATATTATACACTATATATAAACTTAATATTTATCAAGATATAATACACAAGCCACGATAAAGAGATCGAACAGTATTTGTTGGTAATATTTAATGAGCCGATATAAATATTCGAAGTTGGACGCGGAAGTTGTAGCTTAAACCGTTTCTTTTCAGCATACAACTTAATATTAACGAGATTAATTTCAACTTAATATCAACAGTTAAATGTTACAAATACAGAAAAGTTACCTGTAGCTTACAGTAATGCAATCGATAGTGTTTTATCAGGAATGAATTATTAATTAAAAAGAATTGTTATATGTATATGTCCTCTTGCCCTGATCCAAATAATGTTGTATTCGATGAATTTGCGTTGAACACACAAAAATTAGGCTTACTTTTACGCCTTTCCCGCCTTTTAAATTCCGACTTGCCACACCATCCGCATCAAATACATGAACAGTGTATTTGCGTGTTTTATCCATGTACGAATCATTTTAACACTAAACTTACCACCACCGGTAAGATTAACCGTGTCCAAACTTTTGTGCACAATTTCCTACATATAACGTTATCACATCGCTGTTTATTTTGACGACTTTTCTTAAAATATGTATACAATAAATTTTTCAGTATTTACTTCTCCTCTCATTTTCTTTTTTTCCAAAAAATATACGTAGCCTCTCCTACCTATCGCGACCGATCAATTTGATCGGTCGAAAAATTTATGATATTTACTTACTTAATTATTTTCAGGCCGCAGAGTTGGATGACATAGTGTACAATTTTATAATTCGAAGAGAGAGTGAGGAAGGGAGAGAGGGAGGGAGGGAGGGAGGGAGGGAGGGAGGGAGGGAGGGAGGGAGAGAGAGAGAGAGAGAGCATCACAGTATAAAAGTTCTAAAGCATTTTCTTTGCGTTATAAGTTACAAGTACAAATTTGAAGAAAGAAGAAGTAAATCCGCAATATTTTGATGTAAATCTTCTATTTCATATTTAATGAATTATTCTGCCGCGAATATTTATCCTAAAAGTGTCCACGCATTGAAAAACTATTATATGAAGTCATCAGAAAAAGATAGATAACATGGACGAGAAGTGTTTGGATATTGATGAACAGAATCTTTCTGAAATTGAAAATAAAATGGAAAAGGATGATGACCTATTTGGCATATCCAACGAATTAGTCTCCAGACACGGATAATGAAGAGAAGAATATCTTGAATAAATGTAAAAGACAAAAGGAAAGGAGATTAACACTGAGATAAGAAAGTGAGCGTGATGTAGAGGACCAACGCATCGAAACTGCTGCTGATGGGACAGTTTCATAAGAGATAGCAGGTGGTTCCAAACCCGGAAGAGCACCAATTCACATAATATCTGTAGGGAATTATCAGGTCCGACAGGATATGCTAAACGAAATGTTATGAAAGGAAAAGTAAAGATTGCATTTTCTCTGATCATAGACTACCATATAATGAAAAATATACGTGCACAGAACGTGCACAGAAGCAGAAGCATTTAGTTGGGGCCTAATTATTTTTTTTTTTTTTTATTTAACTATAATTAAATGCGTTTGTTGCTCTGCTGTATATTCACGGAGCATATAAGGCAAAAGATTTAGGCATCTCATATTTGTGGGATGGCCGTGAACAGAAAGTGAAGTTTACACAGTAGCGTAACGAATATAAATGCAAATAACTGGCCACAATTGACTCGAGTCGTGGTGAACAACGCAATAATCATTGCTTTTTCAACAATCGCCAACGCTGCTACGAATGCATAATTATTGGTAGAATTCACTGTAGTGGTACCGACAGCTTCTTTCGAATACCTTGGAAACCAAGATCGACCGTCGATTATACATATAGAAAAAAATCATCGAAATCGGAGAGAAGGTAGCTTCTTGCAGACTGACGCAATTTTATATTTCAATTATTTTTATAATTCAATATTTCAATTCAATTTATATAAAATGTAATTCTTTTTTATTGCATCAATTAAAGATAACATTTTGTCCAATTTATTCTGTTGACAGAATTATCGCCACAAATATTCATATCGCCAAATTCTTCATCATGGTAGCATGACTTTCCTCCAATAAACCAATGCTTTACTAGATGCCAAGCCACCTCCACGTAGTATGAATACTACCTATAATTGTGCGTCCGTAATAACGTATGCATTCGTATTGTTTGACGGCGGCCCTGCAGCGCTTGGATACAGTAATAACCCAGCACCAAAGTCCAAAATTGTTGCGTTTTTTATTTGTTAGACTGCGAGACTTTTCTGATTACGAAAATATAAGCTTGTATGGTAGAGTTCTTAGCGTTGCGTCGTGCGGTTTCTTTGATAACGAACGAATTGCGATAAACAATGAGTGAAAGGGCAAGCAGGGAAACGTGATGAGGGATCCCTACAGTAGACATCACTGACCTAACATATACCTTATGGAATTCTGAAATAACCGAAATATTACAAATAAAAGATGAGAATTAGATTTGAGTTAGATCATGACATGTATAGCCATTGAATATATCAGACATATCATATTGGAAAATCTAACATTTATAGCCTTCCCGGATCATAAATTTATTATATTTGTTATTTATTTCTAATAAAAACTGGGAAAATGTTCGAAAGATAGTTCCGTTTTCTAGATTTTATTCCAAAATTGTCCATTAATATAATTAATATAAAGCACATAAGAAATACTCAAAGTATTGCTTCTGATGTAGTATGTAGTACATACAATCCGTGGAACCGATTGTGACCTAACGTTAATAACATAGGCGTACATTTATAACCTAGAATTGTCGATATTTCCGGTCAATGTTCTGTGAAAGTAAGACATGCGAACGATGGATGATCACGTATCTTGGAAGATTATTTTCCAGGTTATTTTCTAGGTTTCTATGCCACTGCACAGTTATGTTAAACGTAAATTTGATGAATGTCGCCAATTATGAACGGAAAGTCAATAGAGAGCTAAGAAATTTGCCTGTTGCTGGCTACCTCGCTGCGGCTGGATTAAAAAAACTAACTCAAATCCAATACATATATTGATGATATCATTTTAAATTGAATTATAATAGATATAGATGATTCTTATAGCCTCGCATATACAATTGTGCACGAGGCTTTCATTCGAAGGATCTGTGAAATATCAAAGCTCGCCTAATCCTCGTTTACGTTTACTATCTGATAATACCCATTATTATTGGAATTAAAATCGGAATTCTGTTAGAGTATTTATCAGACATTTATTAGCATTTCTATATGTTAAAATATTACATTACATATTCTCTACTAACGTATGAACGGCCGCAATAAATATGAACTTCAATTTATACTCAACGCCATCTATGTATAAATTAAGAGCGAAATTTAAAATCAACTTGATCTCGGAATTATGATCATTCACTGCAAAAATCTAAGAGAAAAGATTGAAGAAGAAAGATCAGGGATCTTATTAAAAATAGAATTTTCGATTCATTAAATTTATATATATTAGACAAACAGTAGTTCAAGCCAGTTAATCCTGTAATACAAAATTTGCCTTAGTGGAAATATTTTCTATTATAAAAACTAAAAATATATTTCAGCGAAATATAACTTTAATCTTTTGAATTAAAAGACAATTAGTAACAATTTTTTTCATTTAAAATTGTTACTTTGCAGAATGTGTGAAAAGCGTGGCTAGAATGCAGTAAATATTTATTGAAATTGAATAAGTAAGCGATATATACGACACTAATCATTTCTAATGATTAAATAAACTACATATAGTAAATTTTAGTTAATTTCGTCTAGAGAATTCTATGTAGAATTAATTTTATCTAATTCTTCAATTTGCATTCCTGAAAGTGGTAGATGTATGGCATTGTTACTTGAAATTTAATCGAGCGATTACTTAGGAATGAGCAATAATTTCACTAGTAATGTATTGTAAACATTTTATTACTTGTCCTATTGTTATATAACATATGCTCTATAATTTTCACTCACATTATGTTGATAGCATTGAATTGTCTATTGGCCAATCAGCGGTAGTCTTGACACGCCCCTTGAATATTCGTTTTCGGTGACTGAATGCAGGTCAGAGGGTAAACAATTTCAATAAATTTTTCATTGATTTTGTAGTTTTTATTGATTGATGATCTGAGTGACTTTCGCCAAATTCTTCAATCATTTAAAATGGTAAGTTTAATATTTTTAATCTATAATTGTAACATTATATTATTTTATTAATAATGTCAACTAAAATCAGTAATAACACTTTTTAGAGATAGTGTTCGATATAGGAAAGTCTAACTTTATAAAATCTCCCATTCACGATAAAATTTTTGAAAAGGTTTGTTGTAAAAGATGTTTGTGTATTTTTGTGATTGTGATATTCTAAGAAAAATTTTTACCTAACCTAAAATGAAACAAACGTCAAAATGGCGCCACCCAGTGACATACATGAAAATTTTGGTTCTTCGGTCATTTTAAAAAAATTAAAAATATAAATTCATTTATATATTTTTTGTAATGTAGATAATTTTTGGTTAACCCATATAAATGTCTTCTTGATGTAACTCGTACTAATGAATTAATATTGATGTCTCCTAGCATTTCTTTTTTCTGTCTTTTATTGAAATTAGCGAAAGTTAATATGTATCTTATCGCTTATTTATATTGAATTTCATATGGCTTGCCGCCTGCTTATGCTAAATTTGAATTATATTAATTATACTAAATTATATTTACTACTATCACACTTACTACTACGATTTAATTATATTAAATTCTAAGATGAAATTTGTATAAATTAGATTTATTCAAGATGACATTAAATTAGAAATATAGTATAGTTATATTAGACTTAACAGTTTCATTATAAATGTATAAAATTCCATTTATTAAAGATATGATTAGACTTACAAATTCACTGGGTTATAGAATATTTAAAATTAAATCAAACTTAATTTTAATGTTAAAGACGGAACAGCAAATGGATTGTGCTTTGGATTTGATGAGAAGACTGCCACCTCAGCAAATTGAAAAGAATTTGAGTGATTTAATAGATCTAGTGCCATCTCTTTGTGAAGATCTCTTATCCTCTGTTGATCAGCCCTTAAAAATTGCAAAAGATAAAGAATCTGGAAAAGATTATTTACTTTGTGACTATAATAGAGATGGAGATTCCTATAGGTAATTGCGAAAATGTGCTTTGCTCTATTCTGTTATTAATATTGTTATTGTATTTAGTTTTACTAATATTACATTAAGAATAAAGAAATAATATTTTACGTTATAAAATTATGTTGCAGGTCCCCTTGGAGTAATACGTATGATCCTCCACTAGAAGATGGTTCAATGCCATCTGAAAGGCTTAGAAAATTAGAGATAGATGCAAATCATGCATTTGATCAATACAGAGAACTTTACTTTGAAGGTGGAGTTTCTTCTGTCTATCTGTGGGACTTGGATCATGGTTTTGCAGCAGTAATATTGATTAAAAAAGCAGGTGATGGTTCAAAGAAAATTAAAGGTTGTTGGGATTCAATTCATGTAGTGGAAGTTCAAGAAAAATCCAGTGGAAGGATTGCACATTATAAATTAACTTCCACTGCAATGCTTTGGTTACAAACTAATAAACATGGCTCTGGAACAATGAATCTTGGTGGAAGTCTTACAAGACAGGTTTGTTTCTAATTAATTTCTAATTATAATTAAAAAAAAAAGAGAAGAGATCTTTATATGTATTAATTATTTTCTGTACGACATTCAACGAGTATATCACAATTATGTGAAGTTATTTCCTAACACATTTTTTTTAGGTTGAACAAGATGCCCAAATAAGTGAGAGTTCTCCACATATTGCTAATATTGGTCGCATGGTTGAAGATATGGAAAATAAAATTCGAAATACCTTAAATGAAATTTATTTTGGAAAAACGAAAGATATTGTAAATGGTTTAAGGTCTGTTCAATCTTTAGCTGATCAACGACAACAAGCTGCCCTCCGACAGGATCTCGCGGCCGCGTTGCAAAGGAGAAATGCCAATAATTGATCTTCCGAGGAAGATCAACTTTCCATCGATTTTGAGGAGTGTCAATAAAAAAGGAAGAAATAAAAGAGAAATCGTAAATGATGAAATTAAGATTCGAATTGTTACAGTTACTGTAACGTGAATTTTGGACAGTTTCCTGTGATATGCAGGGTGCAACGGTAAAGATGAATTTTTCCTGAAGTATTAAAGAATAAATAATTGAATATCAATTATTGATTATGTCGAGATTCTGAATAAAATATTAAGAGACATTACGAGAGTGTCCGGGTTTACATATATATATATATATATATATATATATATATATATATATATATATATAGAGAGAGAGAGAGAGAGAGAGAGAGAGAGAATATGTTTAAAGGTATGTAACACCCTAAGTTAATAATAAATGTTTAAGCCTCGAAGTAATTGATTTACGATAATTCTCGTAGAGTACATATTTATGTTTAAAGCTTTTCGTTTTTAAATACAACAAATTTATATACTTAGATTTTACCACTTTGTGCAATCTTTCTTGTATTGTTTACTACTCATTGAGATATATATGTATTAAGCATTAATTTATAAAGCATTGTTATGATGTTCCTCTACGTTTTCATAGTGTTATGTATTGTTTATTAATTTTATAAATTGCTATATTTCTCGTTATGTCCACCAGAATTTGATCTATGCAAACGTACGGAACTTTCATAATAATGTCATTTTACACATTTTTTAAATAAAATTATTCACCGTCTGGTTAGCGAACAATGTCTAATGTATGTAGGCATAAGTTATAAAACATCTTTTACACTTGTACAGACGTATCTCATTTTTACAATGAATAAATTAAAAAAAAAAAATGCAGTCATAGTACATACAAGATACATTTTCGTTACTGTGTTACATATCTTTGACATGTTTTTCATGTTTATGCGTGTATGTTGTGTGTATGCTGTACTCGTGTAAATCCGAGTCAAATATACATTTATACGTATATATTATATATATATACGTATATATAAATATATATACGTATAAATATATATATATGTAAATGTATTTTGTATGTATACGTATATATACATATATAATGGCACTCGTAATGTTTTCTTAATCATTAATAATTATTAATAATACGAGATATAAGAGTATTAATGTTTGAAAATGTAGGAATATTAAAGAGAATATTTGCGAATAAACTTCTAACAAGTTGTTCACTAATTTCCTGCCTAAGTACTCAATATTAGTAAATAAGTTTCAAATTGCATTAAATTTAAATTTGAAAAAAATATTTTCAAGTTGATTCATAGTTTCCAATAGCATAATTAAGTCTTTAATAGATTTTAACAGATTTTAATTAAACTTGACTAAAAATATTATGCAAATTTTATGGAATACTTTTTGTAAGTAAAAGAAACTGTTTATTTAATATAATTGAGTTTAATTTTTTATAATCACTAATATTGTTAGTTCCTGCATTGATATTTTGAATATGATATCAGTAGACTTATGATAAGTAAAAAATTTTAGATAATATGAATGAAATTGAAAAGGACAAAATGACAAGAATTTCAATTTAGTTGTTTTCGATAATTTTAATTAACTTAAATGAATGTAATATCATGTCAGTTAATAAAAAATAAAAAAATAGCAAAATCATTAAGACTCGAAGTTTCAGTAACGTGCTATTATAAGAACAACAAAATATCATCGAAGGTTGACACAATAGCACCGACGGCTTTTTTATCATTTATTTATCCATTTATCTTCCATTGATTTCCGCCGTATAAACAAATGCTCGTTGGTATCCATTTACTTATATACTTTACGTCTGTGTTTTTTGTTTTGAATTTCGTAATAGTGTACTTTCGTATATACTTGTATATTTTCATATACTTCACCACTGTGTGTACTTGTATATGTGTATTCGTGTGTATACGTTGTTTGCCTATATACGCCAATGCTGGTTATATTATTTTTTGAAAATATCTATATAGCGTCTGTGTGTGTTAAGGTTTTACTGTATTATGATTTAATACTTTGCACATTAATTTAATGCGTGTGCAATAGAATTAAAGAATAATATTTCAAGAATATATTTTATAACTGAAGTAATTACATTTGATATATCAATAATTATACCACTTGAAATGAGTTTCATTAATTGTTTAGATCCTATTTATTGCTACATAAATACTAGTAACTATTGACAAACTATATAATTGGTAATTTTAATTAAGTATAATTGAGATTTCTTTATACTAAAAATATTCTCAAAAACAATATTCTCGAAATATCATTTCACATCCGTGCTTATAGAGTAAATGATTGATTTTAATTTGTTTGGTGCCTGAAAATTATTTTTAGTACAAATTGTTAAAATTTAACGGAACGACCAGCAGTGGTGTATTATTAATTAAACCGAATATCGAGAAGCAGAAAAAAACGATTTCCGTCTCTCGTGGTTGAAATACGACCGGTGAGGCCGATTGATTCGTTTTTTCTTCCTTTTCTTCAGTTTCTTTTTATCGATTAAATTCATTTATCTAGGTAGTCTTAATCTTAAATTAGTCTGCTTAGATTACAGTAGCTTAGTTGTTTCTTATCATTCATCTTTTATATTTTTTTTATAGTTTTTTATGTTTTCATAGATGGTACGGTCTGATTTGAAATTGAGCTTCTGATGTAACTTAGGCAGTTACATTTTAACTCAAACTTCAAGTCAGAAATCAAAATTGAGTGATAAACTTAAAATTTCAGAATTCAAGTTTGAAGTTATCTTTGAAATTACATGTACGGAGTCTGAAGTTCAAATTGAATTCCAAAATTTCGTGTTCGAGTTTAAGAGTTCAATATTCACCGAGTTTGAAGTTTCGATTCTAATCTCAGAATATCAAAGTTCTGAAAATTGTTAAATATAAAAACGGTCCTCCTACAATACGAGTTCTAAATAAAAACTACAACTTTTACAGGAAATTAATAAAGATCCATCAGATCTATGCAGAAAATTAAGTTTTACTATTTTGAATATGTTCCTGTAATTAAAAATGCAAAGTTATGGTTTAAATTTCAAGCAAGAAATATAAGTTTCAGCCCTTTGTACGAGTTTGAAAAATACATTGTAGTGATTTTTATAAATTCGAAACTAGGAATATATTTTTTTAAAATCTAAAGAAATTTGGAATACAAATTTTAATCAAACAAGAAGTATAAAATTAAAAACCTTCAAGAATAAGTTACTGTCAGGTAAGGTTCTTAGACAAACAACAGATATTAAGCATTTCTAGTAAGACATCAATTTTTGTTAACAATGCTTTAGTAGCATAGAATACTAATAAAAATTAGACAGGATCATATTTATATAAAAAAAAAGTTCGAAACTAAAACAAGATATTAATTTTAAATTAAGCTGGATGCTATAAAACATATAATTTTAATAAAAAAAGATGTAATGAACTTGAATGAAGGAGAGAGAAAAAGACAATTCCAAGCAAATATAGGATGTATTATAGAGGAATTAAAATTCTAATGTAATTGGAATTCTATATATTCCTATAGAATTGCAGTTTGAGTATAACAGAAAATTTTTAAAATCGAACTTGCAAAGGAATTGAAACTTCAATTAAAGTATACAGAGAAAAGGGGTTAGTGTAAGGAAACAAGATTTTTAGATGATTAGAACTTTAGAAATATTGGGCTTTCAATAAAATCATAAGTTCGGATAAAATTATATGTTACCGCTGAGAGATGTAATTGAAATTCCAATAGAGATAAAATTCTAATCATGTTCAAATTTTAGAAATCACAAATCAAGGCAAAATAGTCCTCTTTCAAAATTTCCCAATGTCAAAACTGCCTTTTAATCTCAACAGTTTAAGCCACCAAAACATTCATTTTTCCCAAGGTCTAAGCTGATACTGTTTCTTGGTTTATTCTCTTTTTATTTGTTTTTTTATTTTTTTTTTTTGTTTTTGCAATTATTTCATTATTTGTAATCCTCTCCTCCCTCACACTTACACGCTCACGCACATTGTTTTTCTCTTCCTTTCAGTTTTTAAATTACATGTTTGCTTCTTTCCTTTCCCACGTTATTTCTTTCCCCTTCGTTTTATTCTTTTCCCAAGTGCCCCCACTCTCTTTTCCTCTCTATTTGTTGTTGGTAGTAGTTCTTATGTTAACCATTGATCATCTTGTATTGTATCTTAGGTTTCTCTTAATAATATATTAACTGTGTGTGTTTTGTTTATTTCTTTAATGTGATGGTGGAGTCTGGACTGAACACAATTATTTATCGATGGCAGTGTTAGTTTTAATGGCAATCACAACTTCTTCACCACATGCCTTCAGTACAGTGCACTGAAAAAATAAAATATTATTTTTCCGCATCTTTCTGTTAATACAAATGTATTGCAAAGAAAATAAGTAGAAACAGAATGATATTGTTTATAATACAAGATAATTTTGCACATTAGTCAAGCAAACAAGAAACTTGTACAGAAATTTGTGCAAATTGCAAAATATAGATGCTATAATAAAGAATAAGCATAAACTTTATTGATATTTAAATAAAATATTTTATAATTAATCTTTATTAATCTTTTCTGTAATAGAACGATACTCACAAGAAGCTCTTTCCCAGCCTCGTGATCAGCACGTAACTGAGTACCCAGTTCGCCATCAGGAATTTTTAAATCTTCACGGAGTTCACCATTATCAGCCATCAGGCATAAGTAGCCATCGTCAGATATGTCTGCTAGCTGTAACATAAAGACATACGATTTATTTATCTTTTTCCATAATCCTTCCCCTCCAGGTCAGGATGGACTTCCAGTTACATTTCTCTTTGTTTTGCACTTGTGATCTAAATAAGAACATATATCTTATTTATGTAAGAAAAACTTGACAAAGGAAATTGATACAGCACAATTTAATTAAAAATAACGATTAGTATTTTATATTTATAATTTCTTTCATAATTAGAAAATTTTTATGTTATTACAATGTTATTAACCTTATTATCACAATATCATTATTATTATTATACAATATTTTCTATATCATTTTATAGAATTTGTCAATAAATAACTGTTTTAACAAATAAATACTACAGAAATAATACTTTAATATAAACAATATGCATGAGAAACATTATTATAATGTAGAGTAATTTTATAAAATTACTTTTAAATAATTTACCTGATAATCTTCCCGCTTAACAAATGGCACATCCATATTGTGCGTAGATGGACAAATGTCCTCATATTTTTTTGAAGTAAAAATGTCAATGCCTACAAGATGTACTTTGGCATGGCCATGTTTTCCTGTTTTAGAAGTTGACATTTCTACAATTTTGCACGGCCGAGATTTCAGCATGACAAACCCGTTTTTACGCAGAGCTGAACACTGCATCGGGTATGTTACAGAAGCACCAGAGTCTCCAGTCTCAAAGTGAGTATCCTCTATGTCTGCCATCCTTAGTTTCTGTTATTCTGAAATAAATTGAAACAGATCAAGAATTACATATTTTTACATATTTTATGTCTCAAAGATTTAATATATCATATATAATTAACATTGAATTCGTGCATATGGGATATAAAATATTTTTACATATAACATATACATTAGAAAAATAAATTATAAGAATCTAATATTGTTTTTTAATAAAAATGGTAAAGTTCAATATTATGTTTGTAAAAGGAATCAATAACCTAATTAATTTTTTATGGAAGGTATAGAACTGTTTTATAAGTTACAATGTAATGCTAAGATATGGCATTAAAATTTATAAGAAAACTAAGAAATTAGAACACTTTCTAAACTGCTTTTTTTTTCTTTTCCTTTTTTTTTTTTTTAACTTTAGCAAATAAAACATTCTATTAATATTATTAATATTATTGAATTTTATAACTATATTTAAAGGCATCATATCGTTAGAGCTTCATGACTATTATAATTCCTACAAAATCACCATATGGTATGTAACTTATCGCTAAAAATGAAATTCCTAGTAAGAAGTTAATAAAAATCGTTTAAGTTGTTATTTCAAATGCAAATGAAACGTACAATACAAACATAAGTCGAATACGAAAACTGTTACAAAATACAATGCTATATGATGTAGTAATCTATTATATTTTGTAAAACATTAGAAGTACATCAATATTATTATACAAAAAATGCAACATGAATATAAAAAACAAAACTATACCATCTTTCACAATATGTTTTGAAATGTGATACTTCAAATGTGTGCTACAACTTTACTCTTTTAATATTAAAAAAGATATTGGCACGTTTAACATACAACTTGGCTGCACTTCAAATTATAAACAACAGATTCAGCAACGTAAGTAACAAAAATTGCTTAAAACAGTGAGGAACATGTTTCATTGTATGGAACGAAATATTTAAAATTGTAAAAAAGCCGAGTGTTTTCGAGATATTACAAATAATAACAAAAAAATGAGAAATAATAGTAACATTAAGTACGATGTTCAATGCCTGAAAATGTTTGCAGAATAAACGTGAAACGCAAAAAGTATTGAAAAGCTACCGTGATAGTGAACAGAACGAAAAATGAACACGTTGTGCAAGTACAATCTAACCAAAGATTCCAACCCGGCTGACAGTTCTCCAATTATTGAAACCTCTCTATGAAAAATGAAGCGGAAAGCCTCGCGAAAGTCAAATTACCTTCGGGGACGAGTTTACTACGGTTTTTTGACCGATTTCCTTAAGAAGATGGCGCGAAAAGGATTGCGTGCGGTTCGTTGCCGAAATTGCCGACTCTCGGAAAACGTTCAAGAAATGACGGATACGTACTAGCCTCGAATACTGGCGTTCTTTGTTCTTGGGATTTTTCAGTAGCACGTTTTGCAAACTTGTTCGAGTGATCACAAGCCGACCAGCTAGACTCAGCGTGAAAAAAGGAGAACAGACTGGAGATACTCACATGTGATCAAAATGGACACTCTAACCAGAAGAGTTGGCTGCGCTTGCGCGAACCGCTAATCGGCGACAGGGGGCCACTCGGATAGATCCACGGATTCCGGCTGGGAGTGTTTGTGGGGGTAGAGTTAGATGAGAAATATCGTGCCAGTTGGAAATTTGTGGCGGCCCGTCGACCAGCTTGGCTCATAGGCCACAGGCGACGCCACCTTACGAACGACGAAAACGCCACAAAACCAAGACGGCCGAGGAAGCAAGCGTTAATCCCGCGACCTCTATTTTATCGCACACTAACCACGGTCGTGGCAGTCGCAAGTTGGTAGAATCTATTATATACTTTGGATGATTTGAAATTTAAAATGAAGGTTTTTTAGGAGTATTAAATTTTCAAAGCTTAAAGGGACTGATAGATTTTTTTTATAAACGCGATAAATTTATATATTTAAGCTAGAATATACACTTTGAAATAATATGTTGTACTGATTATTAAATTGGAAAGTATGTAGTATCACTTAAAAACACAAGGTTGATCCTCTAGATACACTAATAAAAAGATATTTAAATGTAATGTATTATATTAATATCCCTGACATCAATTGAATTTGTGCGAAATTTGGTAAAAATAGAATAAAATTTATTATAAAGTTTGCACTGCAACAAACAAATTACACTGAATGAATCCCTTTGATAAAAGCTGCAACTGACGTTATTGGTATATCTGGTAGAATACCATGTCCCAAATTCGCTATATATCGAGTTTTGCCGAATTTTATTGCCATGTCTCGAGCACGATCGGCTATTTCTTGCTATAGAAAAAGAGATACCTTGATTAGTAGAAATATAAATAAGGATCAAAAAAAAAAAAGTGGCTGTGTATTAAGTATTCCAAATATAATTTTCTGTATAAAATTATATACACCTCAGAGGCATATAATGCACATGGATCTAAATTTCCTTGCAAAGTAATTTCAGAACCAAATCTTTTTCTTGCTTCTATAGGATTAACATTCCAATCTAAACCCAATACTTCATAAGTTTTAGACTTTGCCAACACTTCTAAGGAATTCATAGTTGCACCTTTAGGAAAAGCAATCTAAAATTTGCCATTCTTTAGGAACTTAAATTAAAATAAGTCACCATAAATATACCATAACATTTATTTTACTTACCATTGGCACTTCAGGAATATTTTCTTCCTTCAATCGCTGTCTCACTTTGTCGCTAATTTCTTTCAAATATTTAAACGAATACTTTTCAAATAATTCGTCATTAAGGAAATCACTGTGACTTTCAAATACCTGCAATAACTATAATAGAAAAGTTACATTACACTTCATTAATTAACATTGAAATCATTTTATTTTATTTTAATTATTTTATTATATTTTTTTATAACATTGTAATATTTTTTCAACAAAAAAAGGACAAGTCTATACCTGTGCTCCAGCTTTTACTTGCATTACAAGGTAATCAATGATGACATTCGTAATAAGTTGTAAGAGTTTGTGAGAGTCTTCTGAATACTTATATAACCATTGTCGTGCCTTTGTCATTGTTGAACTACCTCCACCTTGGATCATGTAGCTCATTAATGTCCACTAATAATTTACAAATATAAATACTGAAAGTACTTGCTCTATAATATGTAGGAATCGATTTACTCACTGGTGCACCAGTAAAGCCAATCAATGGTACTTTTCCCTCTAATTTATGTCTTGTTAAAGTTATGGCGTCTCCTACATATTTTAAATCCTTTTCTACATTTGGATGAACTAATCTAACTAAATCTGTTGGATCCTTCAAAGGTTTGGGTAAAATTGGTCCCTGTTTTTTTTTTTATCACAAATTATAATTATATTTATATTTGCTTTTTAAAGATTTCTTTTTGTGTAAGATTATAAGAAACTTTAATATATAAAACAAAAAAAAAAACAAACCGTTCCAGGAACCATTTCAACAGTTAAACCCATTGCTTGTGGTAGAACTAATATGTCAGAAAAGATAATGCTAGCATCCAAGTCAAACCGTTTTATAGGCTGTAAAGTAACTTCAGAAGCTAAAGCTGGTGTTTGACAAACAGAGAAAAAGTCATGTTTTGATCTGATTTCTTGAAACTCTGGAAGATATCTCCCTGCTTGACGCATTATCCATATTGGAACACGTTCTGTGGGTTCTCCTTTTGCAGCTTTTAAAATTAAATCATTTTTTAATGGTGGAAATTCTGTTTGTGCCATTATTATCTGGAAAAGATTGATATTCAAAGAAACTAATGTGAAATTTTGAATTAAAAGATATATACAAACATACATATAATCTTAACTAGTATATTTTATACAACTTATAACACATTGTTTTTACAACATCTTTTCAGTGTTTTTACAAAATTATTTGCTATTGTGTACTTACATAGTACAAAAATATAAAAATGTTGTATAAATAATAATCTAGTCCCGTGTAAATTATAAAATTTGTTACTAATTTGTTACTAAATTTGTTATTCCAAACTAATTTTCTTATTTATAAAGTATAAAATTATTAAAATAATTAAATAATATAATATTTAAACTTAAGCTTTTTACTAATGAATCCTTTTACATAAAATATTTCTTCTGTTTTATTAAAATATATTACAAATAATAAGAAGATACGATGGTATGAATTGCACTTTTGCCATATCTATATGCGCATAGAATGGACGTTTCAACTAATAATACGGAAAGTTTTGAACATGTTTACTCATCTATACGTACTTACGCTCTATGGTTAATTTAACCAATCAACATTTTGCAAATTCTAGGGTAATAATTTTAGTTTTAATAAATTTTTAAAATTTTTTACTATTATGTATCTAAAATTTAAGATTATATATAAATGTTAGCGTTATATTTAAAGCTAAATAGACAGCAAAAATAAATATTCTTTTATACATAGTATACAAATTTTACTATAAATTGTACTTATAGTCTTAATCTGTGTTAACCAATTATGTTTTCGGAAAATATTCTGAGAGCAAGAACTTGGCGCGTTGTACGCCGTACATGAGAAATTTGTTTTCCACATCGACCTTGCGTCAGTTTCTCGTTTTGAATTGTAAAGTAATTTATAAAAAGCGTTTGATTTTTTTGATTATGCGTTTAACTTGTAGATACGAAGAGGAATCATAATAAACAAATAATAATTTGTATATTAATTTTAGGTGTTTTCAAAAATGGATTTTTTAGAATATACTGATGTGATTGCAGAAGTTAAAGGAGCTATGGTAAGTAATATATTACTTAAAGTCTGTAACGAGTAACAATACTTTTCATTCTCTTTTTTATTTTCATTTTGTAGTCGCGTTATATCATTTCTTTGTTAATGTTTAAAGTTAGATTAATAAGTAACATGCCTAGATGAAATCCACGTTTTTATTATATTTTATAATATAATTGCAAACAAATTGTATTCCATCTTATAAATATTGAAATTATTAATAAAAATGTTAGTAATAATTCATCAGTTACTTTCGATGGTACTATTTATGTTACGATGGTAATGAGATAAATAAAAATTTCTGTATAATTGCACTCATATATGACTTTCTTATGTACAGACTCCTGGGCGATTGAAGCTTACAGACCAACATTTGATTTTTAAAAATCAAAAGACAGGCAAAGTAGAACAAATTTCAGCATCGGATATGGAAATGGTAAATTATCAAAAATTCATTGGTACCTGGGGTCTTCGAATATTTCTCAAAAATGGAACTCTACATAGGTTTCGTGGATTCAAGGAAGGTGTAAGTAACAATTTTTAGTTAAGAATAAATCTTTTTTTAATTTTACGTTTTGTAATAAAACAATATTTATTTTTAGGATCAAGAAAAAATTGCAAAATTCTTCCTACAAAACTATAAAAAAGATATGCTAGAAAAGGAACTTAGCCTAAAAGGTTGGAATTGGGGTACAGCTAGGTTTAATGGTTCTGTATTAAGTTTTGATGTTGGTCATCATACTGCTTTTGAAATTCCATTGTACGATGTGTCTCAATGTAACACTGGTAAGAATGAAGTCACATTGGAATTTCATCAGGTAAATTATCGATAATGTAACGTGTTTAACATTAATAACGTTTCTTAATATTAAAATTTTGTACATTTTCCAGAATGATGATGCTCCTGTGAGTTTAATGGAAATGAGATTTCATATCCCTATTAGTGACAGCGCAGATCAAGATCCAGTAGAAGCATTTCATCAGCAAGTTATGGAAAAAGCATCTGTCATCAGTGTCAGTGGAGATGCTATTGCAATATTTCGAGAGATTCAATGTCTTACACCACGGTATGTATATATGTTTAAGAAATATAATTTAAAAGATTCATATATTAATATAACTCCCTCTTCCAGTGGTCGTTATGATATAAAGATATTCCAATCATTTTTCCAATTACATGGTAAAACTTTTGATTACAAGATTCCAATGTCAACTGTTTTAAGGCTATTTCTTTTACCACATAAGGACAATAGGCAAATGTATTTTGTGGTAAGCATTTCGAAAATTATTTTTATTTTTTCTTGTTAATTATTTGTTTTATTATTATTGTTAATATCTTTCGCTTAGGTCAGTTTAGATCCACCAATTAAACAGGGTCAAACCCGTTATCATTATTTAGTATTATTATTCAATCAAGAAGAAGAAACTTCAATTGAATTACCTTTTTCTGAGTATGTATCTGTATTTGACTCAAGCACTATGGTAAAAATATGAATATGTTTACTATTCATATATTTATATTATATTATATTATATTATATTATATTATATTATATTATATTATATTATATTATTGCAGAAAAGAATTAAAAGAAAAATATGAAGATAAATTACCAAAAGAATTGTCTGGACCAACTTATGAAGTTTTAGGAAAAGTAATGAAAGTTATTATTAATAGAAAACTTACTGGACCTGGAAATTTCATTAGGTAAGTTTTTTGTAAACTGCGTAGCCGAAATACTTTAATATATTATATGTTTTTAATTTTCAGTCATTCTGGAACACTTGCAATCAGTTGTTCATTTAAAGCAGCTGCAGGTTATTTATATCCTTTAGAAAGAGGTTTTATTTACGTTCATAAACCACCAATCCATATACGTTTTGAAGAAATTGCGTCAGTAAATTTCGCCCGTGGTGGTGGTTCTACAAGATCATTTGATTTTGAAATTGAATTGACTAGCGGTGTTGTTCATACATTCAGTAGTATAGAAAAGGAGGAGTATGGAAAACTTTTTGACTTTATTACTTCCAAAAAATTACGGGTTAAAAATAGAGGCAAGAGCGTAAGTATGAATTATTATCGTAATTGTAATTCTTTAATTAATTATATTAAGAAATTCTTTGTTTTTGCAATAGGACAAATTGAATTATGACAATGACTTTGGAGATAGCGATCAAGAAGATGAGCCAGATGCGTATTTGGCAAGAGTTAAAGCAGAAGCACAGGAAAGAGATGCAGAGGAAAATCAGGATTCTGAGGAAGAGTCTACCGATGAAGATTTTAATCCGAATCAGGTGTGATTTTATTAAAATTTTTGGCAAACATACAAATTTATATACCTTGTATATATATATATTCTTTTAGGACGAGAGTGATGTGGCAGAAGAATATGACAGTAATCCAAATAGTTCAGAAAGTGAAAATGAATCAGATGCTTCAGGAAAAAGTCAAAAGAAAGAGAAGAAAGAAAAAAGAGAAAAGAAACCAAAGTCAGCTAAAACCGTGGTAAACATTTTACTTATATTTTTTTTACAGTGTTTTTAATATTTATAAAAATGAATTTGCAATCGTACCCAGATTAGATAATTTACTAAGAATGGTTTATCAATGTATGTATTGCCTTATTTAGTCAGAGAAGCCAAGAAAACCTAGAAAACAGAAGAAAGAAAAAGATGCAAATAAACCTAAGAGACCGCCAACTGCATTTATGATATGGTTAAACAGTGCTCGAGAAAGAATTAAAGCAGAAAATCCTGGAATTGCTGTTACAGAAATTGCAAAGAAAGGAGGTGAAATGTGGAGGGAACTAAAAGATAAATCTGTAAGACCAAAATTGCTTTAATTTCTTACATGTAATTCCATAATTATTTAATATATACTAATTATAATAGGAATGGGAACAAAAAGCAGCAAAGGCAAAGAAAGAGTACACTGCATCAATGAAAGAATATGAAGCTAGTGGCGGAGGAGGTGGCGATAAGGAAAAGATATCAGAAAAGAAAGAAAAGGGAGAGAAGAAGAGGAAAGAGAGTAAAAAAGAATCTCCCAGTAAGCTTATGACCGGAACCAGTTTCAAAAGTAAAGAATATATTAGTGATGATGAAAGCAGTAGCGATGAAGATAATAAGGTATGTTAAGAATTAAGAGTATGATTTATTAGGTATTTTATTAGTATTATATTATGACAGTAGAAATATTATTTTAATTAAATATTTCTATAGAAATCAGAAAAGAAGGCTTCGGATGAAGACAGTGACAGAGGTAAAGAAAAGAAAAGCGGAGATAAACGGAGTGCGGTAATTTCATTATATTAGTTGTGTTCTATTAAAAACATTTTTTAAGATATATTCTATTGCATATGATTTTATTGTAGGAGGATGACGACAAGAAGTTGAAGAAGAAAAGGAAAGAAGAATCCGAGGGTAGTGATGAAGAACCTATTGAAAGTACTCCGCCTTCTAGTGAGGCTGAATCTAAAGACAGTGATTAATTATAATTTATATATTTCTTTAACAACCACTTAATTTAATCTTTATTTCTACAGAAATATCTTTAATATTGATGTATCTAGTATTCTTAAAATCATTAAAATATGTTCCATATTTACCATATTTTAAGTTCTAATACAATATTGTATTAAATATTTATATTTGTACGGTTCTGATTTATTTAAACATTTCTAAATGTTTTTAAAATTATTTAAATTTAATAAATTTAAAAACAGCTATAAGATATAATATTACTACATATATGGCTTTGTTAACACGTTGACTGCCACGCGTGTTTTCAAAGAACGGTCTCCGTCAGGCCACGCGTACAGCAGTACCAAGCGTTTCTCTGCTAGGTGTTCCCATCGATATTTTAGTAATGCGAATCGCTCAAGTGGTGGTCTCAAGAATGATCTTTCGTTTCATTCGCTCGCAGCATTAAAACCACTAGCTGTTGTTGAATATAATGAAGGAAAGTGTGGTATAGATTATTCCGACCAAATGGTTTCTGATGCCACCACAATTAGACAAGGAATCAAATGGTACAGAAAACTTGGCACTCATTCTTTCTGGGAATTTCTGTTGTAAACGCTTTGACGGTTTACAAAATTGCAACAAAAAAAAAATATAAATATTAGAATATTTAGACAATTATTAGTTGCAAAATTATTAGAGTTGTCTGAAAATATAAAAAATCCTTGTCTTCGACGGAGTCAGCATAATATCGCCGTTCGAAAAAATGATTCCGGAAGAAGCATTAGACACGCATGCAAACTATGTTATGCAAATAAAGGACGTCGAATGGACGGAACAAAGGCACAAAAGAATTTGAAGAAAACAACAACTTATTGCCCGAATTGTCCCGACCAACCTCAGCTATGTATAGAATGCTTTAAAGTTTTACATTCTAAATCATTTTTTTAATAAACCATTTTCGTATTTTTATTTTATAACAATTCAACTATTATTACAATTAATTATTAATTAACAATTTATTATTATGGAATATCTTTTCAAATGCCTACGACGAACGACAGAAACTTTGCTGACACCCGAATACGGGTGTCGTGGCAGTTGTAACGTTAATTTTATCAGAGGCCACCGCGCACCCTCAATTACCCCAGGGATCCACCATAAACTTAAACTTTTTAAGTTTATTATTTCTGTTATCTGTTTATGGATGGTCCTTGAAACAGCCCTTAGGTTGTTATACGTCCTTACTAATTACGGGGAAAGCAGGTAGTTACCTAATGGGAAAAACCCAATACTTGACTAACGAAAAAGCTGGTTTTCCCCATAAACGATATTACCTACTAGCCGCGTTGATAGGAGGCTTTCTCCTCCTATCTTCATTTATTAACATGACCTATAACCAACCAATTGGCATCGTGGATCGTTACCCTTACTTTTCCTAACGGAAGTGGTGCAAACAGCGAATCCGCGTTGTTAATGGGTGTCCGCACACCCACACCGAGCTTTCCTCCGTAATGAGACGAGAACACCTAGGGAGAAAATAGACAAAACCATCGAACAGTGAACATCTCTCCAATCAGTGTAAACCTGTGCTGTGCTAGAAAATAACGACAATAGTTGTGTTACGACTTAGCTATTTTATTTCATAAACTAACCCTTAAATTTACGTGACATAGACAACGTGTTAATGAAGACAATTCATAATTACAATCTGTAATAAATATGGTAATTTAGTGAATAATAAATTGATGTGAATAAATGAAGTTCTTCAAAAAATATTAAATAGCATTTCCTTTCATAGTCAACATTTTTGACAAAAATATTATGATTTTCATAATATGATTTTATTAACCAAAAGATATCGCTTAGTAGTATAATACATATATAAATGTATTTTGTGTCTACATACATAAAAATTCTAGGTTAGGATTAGTCGAAGCACTGTCAAAGAAGTATTGACGAAAAAAATTAGAAGACGTTAATTTCTAAATCATAGCTTCAACCAAACATTATAAATAAATTTACAACATATTTAATTAAAAATAAAGAGCATTTACGGTGTAAATCTAATATTTCATAAAAATGGATATCAGAGAAAGTACAGGATTTTACGATTTATGTGTGAATGTACCAGGGTATCAAACACAAAGTCTATATCCTATTTTATCAAAATTATGTGAATATGGATTCAAAACAGTAGCAATAAATACTAATGTGGATGAAAGTGTACTTGGAACAGAGAAAAAGAGGAAAAAAAAGGGTGGTGATAGTGAAACATCACAGGGTATCGTTCTTGAAACAATCGACATTGGAAGTATAAGAAAAGAATTTGACGGAAGATTAAGAATTTTTAGTCGAATTACTTTCTTTTGTTCTGATTTTGCAAAAACGCATATAGTGAATCATTGTTCCAGTTTAAAAAAATTCGATCTATATGCTTTTGCTCCAAAAACACAAAGTGCTTTACAATTTGCATGTACTCAATTAAATGCAGATATAATTACATTAAGGTCGAATGCTACATCGTTTAAACTTAATAAAAAGCTGTATGATCAAGCAATTGAAAGAGGAATACATTTTGAAATACAGTATGTAGATCTATTAAATGTTGAATCCAGAAAAAATACTATCCATTATTCTCATCTCTTTCATACATACGGAAAGAGTAAGGTATAGAAATATTTATGTATAAATGAAAATAACCGTTTTTTAACACTACATAGTCGTATATTACAAAACAGCACTAATATAAATATTAATTTATATTAATGCTTAGCCTATAGATAATAATGTTATTAAATATCGAAAGATTTATTGGCAAACGTACAAAGGATTTTTTCTTTAAAATCCATGTTTAAATAACAAACAAATTTCTAATTAACTATCTTGTTTATTTAGAATGTAATATTATCCAGTGGTGTCAGTGATATCAAGACAATAAGAAATCCTTATGATCTTATAAATTTGGCACGTTTATTGGGTTTGAATGAAGTTCAAGCAAAAGCTTCGATATTACATCAGTGTAAAAGACTTCTGTTAAGAGCAGGTGATGTACTATTGCATGTAAAAGTGCAAATTTTCATGAAAATGGAAATAATATAATATAATTATTAAGTTATTTGTCCTTTTCTTTAGAAAGAAGACGTAGAGGAAAAGCTGCTTTTATTATTGAAGATTGTACAGAAAGAACAAGTATCGCTGACGGAGACTCAAAATTTCTAAAAAAATTGAAAGTATAAGTTGAATTATAATAGATGTCTTTTATTATTTTTTTAAATGGTCAATCGAAAATATGATAAAAGGGTAAATATTACTTTTTACTTTAAATTTACTTACATTGAAATAATAGAATTCTTATAATATATAGGATATAGATATAATAGAAATTAACAATGATAAAAATTTGATTTTTATAAACATGTTAAATAAAGTATTTTTGAATATAAAATTCCATATATTTCTTTATTTAATATATTTAAAATAGAACTAATTTTTACTTTTTGTAGAGAAATATATATTTTCCATTAAGAAGAAAGCAATAAAGCAACGTACGGAAAAAGATAATTACTTAAAAAATACTTTATATATCTTCAACAATTCCTTAAATAATATTTTAGGCTTAAATGATTTTTTTCTTTTTTTTTTTCATACCTTATAGAAAAGAGCAATTGCTTTTGGGGAAAACATTCCTTTTTTCATATCAATCACTTACAAATTGCAATTTTTATGGATTTTACCTTATATACAATTGTTCTACAAATCGTCGTCGATTAAAAATTTTATATTAATGTTCTATACTAAAAAATATATAAGATATATACATAACATATGCTTTATACTGTAAGTAACTTTCCGGAACACCAAGGACATGGATGAAAATTCGGTTCAAACATACAGGAATCTTTACAATCTTTTATCTCTGTCAGAACATCTAGGAGTTCCGAAACACTTTTATTTTCTATTTGTGGATCTATTACTTCCTCTTTTCTTTTTATAGATACAGAATCACTAGAACCCATTGCTGAAAAATAATTTGTTTCGTTAAATTTCGACTAATTAATAATGGTTATATATATATATATATAATATAAGTTGGAGTACATGTTAATCTCTTTTGATCAATACAATATCACTTTTATTATGTAAATAAATTTCAGGTAAGATAATTGAAATAGAATATTATATTATAAGTACCTGTTTCAACTTGACATTCTGTTCCATTGGAACGTATGTATTCCTTGCTAAGAAAATCACTAACCAAAACCTTCAATTTATGTAATTGCTCTTGTTGCTGATTTCTCTGTTCAAGTAATTGTCGAAATACCTGTTCTCTTTCTATTGCTCTGTTTTGTAGAACAGCTCTTTGTTTTTGATATAATGTTATATATTCTCCTAAAAATAAAGAAGGGAGATAATTCTATGAATATAAAGATAAAGTTAGAGTGTAAATAATTATTTAAAAACCATCTATTTGTACCTATTGTCTCTGTTTCACTTTGAAGCTGTAAAACGAGATGTTCAAGCTTCTGTTTCTCTTCTGTAAGCTCTGCGACTCGTTCCATTGTTTCTTTAAATCTTTGTTCAAGCTTTTTTACAGGTTCAGATATAATAACATCATTTTCGTTTGAGCTTTCTACATGTACTTTTTCTCCTGATTTTGATACATTATTATTAGCATTCACAGAATGTGAATCAACTTCGGAGATGGAACTGGCTACATTTTTTTCTTTCAATTTCTCCATAAGTGTTTGTTTTTCCTTTTCTAATCTTTCTATAGTGATCTGAAACAGAAATAGAGCAAGAAAAATGTTTAACATCAATGAACGAAATCTTTTAATATAATTAAACAGATAATTACTATAGCATGTTGAAGTTCTCGTTGAAAGGTATCTACATGATGCGATTGAGCTTGATAATGCTGTATTTGATCTGCTATTTGAGCATTTTGAAGTCTTTCTTTTTCAACCTCTTCAAGAATAGCTTCTTTTTCCCTTAATTTTTCTTTCAGTTGTCCCAACTCACTTTCTACGTTATTTAACTGAACGTTTAACTTTCTTCCTATAGAACGTTCCGCTTGAAGTTGTTCAGTTAAATCCAATTTAGCATTACTCTTAAAATTGTATTAAAAATTTATATAGTTTATTTACTCTCATTTACCGTATCATTAATAATGTTTTATCAATATTTAATGTTACGCTTACCAAAGAAACAAACGCATTTTCCATATCAGTCAGTTGCTCTTTTAACTGTCGATTTTGCTGAACTGCTCTCGATGCCCCTAACTGTTCACTTTCGAGAGCACTGACTAGTTTTGTTACTTCTGTTCCTTGATTATTTGCATCTCGTAAATCATTTAGATTTTTTGTCAACATTTCAATTTGTGAATCCTAAATATATGGAAGAAAATTTTAATTAATCAATAAATCGATGTAATTTTAAATAACTTTTATTTACTTTCTATAGTAAAAATTAGTACAAAAATGCTACCTTCTCAGATAATAAAATGTGAAGCCTTTCTTGTTCCAATGTAAGTTCATCTATATTTTTCAGCAGATTATCCGTTTCATCTTTACGATCTTGTAAAGATGATAAATTCCCTGCTTTTTCTCTTTCTTGTTGTAATTGTTGCTCAAGCTCTGAAATCCTTTGTATACAACTTTGTTCTCTACGTTGTAAATCTTCTATACCACCTCTTTGTGTTTTTATCTATAAAATGACATTTAATTTTTAGAAAATTTATGATATTTCGTTGCACCTTCGAATTTCATTACAGAGAATATAAAAATACCTCTTCTAATAATTTTGCCTGTTGGGTATCTAATTGTTTAACATAATTCTGGTACTGTTTATTGGCTTCATCCTTTTCAACACTAACAATTTTCAGAGCTTCTTTAGTTTGTGCTAATTCTTGCTCCAAAAGAATTACTGCATGTTTCTCCTCTTCTGTTGTTGTAGCAACTTTCATCTACAAAGGCAAAGAAGTATATGAAAAATGTTTCACATACAGTTAACCAACGATAATGCACATGTATTACCTGTTGTATTCTAAGTTCGCTCAATGAAAGCAACGCTGTTTTTTCTTGAAGTTCTTGTTGAACAGCAATTAATTCTGTTTTCTTCAAATTCAATTTTTGCTTTAATTCTGATGCTTCTAAACTCAAATCCTCTTTTTCTTTCTTCAATTCAAAAAATCTGTTATTAAGAGAATCATATTCACTTTGTAATTGATGAATGTTTTTCCTCAATTCTTCATTATTATTTTTTACAGTAGATATTTCTTTCTCTAATTCAGCTATGCGAATTTGTGAATTTTTTAATTTTCTTGTCATTTCTTCAGATTCCTCTAAAAAATATATTAATTTTTAATTTATTAAAAATTTATAATCACGTACGTACGTGCACACGCCTGCCTAGAATGTCTCATTAATTAAAATAACAAACCTGAACTTTGTCTAATGCTTTGTTGAGCTTGACTAAGAGCAGCAGTAAGTTCTGCTTTTTCTGCTATTAGAATGCCGGTAGTCTTGGTATGAACCTGAAGTTGCTCTTTTAAAGGATCTATTTCTTGTGCCAATTCTACCTGAAATTCTGTTTCTTTTCCTTCTAATTTGGCTTCTAACTCTGAAATCCTGCTACGCTAATCAAATTATTAAAACAATTTTATTTCTGAACTATTTCTTTTTTCAACGTTTAGATCTAGATACTTTTTATAAAATTTACATACATATATACACTTACAGCATTACTAAGCTCAATATGCAATTCATTAACAACTTTTTTCTGCTCTTCCATATAAGGACTTAAAAATTTATTATGATACATTAAATCAGTATCAAGAGATGTTTCTATATGTTCTGACTCATTTGTTAAAACATCTGCAACTGCAGAAGCCATCTCCAAGAGATGTTCTTTTTGTACTTTTGGAAGATCATAAAAATCCACTTTACTCGCTGCTTCTGATGTATTAATTTCTTGTACACTTTCTGTGTTGATAGTTTCTTCTGTAGAATAATGTACTTTATCATGATTTATGGTATTTTCTGAAGTTACCACTGAATTTGTGGATAGTACTTCATCTTTTTGAAATTCTTGAACTATATCATTTTCCACATTTCCTATTGTCGATGCATTAGTTACACCTTCTAAATGTGATGTATCAGTTTCTGCGTTTTGATACTGCAAAATTTAACGAATTAATTAAAAAACTTTTCGCATTTTACGACAATTAAGATATAATAAAGATTACAAGGAGAAATGTGATTGCATATGCACATGGATTTAAATAAAAAGATGTAATAATTATTATAATATATAAATTTCTTTCACCTGCAAAGGTAATGAATTGACAGAGTGACGTTTTTGTTTCACAGAATCATCTGGATTATTTTGCATTTTTCTTAATTGAAATTCCCTGAGCTACCAAAAAAAGGAAGTTTTATGAAACATAAGTAACGATAACATTTTTTTATACTAATCTAACTTATGAAATCATAAGGTTTTCCAAATTATTTATTTACGTTTTAAAGCGTAAATATTATGTGAAATTAAAATTCAATAAGCGTCTGACAGCTAATATAACCTAAATATTCAAAGATACAGAAATATAAGAGAATGAATAATTAAAATGTTGCTAGAACTTACGAAGTCCTATAAATATAAGTATAAATTTTTTGTACGTAAATCGAATATTAAAAAAGATACTTATGTAGCTGTCAATACTTCAAAACATTATACCTTTTTCTTAGCGGCCAACAATTTTTCGCTTTTGCTTAAATTCATGTTGACATGTGACATGAAAGCTAATAAGTGAAATCCTTGATTTTATTTTAACACAATTATTTACATCATCATAATTAAAAATATTGTATTATTTGCTACCAAGGTTATCTCATGCCTACTTAATCCACGAATATGATCGTGTACTAATCGCTCTCTTATCCATTGACCTAATTATTTAGTTAGATGGCCAACAGTGATTGAATTATACAAACCAATGAATTACGCTACTTATCAACAATTTATTATAATAAAAAAAGTAAATAATTTTTCCATATAAAATGTTTAAAATATTAAACACTGATAATGAAAAAAATTTACGATATATATTTATAGATTATATACATTTAATATCAGATAATTTTATATTATGTATACTTTATAGCAAATACAAAGTTTTATACATAAGAAATTGCTTAAATATTAACAATAATTTTAATAATTTTGGTATTATGATAAGTTGCGAAAAAATGAATAATTCATGCGGAGGCGAAAAACCCTAGCTGGAACTTCGTTAAATTTTTCGCTGATGGTTGGATTGAGTTTAAGTACAACTGTGAATTGGTGCGATGAAAACGTAGAATTGCACTTGTATTAGGAATCATCAGTTTTTCTACAAAAGTTTAAAGCAAAGGTGAATGTAAAATGTTACTCTTACTTTTCAGTAATTGTTTCTTTTACACGTTACAAGCCTCATATCAAATAACAAAATCATAAAATGTGAAAGATTTATTTAAAGAGAATACCGTATTAATTTGACAACAAAGAAGTTTGAATTTGGTTATTAAATTTTTTATTACAAAGTTTAAATCTAGCTTCATATTGTTAGTTTTATATAATACTTTTTATAAATATTGGATAATTTACAAAATTATTTTATTAGAAAATGTGATACAATGAGTTGGATATTATAGGTATATGTACACACGCACGCACGCACACACACACACACACGCGCGCGCGCGCGCGTACGTCTACATTGAGAAGCTTGTAAAAATTAAATGATATTGTACGTAATAAGATTAGAATATTGTGCTTAACAGAAATCTAATTTCCATAGAGGAACTAAAATGGGTGTACCTACGGCTAAAAATCCTGAAGCTATGGATGTTGAAATAATCTTTGAGGGTCAAAATGGTGATGGAGATGTTTGTGATAAAAAAGATGCTGATCTTCAAACAATATATGATATACGCGAGCATGCTCGTCAAATAGAAAAAGCTGTACAAAGCAAAGAACCACGTTTTATTTTAAGAGCTTTGCGTACGCTACCTAATACACGTCGCAGATTAAACTCGAACGTCCTGCGTGGAGTAATTCTAAGTTTTTATCCTAAACCATGTGCCGAACGTGATGCATTACTGTCATGGTTAGAAGACTCTGCTGAATTTGAAGAAACGCAGAAACTTCGCATCTCCACCATAACTCCACTACCTGAAATTGATACTTACATTCATTTACTAGTTCTCGTACGTTTAATTGATGCTGGAAAACACGAAGAATCCGTTCAATGCTCTGAGGCATTGTTGCAAAAAATTATTGCTCAAAATAGACGTACAATTGACCTGATTGCTGCCAAATGTTATTTCTATTATTCAAGGGCATATGAATTAATTGGGAGACTGGATAAAATTCGCGGAATATTGCACTTGAGATTGAGAACGGCAACGCTTAGAAATGACTTTGAAGGACAGGCTGTATTAATTAATTGTTTATTACGGAACTATTTACATTATAATTTGTATGATCAGGCAGATAAACTTGTACTGAAATCAACTTTCCCAGAATCTGCCAGCAATAACGAATGGGCTAGATTTTTATATTATTTGGGACGCATCAAAGCTGCTAGATTAGAATATTCTGCTGCACATAAGTATTTAGTACAGGTAAGTCAACATTCTTCTTAATATATAAATTTCAAATCAAAATGTTATCAGAAGAAATAAAATTCCGAATAAAAATTGTGTAATTTAAAATTAATGTTTTATCTTTCTTACAGGCTCTTAGAAAAGCTCCACAAAGTACTGCAGTAGGTTTTCGTCAAACAGTGCAAAAACTGGCTGTAACTGTGGAACTTTTACTTGGAGATATTCCAGAACGTCAAACTTTCAGACAAGCTGCTATGCGTCGTGCACTAGCTCCATATTTCCAACTGACTCAGGCTGTGCGTTTAGGAAATCTTCAACGTTTTGGGGAAGTTTTAGAAAACTTTGGCCCACAATTTAGAGCCGATCATACATTTACCTTAATCCTGAGATTGAGGCACAATGTTATTAAAACTGCAATTAGGTCAATTGGACTGTCCTATTCCCGAATTTCTCCCACAGATATTGCAAAGAAACTTGGTTTGGATTCTAGTGTCGATGCTGAATTTATTGTTGCTAAAGCTATTAGAGATGGTGTAATCGAAGCTACCTTAGAACCAGAAAATGGATACATGCGTAGCAAAGAAACTACGGATATTTATTGTACTAAAGAACCATTACTCGCGTTTCATCAAAGAATTACTTTTTGTTTAGACTTACACAATCAAAGTGTTAAGGCTATGAGGTATCCTCCAAAGTCCTATGGTAAAGATCTTGAATCGGCTGAAGAACGTAGAGAAAGAGAACAACAAGATTTAGAGCTTGCTAAGGAAATGGCAGAAGAGGATGATGACGGATTTCCTTAGATTGTTTATTTTTTCGATACATTTAATTAATAAAATGATCCAATAAAATCATGAAAGACGCTTCTTCATGTTACACTTTCTTATATTTAATATCAGGTACACGAAAATTTTGTTCTCGTATTGCGAAATTGAAAACTTTCAATATACACAGAAAAAAAATTGTATAAAAGCGTTGTACTTTTTATAAGAACAAATAAGCAATGAAAGTAAGTTTCAAGAACACAAGATTGTAAATACATTTATTAATATTTCAAAGTTAATGAGATATAAATCTACTCCTTGTCATAATATCAATTATATATTATACAATAAAATAAATACTAGATAATATTAAAGTGTCTTTGAAATATTTGAACTCCATAAATTATAATAAAATTGCAGACAATTTATATTTAGTAAATTTTTTGTAGCACATCATTTTGCATAACCTTCGTTTTCTTATTTATTTACTCGGTAACTTTTCATGTAATTAAAATACAAACTGTAGAAACTTCGAACTTCAATTATGCTTTTATTAACGATGTTTTAACAAATCATCATTATTAGATATAAAAACAAATATCTAAAAATAGCATAAAAACATTTACACACGCTCAAACACGCATAAATATAACAATATACCGTACGTATCCGGAAAATTTGTTGTTCTTAAAGAACATTATTCTCTTTACATTAATTTCACTTCGGTCCTTCTTTTCGGAAAACAGTTTACGACAGAATTGTTTTATTATCTTCATATTTTCTTAGTAGAATAAATGTTAATAATCATATTTTTTCCAAAATAAATGTAATATATTTGCGTTGGAGGTCCTTTTAAGGAAATATTTTTCTACAAGAGAAGAATTTTCGAGAATATAAATCTGATAAAAAAAAGAGAGAGAGAGAGAGAGAGAGAGAGAGAGAGGGAAAAACAATGTTCGCGTATTTCGGTATGTAGATATTTACATAATTATATCTTCATAAATAAAACTGATTTATAACTAAATACTTGCAACGAATTATTCAATTATAGATACTATAATACAATCACTATACAATATTTTTACTGTACAAGGCTTCTTCCTCTCCGTTTTTTCCATTTGTGCAAATTTGATAATAAACCCATGGAAAAATATTTCGTAAGTTATGCATTCGTTGGTCATGCTGTTAAATTATTTATCATATTGAAAAAGTAATCCACTAATACCAGTATCAAATTGTTCAAATATTGATTAAGAATGTTGATAAAGATCTTTGGTCATTGGTTTCATGGAATACTGTTGCTTTTTGGAGATCTTTCTGGATTCTTTCTAATCATCAGTCTGAAAAAATAGAATTTTCGATAAATTAAAATGAAATATTTAAACTCAATTTTTCAAAGTATCACAATCTATAAATTTAGATGCTTATGTTATTTGTAAAATAATCAAAATTTATTTTATGTGCAGTAGTATATATTTCAAAGTGAGAAAGTATAATATAACGAGTAATCTTGCCTTGTCTCGCTTTAAGTATGTGATAAATCAATAAAGAAAGTAAAAATAATTCTCTGTCCATTAATATTTGAACACCGTTTCCTCTAAGACTCATGTTTGGTGTTAGAAATTCACTTTCCCTATCATCCTCGACATTAACATCACGGTAACCATGATGTGTTTTTCCAAAACATAAAAGATTCATATTTCTATGAATTCCTTTGCAATCGTATTCTTCAAAACCATCACACTGACATGTATTCAATTTTGCAGCCTTTTCTTGTCTTGTTAAGATATTTATCGAATTTCTACATCTAAAATATTTGCCTTAAGAAGTCATTTGTGTATTACATAAATTATTTTGTAACTTCGTATCACATATTCTTTAGACTTTATTTATTTTCGTATTAAAAAACATATTTACCGTCTAGTACACTTTCGTCCTTGAAACATACTCTTGCAATATTTATTGTAATATGTAAGCGCAGTTTGGCAAAGAGCGTCTGCATTACAAATCCAAGTTGCTATTCTGCAGGACACCCTTGTCCTATTCATTGCCATTGTTACAGACGATCTACATATTTCTACTCTTTGTTTCGACTCCGAACATAATTCATCCTCACATTCACACTAAGTAACAAAAACAAGATATAAATATTCATTAAAAAATTGTATCCTCCATATAAACAAAGTGCACACAAATGAAATTTAAATAGACGTAATGATACAACTTGAAGATCAAGAAATTTACAATAATAATACAAGGAATAAATTTATTAATTTGAATTAAATTCGGTATCTTGAAATGGCTTAACCTTTATTATTAAAAAGAAAGAATAAAAAACAAAGAAAGAAAAAAGTAACCTAACATATCGTTTATAAACATATTATACATATACATATATATATATATTGTTTATAAATATTTGTATATGTTTTTGAATTTGTGTTACAAATTGTTATGCTTATAAAAGATTTGCGTAGAATAAAATATTAGTTTAAAATATTCGTTGTTAGTGTTGTATCGTTGAATATTTACATTGATATTAATCAGAATAAACAATATTTATTTTTTATCAAAAGCAGAGATAATATAATAAGTACTGTCATAAGTTCTTTGCCCTCATCGGTGCTTGTAAGAGCAATAAGGGCATGTTGGCAGGTTTCGGAACAATCATTCCCTTGGAGAACGGGTGCACAACCCGTGAGATAATGTTGCAGAGCTGCGCCACAGCCTGTTCTGAAGGCGCATTTTAATTTTGCTTCCTCACACTTCATTATCGAACTTTTCGCTGTATTCCACATTACTGTATTAAACAACATCACACTCATCAGGAGTATGCTCGATTGATCGAACCAACGTGACATCTTTCTAAAACAGTTGTAAATTTATACAGGTTTAATTTCAAGGATTTAAAGGATCTGTAACACTTCCATATGAATTTATAAATAACAATAAAATGTAGCTACAGAAAGTTCGTAATTAATGTAATTTAATTCCGCATTATGATATCTATGTATGTATATATGCGGCTAATATTTTCATCGGCCACTTTGTACCGTTCTGTTGTCTCAGTAACTTAATAGCGTATATGTACGATTATCGGGCGTTTCAAATGAATGCTTCACATGCTGTCTTAGCATATACATATTACTTTCTTTTATTTTTTATTCGATCGTTGATAGGGGAAGGAGGGTAAGACGGTATATGTAGCTAAGAAGAAATGTAAAGAAAATCGAATAAGTTTTTCATATAACATTTATTGAAGTACTTTTACATCCGATATATATTCACTGTTAAATTCATACAAAGTCTGATATTATAAAAATTAAAAAATCTATAATCATTGTTCTTTTTATCAATTGTATGTTATCTAATGATATTCTATTAATTATAGTTGAAATATAATTTATTAAATATGTTTTAGAATAACTGAAGGTAGAAAACTTTTATTTTCTTATACTTCTAGTTCATTTGGAGCTATTCTCGAACTTTCGTTTCATTTCTTTTTTTTTTTTTTTTTTTTTTTTTTTTTTTTTTTTTTTTTTTTTTTTTTGTAGATGCTTTCTTAGACTGAATGAAGTAGTTCTTGCCTATACGGCGAAGAAGTTAAAATTTCTGTTTTCCATGTTGATTGCTTCTCTTCCGTTTTTAGTCGACCGTTACCTCTGCGATGACCATGGCATAACGTCTCTTGGTCAGACATTGTTGACAAAATTCACTCACTCACTTATCCAATCCCATCTTGCTCCATAACATGTTAATACTTTACGTGTCTCTTTATAAAATAACAAACTATTTTATACCAAAAATTCTACGTTTGTGAAAGAATAACTTATAAAGTATACGAATTTGGCATTTTCAGATCAACGAGAAATATGCACAACTGCACAAAACGCTACTGCAAGGTTTATGTATGCTTATGACAAAATTAGAAAAATTGGAATAAATTGCGTTGTAATTTATGACACGTGTAATCTTTCACGTCGAAATTTTCATACTGATATTTACTCCTGCTGATGACCTCTTTGTTTTCATTTTGTGTGCACGGTAATACATATGCACAGTTTCTTGTAAACAACAATTTTCCATCTTGCCCTATCTTCCCCTATGATACAACAGTGATAAAATGCACAAAGAACACTTGTATGTGTTATAAAAGTTCCACTCGAACCTTATTGTTTATATTTATTAATTTGTTATCAATTAGTGTTATAATTGTAGATTAACTAAAATAGTCTGTTCGTATTTTATTTAATATTATAGATTGCTTTAAAGAAACGAAGAAACGAAGTGAATAATAATTTTATCTTGTCTACGTGTTTATTGTCATTATAGATTTGTAGCAGTTATAGCATTAGATGTGCGTAACTTGCATTTTCAGCATTGTGCTCGGTGCCAAGTATATATTTGCAGATTCTTGTAACGGATGCATAACAGGAAGAGATATTCCATGGTGTTCTTAAAATAAGTCGGATCTCTGTTTGTCATTCGAGTTAATAGGAAAGCTTTTGCTACTCAACTTAAGGAATCATAAATGCCACTACGAAATGATATCCGTAATTTCAACCCTTTAAATATTGGAAGTTTTTTTTCTTATATCTATAATTTGAAAACATCAAGACGTTTGACGTCTTAATAATCTAAAAGAATCAAGAAATCTAAAAATTCTATGCGGTAATTTTCGGGAGATTCGGTAATTTTATTCTCATTGCTTATCAAATATTTGAAAATCGATATTATTTTTATTTTATTCGCCTTTTCTGCAGCAAGTATCGCTGTAGTTATGTATTAAAATATCTATCATTTATGTAAATGAAAGTTAGTATTCTTATCTCTCAAAATTTCTAATCACATTTTATATTTACTTGAATTAGTACCAGCAAATAATAGAAAATGTGACTTAAAAAAAGAAAAACGTTCTTTTTACTTTAGAACTCTGGTAAAGTTACTAATCGCGATTGTGTTGGAAAATAATACTCTCGTCTTGTACAAGCAATCGTGAAGGTGGTAGAATAACATCCTGTCGATTGTTTACTCATACCTAGTCTGTAATTAGCCAAGTATACTTGACAAAATTTCAAATTAGATTTTCTCGAAAACGAAGTCTCATATTTTTTCACGTAGAATCACTCTATCGCCGATTACATCACACTCGCTGGGACACACTGTACACAAATCTATGTGTTTTAATTTTCAATGTATCCAATCAATCAATAGAGAAGACAGAAAGGACCACTGTTAGAAGTTCTACCAGAACAACGCAGTTGAATGTTCTCCAACTTTACTACTCTGCCTCCCTCCCTCCCTCCCTCCCTCCCTCCCTCCCTCCCTCACTCTCTCTTTCTCTCTCTCTCTCTACTATTCTCAACTGTTACCAGTAAAAAAGCAGAGTACAGCAAAGAGAAGGGGATGAAAGAGAGCACGTGCGGGAGCGCGCATACATAGTGAGAGAAAGAGAGGGGGTAGATTCTACCTGTGAGCGCTTCATTGCCAGCGCTAGTGCCGATGCTGTTGCGCACCAGCCCCAAAATGGACCACCAAGACGTTGCAGACGTGGCAACGAGGGACAGATGGCCAGCCCTATAGACCTTCAGTGATCATCAACTTTACTTTACACTCAAGTTTAAATCTCGTTTCGAATGAAACACGCACCAAGGGAAAGAGATGTTGAAACAGTTACAATTAGGGTACATGGTAATTTAATCGTTGCTCTTGGGAATATTCAATCAATGCTTATGATTCTGGTGATCTCATTCGATTAAGCCGTTAAGTCGATGGTGATCGTGACGATATTCAGAAGAGATTTGTTCCACACTAAGAAATAATGCTTAAACAAACACAGGTTACGAGGCGCAACTATTCATACGAGATAGAATACTGTTCAACACTTATCAATGACTGGCATTATTAGGATTATTAAAATGATCAAAATAATCAATTGTTTTCTTTAGAGAGATTTGATAGATCTGCAGTAGCGTATTTCGAAGAATTTTCTTTGACTCTTTATAGACAATATCAACTTATCTCTTCCTTTGTATTATGTATATTTTCATATATACTTCCACTTTGTTTTCTTTGGTGCAAATATAATATTTTAGTCATCGTCAATTTTAATGATAATTAATAATTTAATTTAAATGATAATTAATAATTTAATTTAAATGATAATTGATTGTCTTTATAAAAAAAAAAAAAAAAGTAAAAAAATAAGATTTGGTCGGTAATTATATATTGCCGAGTTCTTTTTACAAATTTCCTACTCTTTAAAATCAAGTTCAACGTTTGCTATAACGAAAGCCGTACTTTAGATATATAATTTATTCTAAGTAAATAGAAATACAATCTTTTGTTTAATAAATACAATTACGTGTATTAGTATATTATAACACATTATGTATATTAATTATTATATTATATTATATCATATTATATTAGCTTAATAAAGACGCATACCTTCCTTTTTCTTTTCTTTTATCAGTAATCACATTCAGTGCATTCAGAAGCGTAATGTATACATTGTTACATACTTGTGCAAAATTATCAATCTATATCGATGTTTTAATCGGCGCGGTTAGTTTAGTAGAGAACAAAAGTTAAATTATAAAATTACATTAACATGACAATCGTAAACTATAATTATACTTTTATTTGTTTTCTATAACTAATTATATTAAGAATGCAGATTGTTGTGATTTTCTCAAATTTATTTTTCTCAATGTTTTGGCTAATAAATATATTATTGCATACGTAGTGACGATTGTTATATTATGTAGTAAAATATTAATACAGAATATTCAATGAAAAATTTTATTTCATTATAAATTCTTAGCTATGTTGTTTATTGAAAAATATTTCTTTATTAATTTATAGATATACTTTTATTTATTTTGCATTTAAATTATGTATTACTCGATATTATATTATTCGCGACTCTTAAAATATGATACCAAGTGAATATTAAATATGAATATGATATGAATTTAGTTACTTGACATCTCTATAAAGATGCAAATTATAATGATACTTTCTTACCAATTTAATGGATTTACTTTAAGTTAAGTTGTGTTTTGTATTTTTAAAGAATTAAAATATTGTCGTCTATTACGAACTGTAATAAAATGCAACGTACAGAAACAATCAACATTACAATTTAAATTTCATATCTTACTGGCGATAATCAATTTTAACATTAATCTTGTTTATATTTGATATCTGTCATCGAAATAAAAATGCTTTTTTAGTATTTCCAGCATCAACAACTTTATTAAATACTAAAAACTTCAAAGAATTTTATCAAATACATAAAATGAAAGTTTAATTAATCTATCGTGTATTCGCTTTTAGAGGTTGAATAAACAAACAAGCATCAATATATATCTACATAAAGAATTACTGAGAAATGTCTTTATAAACACATTCGATACGTAGGAAATAATATTGTTTACTAAGATGATACAAACAGATATTAAGGTACAAACCTTACAAACAATCACATTGTTTTAGTAGCCTAGAGAGATGAAAATATAGGATCCCAGATACAATCTAATCCACCAATGAAAACTGCGATTCCGTGTCAAGAATTATAACGCACTATACGGAAAGAGAAGAAAATAGAAACTCACAAACGCACGGTCACCGAGACACTAGATTGAGTTGTGACGGCCTGCCCCGCTGCGCCGAGAAGCTGCGCGCGTCGCTCTTTTCCCCCCACCATTGGTTACTGGCCCGGGACCGAAAGGATTACCGATAGATTTAAGCCCTGATTAAAACCAAAAGTTTGAACACTGTCATAAATAAATTTCATGTCAAGGAATTTCTTATCTTACGAAATTTGTAAACTATGCGATTCATGCTGAAATAAGAGATGAAATTTTCTAGACTGTTTAGTAAAATAACAAAAAGTCAACAGGTTTCTAGCTAGAATTAGAAAATTCTAAGAAATTCTACGAAATTATGAAAAGTTATAATTTTTCTGGAAATAGAAGGAAAAATATTATTATATATCCGATAGTTTACTATACCTTCATAATGACTGTATGCTATTTATCAAATATAATTTTGATATTTGATAAGAGTTTATAATTTCAGGAGTTTTGTTTTCATTTCGAGGATAGTTCACAGCCATTGCTAGCTCTATCCTCCACCCACAGGGGTCCAAGATGCCCCAACCTGCTTGGCTGATTGAGACACCAGCCTGGTTCCAACACTGCTCTCTTCACCCCCGTCCTCGCCGGTACCCTTCACAGAACGACGTTGAACAGTCCGGCATTTAGATGCGTTCCGTTCTTTCTTACATTTCTTCTTCCAGTGCCGACCTTCCATCGGGCTTCCTTTCAGGCCCCTTACTACTTCTATTCCCTACCACGAGCGTTCACCGGGCTGCTGTGACTCTCAACTCAATTTCACTCCTTTAAACGAAGAGCTGTGGACAGCGAAGGAGATTAGCCGTTTGAGTACAAATTGTACCGGTTAATCGATTCTGCAGAGAGAGAGAGAGAGAGAGAGAGAGAGAGAGAGAGAGAGAGAAGGAGCCCAGGAGGAAACGAAATCGCGGAACACGATACGACGACATTCTGCCTATTACGTGTTATTAAATTATATATGAAATTATGAAAACTGTATTTCTTGCCCTTATTTCTTCGCGTGATTTTAATACTGGATAAGAACAAACAAATTGTTATTCATGCACATATTTTGTAGGTTTCTCTGTACGAGGGACTGTTTCATGCGTTATCTTTTTAATTGAAGTGTAAAATGTTAAGTGGACGAGGAGATTAAACGAGATGATATTTGTTCTTGGATTAACGAGTCAGCAAGAGGCGCGCGTGTCTCAGTTTACTTAGGATATCATAATTAAACGATTCCGTTTTCGTTTACTCAGGATCGATGTTCTCTGTCAATACCCTCGTAAGTTTTGCCGAACGAGGTAAAAAATCCTACTCGGTTCTCAATCTGTTCATCAATTTGTTTGCTCGTTCTCTTTTTTATGGCACTCGATACAGGCGAATCAGAAGAAATTCATAACAACGTGCTCCGACGTGAATTACGAGGATTGAAATTTCAGTCTGATCAAAGTAAGATAGCCATCGAAATCAACTTCCTGTAATTCAGGGCATACGATGGGAGATGTAGATCAGGAAATTCTGATGCGGCACGGACGATTTATGCTAGAATGGAGGAAATAGATCGTCTGATGATACGAGAACGATAGCTCGCGTAACAGGATGATATAAATTTATCTGAACAAGCGAATGTTAGTTACTTCGTCCTATGTAAATACTTTGGTAACAACATTGAATCTAATCGACAATCTAGGCATTTTAATTTGCTATATAATAAACGGGAGCCATTCGGGGCACAAGTAGCTAATAAATTTACAAAATTTGATATTTGGCGTGAAATTAAAAAAATCATCGTTTTACTTTCTTTCTCGCAAACTTAACGTAAGGATGTATGAGATATTCGTTAAAAAAATGTTTAGGAAAGACTCCATTATCCTAAAAAATATAAAAAATACTCAAAGTGAAGTATATCTTTTTTACAATATTTAATGTGTAAGTTCAGTTTCGTTGGTTATGTTGATCGATACCGGTAAATCGATAAATCGATATAATAGACCGTAGTCTATTTATGACGTATGAACAACTTGTCGACTGAACAAGCATAACAAGTATCAGATCGAGACCTACTAAACACATGCCTATATTCATGATTAGTGTGGATGTGTAATTGCGGTGGAATACATTGCAATGTCTAGAAAGAACAAACTCTGAACAGTATTTTAACTTTGAGAGCAGCGCACGAAGGTTCGGCATGACGGTTTTTCTTCTCTATCCGTCCCTCTCGTTTTCTGCCTCTGTTTGCCTCTCCCTCTCTCGGTCTTTTTTCTCCCTTTCCTTCTTGCTGTCAGTTTCTCTCGATGGTCTTTTTGATCTTCTCGAAGCAATTGTCCCAAGCGAGAACCCGGTCGAGGCAATAACGACCGCAGGCCCGGCCTATCCTGTACCTTCTGACGTCTTAATAAAGCAATCGTCCGATTTCTCGAAACCCTCCTCCTTCTTTTGCTCCGAGCCACGCTCCGAAGGCCTTCGAAAGAACACTCTTTGCTTCGTCCAACATCATCAGTGTGATTTACAGGCTGTTTTTGCATATTTCAAATATTTTGCACATTATACAATTTCTCGTTTAACAAATTAATTAATATCTTTTCACACAATTTCAATCGATACCGTTTCTCGTCGTGCTTTCTGCTCCAAGTACAGCTTGACTATTTCGAATAAGGATAAATCTAAATATAAATAGTAAAATCTTTGCTGTTTTGAAGAAAGTTATTTAAAAAAATTATTGAAAAAAATGCATTATTTACAAGGCGTTCTTCTTAATACAAGAAGTATCGACTAATTTAAAAAAACTTAATTATAAACGTAAATATAATTTTGCATTGATTTATCCAATTTTTTTGAATTGTAAAATAGAATAGCAATTGATATTTGTGAATTAATGTATATTTTATGAATATGCTGATAAAAGAGGCCAGTAGATTTATTATAGATAATTTTACGTAAAAACTATAAAATAATTAATTCGTTAATATAATTCATAATCGGGAATCTAAATCAGAAAAGAAATTGTTTTTTATTAAAATATTTACAAAAATTATAACGGACGTTGGTTATTCTTTTTTACATAGGTGTTTATACGTCTTCTTATCTTATCTTGTAAAAGATTTTTTCAATGTAAATAGGGGGGGGGGGGCGGCACGTACCTTTATTCTACACATAATTTACAATAATTTTTTTCTTTGTAAAAGAATACTTTATTTAATTCTATTATTTTATTTATTAGTGATAGTTGCGTCACTGTACGTTGTATTACATTTACATCGATGTAAAAGTAGAAAAAATGAATGTTGATCAACATTGGAAAAATAAGAAGAAATACGTGTTAGATATTATTACTCATTAGATATTACTCATCAGAATATATATAATACGAGTCATCAAACTCTTTTCAATATTTCTGAATTTTGTCTCGATCAATATCGTGCGCCAGAACTGTATCCATCTATCTGCTACAACACATAACGTTTGCTGAGCTATAATTTCAAGGAACGATACAATTTTAAACTATTTTTTTTTTATGCACATACTTTTATATTTGAAAAGATACTTCATATAATATAAGATTAGTAATTCAGACTATTATTTTTATGTGTTTTTCGGGATTGAAATAAAAATAGGAAATTAATCAACTTAGTAATTTTTATTATAATCGTTACAAACGTTAAATGCGAATCGCCATTCTCATTTCTTATGCACTAACACGCTGGAAAGGAAGCGAATGCCCCGAATAAATAACAAACGAAACAAGAACATAGAAAAAGAAGAAAAGAAAGAATATTAAACATGAATTAAGGAATGTATCACCGAGAACTATCCGATAGAGAATGGGAAACAGCGTTTTTACTTTGCTACCATTTTAATGGATGTTATCGATGACACTGGAGTAATGAATAATTCAAACGAAATTAATGTCATTCACTATCCTAAACTACATACGAACACTAAGGCTGCTAAGGTGTAACGGAACGGCGTCTTTCTAGAGAAACTGAACGAATATGTATCGGATAAGTGCAGTAAGATGTTTAGTACATTTAGAAAAATGTTTACTCGATGATTATTATCGAGGTTTTTCTTTCGTTGATACATACTATTGTACAGCTTTGTTGGAAAATAGAAGTGATTGATTACCAGTTCCTCCTTCGGTATTTTAACGCATACGATGGTAAAAAGAGTAATGAAGCTGGCCTTTCCATTCTATCACATAATAATCATACTTTGCTCATGCACACATATCAATATGTTTTCTTTCGTATTGTATAACGTAACTGTACACGAAATCGCTTACATGCCTACTATGTACACTAAGTTGTTTCGATTCCTTAACCCATCAATTTTCGAAATTTTGTTTGCAGATTCAAGGTAGATTCAATCGAATCGATATTAATATAATACCGAAATGATAATAGTATTAATATAATAATAAGAATGAGGGTAATAATAATACTAGTATAATATTAACATAGACGTGTGCAACAGTATAACAAATACGGTAATATATATTCGAAACGAACATTCAGGTTCAAGCAATGTTCTTCAAGTTATTAAAAAATCGAACATTCAATAAAAAAATAGTTATAATTTAATATATTTTAAACCGTTTTATACTTTGAATAATGTTAATTATATGTGTATATATATATATATATATATATATATATATATATATGTATGTATATATATATTCATATATATACATATACATATATATATATGTATATATATATTCATATATATACATATACATACATATATATATATATATATATATATATATTATATTATATTATATTATCATAGATACTCTGTATATTGCTACGTTTGTACTATTTTTTTTTTATTTGAAGATTTATTAAATAAGGAAAAATTTTGAACGTGTTGTGTGCGAAATATCGATACCGATCGAATTACCTAATATTAAATCAAAGTTGAGTCTCCGATTTATTGCGTCTGTAAATTCGAAACTTAAATACGACGAAAACGTTGTCTAGGAGAGATCAGGGACTGTTCATTTATTATATCGTATTAGCTTATATAGTCACTTTCGATACGCTTGAAATTCTTTATATTCATTGCGTAAACTTTAAATTCATAGCGTTACGTAAGGGATTAAGCTCACTCTTTTTGTTTTAATCTTACCTTTCTTTACATTTGCTTGACACAATGAAAGAACCGTCCCTTATCATACAGTTTGTGAAAGCTATTTGTATCACTTAATCTAACATATTTACAAATTATCGCGTCATCAATATGAATTCCAAGGTACACGTCACATAATAATTCATTTGTATCTTTTATACAGAGTAAAGTAATACAAATTGCGATTATCTTTGACAATTTTTAGGAATACGTGGACATGTTTCGTCGACAATATTAATTAAAATCAAAGAATAAGAAAAGTCCTATCAATGGAATACATAATTTTTATATTAATAATGCATATGCAAAAAATATTCACCTGTAAAATATTTTCTTAAGTTTCTAATATTTTTATTTTTAATTACCAATTAATAATTACTAATTTTTAATTATACTACAAGTCGTTAACATTTAAGCATAGGAAATTTGTGGCACTTCAAATAATTCGAAAAAAGGTCAAACATTTAATATTTCACGTCATTTCTACTTATCATCAGAAATGGAACATTCCATTTTGCGAACAATCTATTTCATATGGATTATTTAGCGCTAACTATTTGAAAACTAGATTTTAGATTTTGTCCAATTCAATTTTAGCGTATTTAATTTTCATCGAATTCATTTCCACGTATTCTTCGTTCTTCGAACAACATTCAACAACTCTGTCACGCCGTAAATTTCTTCCAGCTATTTAATCTCAATTTGGCACTCATTTCCTTGCATCGTCGCTGTCCTCTTCCGTACTGTACCTAAGCGCGGAATAAACATATTCTTGATTTGAATTCTCATTCTCGTCTTCTATTATTCCTTGCTGAATCAATATTTGATTCCCATCAGTCACCATTAGAACAGCACCTTCCAGATCATCCAACTGCATGTTTTCCTCTCTCTCCTCATTTTCTTCGTCTGTCTCTTCAATTTCTTCATTTCCTTCGTGTTCTTCTGACTCATCAATCCCTTCGTTTCTTTCATTCTCTTCCATTTCTTCAATATCTCCGTTTTCTTCATTCTCTTCGTTATCTTCAATCTGTTCACTGTCCCCATTTTTCTCGATTTCCTCGTTATCTCCAGGTTCTTCTAGATCTTCGTTTAATTCTATTTCATCGTTCTCCTCGATCTCCTCGTTATCCTCATTCTCCTCCTCATTTTCTTCAGTGGAGTTTTCATCAGATTCGTTCTTCGTATCCTCAAAATCTTCATCGCTTCGATCTGCAAATGTTTCAGATTCTAACTCTAAAGATTCATTGTTAGGTAAATGTTTTTCATATAGATTCATAGGTTTCGGGGAGGATCGATTTCGAATCTCTGATAAATCGCACACGTCTTTCTCAGTTAGAGGCACTATAGGGCCTAGTTTATGACTTATCGGCTGTTCTACAGACATATTCTCAGGAAGCAGAGGCATCATGGGACTGAGAACAGGAGGTCCATCATCATCCGATAAATTTGCATCGTGTTTCTTTGTTTCTGCAATAACGATAACATATTTAGCTTTTCATATATTCAATTAATTGTTAAAAGATGTACGCTAACAAGATTGATATTTTTTTCTTGTTGTCGATTATAATAAACTAAATTATTTAATTTTAGATTGATCATCGTTTCTTTCAATACCTGCATTTTTGGAATCTGGAGGATGTTTTAAAGGATAATGCTCCATGTTCTTTTCATCGATTTCTAAATTATCTAGTTCTTCTGAATCCTCGCTCTCTGAATTGTAAGTAATTTCTTCAGTAGCTCTAGATTCATCCTCTGATTCATGTTCCTCTTCGGCTTCGGTACTACTACCACTTTCTGATTCTTCTGTATCTGCTTCTTCTTCTGCTTCATATTCAAAATCCCCTTCTTCCACTTCTTCAATTATCGCATCATCAGCTATTAGACTTCCCTTTTGATAAGAGTTTATGTAAAAACGTTAATATACAAATATACTTTCATTGATTGTAGTAAGTATATTATTTTATATTTTTGTAATTAGTTACCTCTGTTTTTTCATTATTTTTCATTTGTTCTCCCTCTTCCGTCTTCGTATTACACGTAGTCGAATGTGCAGCTTCATCGGTAATATTTTTTCGACATTTTGGACACCAAGTACTAGTACCTGGATGGCCGATGTGAATACTTGTGTGTAATAACAATTTACTACGAGCATTGTGATACCTATCAAACAGAAATTCCCGATTATGTACCATGTATATTACAATACTATGTACAAGTACAGAACTAAGCATACAATACCTGCCGCAAACTTTACATGTAAAATTATTTCCTTCAGTTGACAATATCGCTTCGTGTGCAGCTTTCAAATGTTCTGCCAAATCATCATAATCTTTACAAAGTTTCAAACATACTCCACAAGTGACTGCTGCTTCCGCTCGATGGAAACGAATTAAATGTTGCCATAAATGTTTCTTTGCTGGCCATTGTTTTCCACACACTTCACAGGCACATTCTGTATTTGTTGATTCATCATAAACTTTCCTGGAATCCTTTCTTGAACATTTCATTGAAGATTTCGCCCTGAAATTGTGATTGATATATATATATATATATATATGTGTGTCGGGTTTACAGTAGAATTAGGGTTAGGGGCGTGAAACGAATCTACGTTTGGGTTACACGTTGTCGTTATGCAATAGAGAAGACATTGACTAGTGCAAATACGATTATTATAGAACCGGACAAGTAACCGTGGTAGTTAGGTACTCGAGAAACTAATGACAATGATCCTAGGTTCAATAACGAATCCGCGGTCGACGGGATGATAGATGAACGTACTCACAAAATCTAAGTCGGACGCGTAATATTCACTGGTCGTAAAGGGTTACTCCTTTCATCGATGAGATCGCGAGCGAGAATGACTTTCCCGTCCCGATGATGCCACAGCGGAAAACTATATTGGGTTGTGTCTAAGGACATGAGATCATCGGATTCGTCGAGAAAAGCCTTCGTTCAGAAAGTAAGGGAAATTGACGTTGCTGCTAATTGGTCAATCTCCATACCGGTGGTTAGAAAAAGATGCTAGCCGCCCTCGAGGGAAAGTTGCTAGTGGGAGACGCCGCTCGTTGAAAAATAGGTCTTCCCTATTTTCCCGTAGTTGGGACAAAGACCGTTTGTCTGTTTGAAGGACTTTAGTTGACTAAATCTTAAGATTTATAACGAGCCCTCGAGCTAGCTGAACATGTACTGCGGAGACGCATCGACGTCCGGCAATCATCTTACTCGAAGAATAGGGTCTGCGTGTGGCGAGCTACGGGACAGAGACCGTTGGAATGTTTACTGTCGCGTGTTACAACTATTTCCTTTTTAAGGAGAGCTATAGAATTATTCCATGACTTTGTTAGACAAAGCGTTCATCCCGTGACCGCGGCTACGTTCGGCGACTGGCTGTCGCCTAGAGCCCAAGCTCATTATCACAACTCTCGAACAATTACAATCGGATTGAATAACTACAATTGTTTAATTACAGCTATAGTAGACTCTAGGTTACAATGTTGCGGGATTAATCAAAATTCCAAAGACTCCGGTGTTCTTTCATCTCCGACATATATATATCATTCATAAATTAAGATTAAGAAACAAAGAATAAAGGAAAACAGATATTATATTGTATTTTACAGTATTTACCTCTGAGTGAGTGGCATAAGATTCGGGAGAGGTCTCTGACCAGAGAGTTGAAGATTTATATCTTCAAAGAGATTGAAATCAGGAATATTTAAATCTGATGTAGGTTCTTCTTTCTTAATTTGATTATTATTCTTCAAAAATTCTTCTTGGCTACTTAACATGTCATTTCGTAAAGATAAATTTTCCTCCTGCAAAAAGAATTTGGATTAATATAAATTCAAAATACATTAATTTTTTGTTCAAGAATGCTACTTACTCCTTTTCGTATATTTCGTCTGCAAGTTGCAATATGGTTCCAATACAATGTTTTAGTGCAAAATTGTCGCCTACAATTCTTGCACGAGAAATTCAGTTTACCACGCATTCTTCTCTGTTCATCCTGTTTTAATCTTTTGAACATTCTTTCTGGATCAGTATTGTGCATGTTACGATAATGTTTTGAAAGTGCATCGCTGTTTACAAACATTTCTGGACACATTTCACAATCGTAGGTATCCGTTAAGGACCTTCTCCTTTTTGAGTCGCTAGAATCTTCATCACACATATCTACCTCGTATTCTAAATCCTCTGGTTCTTCTTTCACTATTATATCAGGAGACTAACGCAGAAACAATAATTTTATATTCAACTATATAAAATACAGTTTTACTCTTACTTATAGTAACTTTTATAATTACTTATTACAAACCTACCTCTATTCCAAAATCTTCGTTTTTCGGCCCAATATCTAATCTATGTTCAAATGCTGCAAGTTGATCTTTGGGAATATTATGTATTGTTTCATAATGATCTCTAATTGCAGAATCTTCAGTGAAAACAGCCAGACATTGTTTACAAGTCCTAAATACTTTTCCATGGCATTTTTTAGTATGATCAAACGCTTTCCATTTTGAAGCATATTGTTTCCCACAAACTTGACACGTATTGGGTCTTGAAAGAACACTGGAATGAACTTCTTCTACGTGACTTTTAAGTTCTTTTGGATCTTTCATTGGTATTAAACACACTCCACAAGATACACCAATTTCATTGCGATGAAGAGATAAAACGTGCATTTTTAACTTCAGTTTATTTTCAACAGTATCACCGCAGAAATCACAAACGTTAGGAGTGGTATGATATCTTTAATAGAAAAAAAAAAAAGAAAAAAAAATAGAAATTAATCACAATTAATCATTTATAGGATAAAATATTTGTGCTTCGATAAAGATATAAATGCTAATAATTATTGTTAAAGTTACATACCTGTGATCTTTTCTATGGGCTTCTAAATCTTCTTTAGTTCTGAATAATTTCCTACAAGATCCAAAATTGCAGGTTAAATCTGGATGATCCATATGCTTCACCCTGTTATGTGTCATAATCCCTAATTTTGAGGTAATTGTTTCATTACAAAGATGACACGTGTATGTGCTATGATGATTCTCGATATGCTTTTGTAAACTGGCACGATCTTTAAATATTCTTTCACAAGCTCTGCATCTCGTTAATAATGCTCCAGGGTCTTTCCTGTAATTCTGACATCCTTTCATATGTCTGCGCAATAGATACCGCTTGTGAAATCCTTTATTGCATTTTTCGCAATAATGTAAACTAACTTCTTCGGTTTTAAATTGTCTATTATCTTTCCCATCCTTTCTAGAATCAGGTTCGTATCTATGAATTTTTGAAATGTGTGCTGCTAAATGATCTTTTGAAGCACTAGTTTTCATACAATAAGGGCAAGTTACATCTTCATGACCTTTGTGAACTCTGTTTACATGTTTCCATAAATGTGAAGTTCTTCCATAGCATTTATTACAGAGATCGCAAGGGAAAAGTCCATGAACGATTCGTCTATGATTACATAATTTTTCTAAACTAGTAAACTTCAAATCTGCACAAAGCTCGCAACTTAATTCTGTTTCCCTCATTCGCCCCTCTACTTTATTCTCGCTATTTTCAGCCCCATTTTCACAGCTTTCCTCAAAACCATGAATTTTTCTATGTCTGGACATTTTGGATTTATTCGAATATGGTCTACCACAAATGTCACAGCTAAAGTCACCATTCGTTAACGGCCAATGTTTCGATCTTACATGAGTACTCAGTTGCAAAACATTTGGAAACACTTTTAAACAGACACCACAAATTAATGGAACGGTATCCGAATGAACACCCATAACATGCTTCCAATAATCAACTCTACTACCCCAAAGTTTACCACAAATTTCACAAGTATTTGGGGATGAACCTTGGATTGCGTGATGCTGAATATGTTCGTTTCTAAGAGATTTTGTAGCAAAAATTTTACCGCAATCTTCACGATCACATTTTATGGCTGATTCATTGCTATGAGACGAACTAACATGTAGCCAACGTTCCCATTTACTAGGATGTGAACTCCCACAAAGTTCACAAACGAAAAAGAGATGATATTGAGCTCTATTACCACCACCATTTAAACTCGAAGGATTTAAAGGATCTCCTGCTGGCACTAGTTGTTCCGACTGTGAAATTGAAAAATTTGCTTAATAAAAGAATGTAAGAAAATTCCTTGCTCCGCTTAATAATTTGGTCGTTGTTATAAGTATTCTTACTCTGTGCGCATTTCTTTGATGTCGTATTAAATGATCTTCATTAGGAAACGATTTATAGCAAATATAACAGTCCACTTTATCGCTATCCTCTTCGTAGTCAAGCATTTGTTCCACAGTTTCGTTACCATTAATGTTCTCTCCATAATAATTACTATTTAATTGAACAAAAGTAGCAGGATCATAATTTGGATCCACATTATGTATGGATACATGAGCAATTAATTTTTTTCTGGAATCATGTTGCCTACCACAAATAGTACAACTGTACCTATTAACAGTAATAATAAAAATAGTTACAAATTTGCCATTATTATCAAATAGCATTTATATAATTTGAAACGAAGTACCTTCTTTGTTCAGAAAGTAGTAATTTCGAGCCGCCGTGGTACATATTTACATGGTTCAAAAGTTGTGTGTTGTCTGCACAAATTTTTAAACAAACACCACATGCAAATGCTGCAAATTCTTTGTGAGTAGCACGAATATGAAGCCAAAGAGATGCACGGTCATTAAAATCACGAGTACAAATTTCACAAACAAACACAGTTTCAATTTCAATGAGATTTTCTTGTCCACTCTCATGGTCGTCTTCATTTTCTGCATTTGTCTAAAATTAAAGAAAAAAAAAAAGAAAAATGCAGAATGAAGATTAAATAGTGTAACTTTTCCCTAAGAAAAAATGAAAAAAAAAAAGGAGAGAAAGAAAGAAAGAAAGAAAAGAAAAAAGAGAAGATTGTGTTAAACTCTATAAAACGTACATCTGGAGACAATGGAAATTCAGAAGAGGTTTTACCCTCATACGAATCGAGATCCATAGATTCATTCCAATTATGTGAAACAATTTTCTTTAGACATTTATCACTTTCCACCATAGGACATGGATCAACACCATGTAACGTTTGAATATGCCTGCTTAAAGAAGATTTAAGAAAAAAGTCTTTTTTACACAAAATACAAATAAATGGTTTATCCGCATCGTGAGTTGCTTCGTGTTCTTTTAAATCATTAATTGAAGTAAAACATTGAGGACACGATTCACAATACCATTTCTTAGTACGTTGAAAGTCAGTATGCTCTATTAAATGAAAGCAAAAATTAATTCTTGTTTCATAATTGTATGAATAAAACTTTATTTTGTATTCAAGTTACCTGTTTTCGGTAATTTTTTTGGTTTGCAATTTGTAGTAAATTTGTCTTCAAAATCTCGCTTAAGACTATCCCCTTTTGTTAATGCTTGTTTTAAAATTGTTAATTGAGGATTTTTCGCTAATTTAGCTTCCGCACTTCTAAATAATTAAATAATTTTAAATCACCTTTATAAATAAAACAAATAAGGAAAAAGGGAAAGAGAAAGATATGAGATATATTTAATCCGATAATAGAACTAATAGTACCTATAATCTTTGCCATCGTCATCACTTCCAATACTTGAAGCTTCTGAACTATCCACAACTTTATTATCACTAATCTCGTTTTTTCCTGAAAGATCTAATCTCTGCCCTTCGGTACAAATCCTACCATGAAGATTCAATTCCATAGCATCCGTGCAAATCTTCCCGCAAGCATTGCATTGACATCTATTTTCTGGCCGATAGGCATTGTTCAGTGGAACCTCCGTAGGTGCTGGAAGACCAGCATGACGTGATTTTATATGTTCTTCCAAATTTGTTCGGGTTGAGTAGATACGGGAACAATAACCGCATGTCACTGCCGGATGGCCTCTGATACAGATATTAGCATACCGTCATTGTTACTATCATTATTAATATGTATCAATATCTATCAAATATTCCCTTTACATATTAATATTAATTTTACAATTAATGTTTTGCTTTGCCTCTTCAGAATAGCATGATACTCCCTCCTAGAATTATTCTTGTTGATGTTTTAGATCTTTTTGTTATGATATTAAGTATCCATTTTAAAAATATGTGTAATTGTTAAATGAAAGCATGAGAGTTAGAAAAGGCATACCTATGAGTTGTAGATACATGACCCCAACGATGTTTTGCAGTGGAATATGATTTATGACAGAGATCACACTGATAGGGCCTTTTATACGATGTATGATCATCCGTAAGAACTTTTTCACCAATCACGTCACCGGCACCAACGTGAATTCGTGCGTGCAAGGACAAATGACCCTTTGAACTAAATGCTTTGCTGCACAAGGAACAAACATAAACTTCATGTTGTTGAGATGTATGCTGTAATAATGTAAATTATCAGATTTCACTAGACACATCTAAGCTATACATTCAATTGAATTTATATATAATATACCTCTGATAAGTTACTGGAAACATCCTGATGTTTTAATCCTGATTCTTCAGGTTCTTCTGCAACTATCGAGGTCATTTCCAAAAAATCACTTGGATTTGTCTCCATATCCATTTCATACTCCTCTGAATGACGATCTTCAGAGTCGTCCATGACTGTTGCTAAAATAAAAGGAAGAACAAGAATAGAATAATAGAATATTATTTCTTAATACATATTTTTCATATGTTGAGATTGAAGAAAGCACCTTCGTCTGTCCCACTGTTATCAATTTCTTCTGTCTCATGATCAGCCTCTCCATCAGAATTCAATCTGGGTGGTGTGCCTAAAGCAGCATTTGGATTTACGATAGGAGCTTCTGGAATTAACACTGGTATACTTTTCCGTCCTTCGAAAAACTCTGAATCATTACAGCACGTCAAGATGGTTGTAACATCTCCATTCTGAACGATTGAAAAAGATGTTTTAAATATTTAAGATTAAAATAGGACAACAATTTTTTTTAAACGATTAAGAAAATTTTTATTTTTACCGATTCTGAAGGTGATAAACACCTTTCCAAGAGAGCCACTGCATTAACACATGCTGTTCTAAAATCATAGAAATTTTCCAAATTGTACATACACCGATAACACAGGCATTTCGGTAGTCGATCATTTTCTGCAATCTGAAATTAAATATTTAAATATTAATGTTTTCATTCTTATTTAATCAATATATAAATGAACTTGATGGACTATGCAACGCAACAATTAAAATAAGTATAATTAGCATAAAGTAATATCAGTAACATAAATGATATGAACAAAGATGTATAGTACTGTAGTTAACATTTATACCAACGTCACTATGAAAATGTTCCAAGTAAAATTTGGCAATGATGTCGTACACATGCCTAGGAATTATATAATATTTCTAGACTCACAATGATTGAAATGTGTATTTGATACAACAAATAAAAAAGTAATTTTTGATATATCATAATAATATTATCATTGACATTATAATTAAATTTTCAATAACTTCAAAAGAACGTAAATCGTACTATCAGAAAAATTGTATACATGTAAAAATATCAATATTGGAAGGTACGGCATGAAATAAATATAAAATGAAATGAACTTAAAAGAATTATGATAGTTACATTTCAAAATGTTATACAAATATATAAGTTGAAAATTTAAAAAAGAAAAAAAATGGTACTTTCGAATTTACATGAAAAATATTTTATACACTTCAGAATCCATCAAAAAGATGTTAAATAAACGGAAATAAAAATTACAAACATTTAAATATACATCAAACTATTTAATGCAAGAGCTATTGATATTATATTTACATAAAATATAAAATTATATAGAAGTTTTTACATAGTAAAAACAACAAATTAAATTAGAAAGAAAAAAAAAAAAAAAAGGAAAACGAAGAAGGGCAACAATTCTAACTTTATCGTAAAATAATACAATGAATAATAAGATCGAGCATATTTCAAACAAGGAAAATAACGTAATAAATACTTTTCATCGCAACGAACAAGGCGTAAAAGCCAATTAAAAATAGTAACAAGAACAATTAAAACGAAGAAGCAACCCGATAATAAAATAAGAATAAAATTGACGGATCATTTAAGATTAACACCAAATTCATCGATTTTTCAAAATTTATCATTTTTCCGAAACAAGTAGGAATTGAACTGTGTATATAAATTAAAACACAATTAATAAATAATATCCAGAGGGAGATAAAACTATGACTAACAGAAATCATCATAAAACGCCACGCAAACTTGATCAAACTTTTCGGAAATATGAAAGACAGAAAGCAGTACAAAACCACTTGTGACTTCACACAATTGCGAGACACATTTAAAGAAACTATAAAATAAGAAAGGCATTGATATAATATATTTCCGACATAAATAAGCGAAATGTTGTAAATTGAATCGCAAGTTACTCGTTAAATGGGGAACATTTTGAAAATGATTTGAGGAGGTTGACACGAAGGGAAAGGAGGTTGACGTGTAAAGAAATCTCTGGTAGGCGAACGATGACGAACCTTAAACGGCAGACAAGCTTGTATCTTGTCAACGAGCTGTCTGTTCTTGCCCTCTTGACCGAAGATGTCCATCTTGACGGCGTCGTAGGATGCGCATAGTCTGCAGAGCTCCTGGTAGCGTTCCCTGGACTCCATCGTCGGCGTGGCCACGAAGACGATCACGATACTGGCCCGAGGAAGTTGGATAATCCGGATTTCCTCGTGGCAGTGTTGAAAAAGGCTCTTCTGGCCCAGGCTCGGCCTTCTTCTTCTTCTTCCTCGGATCACATCCTTCGGAGCGGGGATCCGCGGCTCGCTGCGACACCGCGCGGCTTCCGTTTACAGGCTACTTCCTGGCGATTTTCACGACAGTTAAGGCCCCGGGCGCCGCCATCTTGTACACAGACACTTGTTCCATCACCCCTGTCGAGCATGACCTCCTCCATGTCCCTAGCTATCATACGCTTACGTAGAAATATCCGTCGATTTTTCGATACTTTGGAAACCACGAATTGTATTTTGGTTTTATATAAAGTCCAGTTCGTATTGAATTCATTTCTTTGATATCAGGAGAAATTTTCAATAAGCGTCAAATCGACATTTTCAGTAGTGGACAAATGATCGGATTGGTTCATGGTTATCTGATTACTGATGTTTCTTTATCGATGAATGTATTGTTTAGATGTTAGAATATATATGAAAAAAAAAAAAAAAATATAGAACAGAATATAGAATATTGGCATTATAATTGTTATTATTATTTTTATTGAATCCTTTTTCTTACCTTATCTAGATATAAATTACGATGGCTGAAAAGAATATTGGTACACCGTGGTATGTATTTATTATATTTACATATTAATACAGTAATACCAGTAATTTCGAATTAGAATATCACTTTTTCTAACAAATCGAAGATACATTCAATTGTAAATATATTGTCTATATGCATACGTGCTGAATATATACGTATACTGAACATATGTAATATGAATAGTAAATACTAATGTTGATATAAAATCAATAATTTACGTTAAATCATTCGTGAGGAAAGAAAATATATTTACATATTCAACATTTGAGTAATATCCAGAACTATTAATATAATTAAATACATGATCGAGCATATGATCAAGTGTACGTTAAAAAGTATCTGATTTACATATTTTCCATTGTATTTCAACTGATTAAAATGAAGTTGCATATATCTTATCAGACTCAATTTAATGCATGGATATCTAAGTTATAAAATTGTAATCTTAGTATACATTACGTTTAAGTATACATTTAAATATATATAGCGCGCGCGCGCGCGTGTGTGTGTGTGTGTGTGTGTATTTATTTAGAATGTATGTAAGTTTACAGAATAAAATTTATCTATGAAAGATTGATAGATTTATGAACACTTTGAAACTTAACCTATTATACGATAAGAGATTATTATAAAACTTTTGAAACAAGCGTAATGAATGATGCGACTAGAACGGGACAGAAAAATTTAGTGTATTAATATCGTCATCAAAGTTCGTTACTGCGGAATCGTTAAAATATTAAATTTAGGTTAACGTCAGGTTTCGGTGGTGAAACCGTATATATCAATAATTTTGTTGTACAAAAGAGTATAATATTAATCGAGTGTGATTAGGAACTTATAAAGTAAGTAGAATTTGAAAATGTCAGTGTCTTTTGAAGATTAAATTGGAATGTTATTATTCTACATTTAAATTTATGAAGGACGATTAAAGAGTTAGAAAAATATATTTATATGAAAATAAAAAAATAAGATTTTAATTTTTAGCATTATAAGAAACAATGAGTAATTATTTTGATCCCTTTGGTTTTACTAAACAAACAGCAACTTTGTTGCGTGGTTTGGGTGCATCTGAATTAATAGTAGAATGCAAGAAAAGAAATATATCAACGGATGTATTACACGAGCTTACTGTACAAGAGCTAATAATGTTAGGTAAATTGAAATGTTCTTAATATATTAATAACGTTAAATAATGAAGTCAAATTCGAATGAAAACTTTTCATTTGCCTTTACCAATACAAATTTCATTGTTGTAATTTACACTTATTTACAGTACATATATATTTCTTATCTAATCTAGAAATTTTTAATATAGGCACTGATTCCAAAAAGGCTGAAGAGTTAAAAAATTGTTTAAACATTAGGAAAAGAAGATCCAACATCGTAATAACAAATGTTGAGGACAGGTTGAATATTATTTTGTTAAAATTATTCTAAAAGACTTTTCTCTTGTATACAGATACGTAATTTAACGAGTAGTTTTATCAAGAATTCATTGTTTTTTTTTAGGATCGAACATTTTCTTGAAATAATCAAAGACGCAGAGCAGCAGTTCTGTTTGATACAAGCGTTTATGGCGTATTGTCGATTGAGACTCGTTAAGGAAAAAATTAATATTTTTATCGATCCCAACAAGTGTTTGAGCGCTTCTAAGGTATTACCTATCGCTGTTGCTGCAACACTGACAGAGTTGGAAGAAGTAAATAAGAACCTTTCCGAACTTAACGAATTGATTTTAAGGGTAAGTCCTGAAAAATTTTCCAATGAAATCACAATACAATGTCACTTTGTTGTTTCATGGTGTTTACGTAACATTAAATATTTCAATTTTCATTATCTTTTACAGTTGAAGATAAAACCAAAACATATTAACCTTCATCACGTTTGCATCGGTATGGGTGCATTAGGATTAATAACGCTTCTATTATCTAAGATGTATATAACTTATATATGTGGTATAAAGTAAAGTACCAAGTATAAAAATCAAGAAGATATTATAATATTCATAAGATATAAAATTTATTTTTTATACAAAGCTTTAATTTGTTTTATTTTTGTCAGAATTTTTGAGAAAGGTATTATAAACATTTTATAGATGTTAATAAATTCTTGGTTCTAGAATAATCAGCCTTCTTTATTATTAGTAATATAATTTTTTGTTATAATAAGATTTCAAACTACATTATGACAAATACATGATAAAGTAATAATAAAATAATAATGATAAAATAAATGACAAACAATTTAAAATATAGATAGAGGAAAAATTGAGTCGAACGAAAGATGAATTTATCGAACATATAGAACATATAGAACACTCGTCTGACACGACATTTTTAAATGGATTACAAAGAATGATAAATAAAATTAAATGATATCACTTATGAATCACTTAAATGATATCACTTAAATGATATAAAAATAAATTTTATTTTTCATTGGAATAATATAAACAATTAAAAACTTGATTTAGTACGAATGATGATAAACAGACTGATAACATTCGTTTAATCGCGCCAATATCCCTATCAACGTAAATTCAGGTTAATGAAATTAAAGAAAGTAACGTACGATCGAATAGAAACACGCATGGCGACTGGTGAGTGAATCGAGAAGGGTCGAATTCTCGATTAATTTACGTTCCATCCACCCGAAGCGCCCTTGTGAAAGGATACACCCTAAAAAATTGGGTGGTGGGGATAGGAAAAGAGTACCGTCTCTCGGCGCATGCGCGCTTCCATTAGCTTCGAGCTTTCAAATTTCAGCTCAGTCGTAATAAGATGGACGGTGGAGCGTACGGTGGAGGAAAGGCAGGAGCCCCTTTCGACCCTATTGCCTTTATCCAAAGGCCTCAAGTGATTTTAAGAGCCGTATGTCTGGTAAGTTGTCTCTTTGAACGTCTAATAACGATTGCTCTGTACTAACGTCATTACGTATTAAACGATATTGTCGATTTTACGCGACGAACATTGATTTTAAAGGGTGAACCACCCCCACCAGTTTCATACGATGGGGTTCTATTGATTTTTCGCAAATTCCAGCGATACACCCCATAATAGAAGGATCTCGTATAATTTTCTATTGATTTTTCAAACATATTTTATGTAAAAATTTTCGCGATAAAAAGTCGAACGATAAATGGACGAATCTTTATTGAAAAATCTTTCAAGTAAACGAGAGAAATTTGATTAGGTCCCGATCCCGGTGAAAGTGATAGACGATTTTTAAAAGTGATTCGAGATATGGAAAAATGAAATACGATAATTCGAGCTTAATGGCGAGGGCCATAACTAGGGCCATACTTGAGAATGTTTTTCTGGCTAGCTAGGTAGGTGTCCTGCGAAGTCGAGGAAACGATGCAATGAGTGCGAGTGGGATGCCAATATACGACACGAGCAACGAGTACTTATAGATATGAGACATTTGAAGCTGGCTGCGTAAACTCTTAGTCAATTTCAAGAACGAAATAGTGGGGATAGCCTGATAGGGATAACCAAAGTGGGAAAAAATTGTCATACGTATGCAACCAGTATTGCATACCTAACCCCGTTGCAGTCCTCTAATTTTGATATCTTAATCTAGTTCTTATTTTAGCGAACAAAAAGGATTCGTAACGTTTGGGGGAAACATTATGTTTTCTAATAAAAAATTGATACCGATTCTATATACGAATAATAAAATTTCATATTTTGTTTAAACTCGAGATATTTTCTGTCGTTAAGAAAATATAATTGGCTTGAGACTGAGGGAAAAGTGGCAGCGGGGTTAATTAAAACACAGCAAAGTAGCCCAGGTCAGTTTTGGGGCGAATTTCCAAATGGAATGGCGCGTACAATTTTAATAAGATTTTAATTACCACAGAATACGGGATGGGTGGCGAAATTGGGTCGGATTATATTTCGAGTTTGGTTAGAAATAGAAGAGAGTGAAATAGTATATTATGTTGTGACTTTGAGAACTTTTTCAGAAATGTCTACGAAATAGAAATACACGCTTCTTTTCCATGAAATTGCATATCCTTTTATACATAGATCGATTCTTCGGAATATACTACGTGAAGAGACAGCAGAGTACAATATACAATGTGAAGGAAATCAATATCTCAAATTTTTGATGAGTCGTCCGCCTTATTAAGGATGTTGGAATATTCCATCCATCTTCACGTGCATGGCGAGCACTTTATGAATTGTTATTTCATATCTTCCATAACGGAATTAGTACGGCGGCTGTTTATATTCGAGCGATGTAATTTAACTGGCTGTTTTAAGTCTTCCGCAGAAGTAAACGGATTCGAGTAGACTTTATCCTTATAAGGTAAACCTCGTAAAAAGAAATCAAGAGAAATTGAATCTGGAGATCGTGTGATGGCCGTGGTGTTGTGCTACGTCCATATACATATACAGAGTCTATGAATTTATCGTGACTATAAATTGTCAGTAACTAATTGCGTAGTGTTAGAGTTTTCGTGTCTTCGAGTGATCTAATGTTATTACCTATGTCATACGTCCGAAAGTGTTTACAATTGATATCTAATGTATCTTGGGCGAAACGTACGACCTATTCAGAATTTTAAACATCTTGCAAACTGATTTTCTAAAACGACCTTTATACCTAACCTGTGTACCTTGGTACTTTTCTTTTGCGTACAGTCATCTGAGAAGAAGAAACGATCTACGTAGTAGTTGGGAAAAATACGCAGATCCGTTGAAAGTATTTGCATTTGCATTTTCTAGACATTTTTGAGAAAAGTAATGTCGTTTCGTAAACTAATTTTATGATATTTTTCTATTCTTAATCAAGATATCGATCGATTAATCGAGATATAATAATCTGTTCCACCTGTGTGATTCATACGAGAACGGCAAAAAAAAAAAAAAAAATAAAATTGTAAATTTTGATGCTTAAGGAGTGCAAATGTAATTTTACACAGTTCTATATCTTAGATATAGAAACAAATTACCCCTTTACAAAGAGCGAATTCTTTGACATTAATAAATCTTGGATATTAAGGTAAATTGAAATGTATTCGTAATTAAGTTGGAAAATCGACAATTACTTTTAAAAACGACTGTAAAACGACTGTAAAACGACTGCTGTAAAGTAACGTACTACGTTTATTTCCTCTTTTGATTTATCTTAAATTAAACATTTTTATCTCTCTTAAACAAATAATTATTGAATTATTCTATCTGCTAATTATTCTTTACTCTCGATTGTTTTCTTCGTTCTCAGAACTGTGACCTTCGTCTAACCCACTTCCATCTCAAGACGGATCTGGACCACGTCGAAACTAGATTCGATTTTATATAAATAGACACGTAGGAAAAAAAAAACAAATATTTCATGGAGAATCAAACGGAAATCTAGTTTGAGAACGGATATTTTAGTTTCAACGCAGAAGGAAAGTGTTCCAACAAACTTATACGTTTAATTAAATATGGCATCTCATTTCTATGTTGGAACTTGTAATCGTTTACCTATCTTTGTATATTTCGCACATTATTTGTAAAATAAATTTATTTATGAGTTTTGGATTAGCTTGCTAAAAGCAACGAATCTATAGTTTTCGCTATAAGTAGTTGGTATGAAGAAACACGCATAAATTGCGAACTAAGTTAAGACGATATTACGAAGTCTATCGATATTTGTGTGTGTGTGTGTGTGTGTGTGTGTGTGTATATATAGTTTGAAAAATTGATTCGAACGATTCACGAATTAGTCACGTAAACAAATGACACTATCGTAAGCGGTAATACCGAACAAGATATCCAGTATTTCACTGTCTATGTAAAAACCTAACATGATCCAATGAATCGTGTCCTTTCGATCGTTTTAACCATTTCATTTATTACTTCGAATTGTTTGAATTATTTTAAATTCTATTAAAATAGTTCTTCTAGCGTTTATCCGACCAACCAATACCAATTAATATAGTATCGTCGAATTAAGAAAGTTTTAAAAATCTAAGAAAAAATATGTATACGTAATAAGAGTGCAATGCTACCAAAGAGATCATGTATGTATCTTGTAAGAATAATTTAAATCAGAAATTACAAATATCGTCGTTTAATCTTTTAGCTCTTCGCGATAATCGTGTTCGGATGCATAAGCAACAAGGGATACATAGAAAAGCCAGACGGAAAAGACGTTTGTCTTTACAACGGAGACCACAATGCTTGTAATTACGGGATAGGAATTGGAGTCCTCGCCTTCCTCGCCAGCATTGGATTCCTTGCTGGCGAATATCTTTTCGAACAGATGTCTTCTGTTAAGACCAGGAAGCATTTCGTCCTGCTCGATTTAGGGTATATTTCTTATTCTATTTGCCCTAAAGTAATTTTATTTCTTTTCAAATTATCGATACCGAATATTCACTGTAAATTAAATTTATATCCTAATCTAGTTAAATTTATATCCTAGTCCATATAATAATACATGATTTCTCAGGAAATTCAAACCAATAGCTTACTTACTAAACTATCAAGTTACACTTTTGTAATTGCATTCACAAAAATATACATTTGCACGAACATCCTAACCCCAATCTAGAACGGAAATATTCATACCCGATGTATCGTAATAATTAAGTCGCTTTAATCTGTTTTAATGCTTAGGTTTTCTGGCTTTTGGGCATTCCTTTACTTCGTCGGATTCTGTTACTTAACCAATGCTTGGAACAAATCGGAAACGCCGGAAAATAATTACGGAGTGAACAACGTTCAAAGCGCTATCGCTTTCTCCTTCTTCTCCATTTTCACCTGGGTACATTCATCAAATACTTTTATTGTGTTCAGTTTCTAGATGAATGTATGTAATCAGTTTCAAAATATCAATTATCTCGTTCGAGCATGCGTTCGATTAATTTTCTTTTTACTTTATACAAAGATTCGCTTTACTATTATCATTCGTTTCCTTATAACGTTATTATCTCTTTTTAATTTAATATATTTTCCTTCGAACTTGAAAAGGCTGCCTGTGCCTGGTTTGCCTTCCAAAGATTCAAGCAAGGTACCGATGCTGCGTTCGCACCGAGTTACGAAGCGGATCCTGTTGGTGGGACAGGATATACAAGTTATCCTGATGCGACTGATGCTGGTTATCAAGAACCACCATTCGGTCAACAGCAACAGCAGCAACAACAACAGCAACAACGGATGCCCGATTTTCGAGCACCGGCTTACTAATCCTCTCAAACATAGTTTATCACTATTGGTAAAGCAAAATTTCTATTAATCTGCATTTACGAAAACATTCTACATTCGATATCGAGATATAAAATTGATCTATTCTAAATAATGAGTTAACGATGAATTTCATTCGTGCTAATGAGAAATAACGGGGCCGATTCATGAGTTTTACGACAGAGCATTCATTTTTAACCTTTAAATTATAAAGGCGTGTATTTCATACCCGGGTTATTTCGTTCGAGTTAAGTTTAACCCGCCCCACGCCGCCCGTTCCTACACATTGACCTAAAAAATGTTATTTGATAACATTTTTCGTGATAAGCTTAATTTAGAACGCTCGTACATGTTATACGAATTTCGTGGAATTTTTTGAACAAGTATCGTTTGCTAAAAAAATGCATCGTTCATGAAAGACCCGTGTTTACAGTTTCAGAGTATCGTAAAAGCGTTCACGGTTTAAGGTTTAAGAGTATTAAATTCATATAATTGATTTTTATTTCATTAATATCTATATAACCGTTATATCGTTGAATCTTTTTCTTTATCTTTAAAAGTGTAAAATTAATTCTACGCTTTGTATTATCTTTTTAGACACAACGCAAGAAAACAATAGGAAAACAGAAGACAGAAGCTCTGCGAGGAAACTTTCAATGATAGAGCAATGTCGATAGAGTAAGTTTTCATAGTAACATAACTAGTGGATGAAAGAGAGAGGAGAGATGAGTAAACGAGGGGAATAGAAAAGTTGGGTAAACAGGAAAAATATAAAGAGAGAAAGGAGAACAAGGAAGAGAATGTACGCGTGTGCGAATACGTATGTGTGTATACGTGTATGACTGTGACAAAAAGAAAAAAAAAAAAAAAGAAAAAAATAGAAGGAATGCGTGAATGTGTACGCGCAAGACAACAAAACGTTACTTGTTAAAACTGTGCTTCTTATTGTTGACCACTTATAAGTCTTACACCTAAAAATCAATGGCGTAAGCGACAAAGAAGAAAATATGTAAAAAAAAAAAAAATGAAAACCCGGGTTACTGCCCTTGGATAACGCATTTGAAACCAAAAAATAAAGAAAGAGTGCAAAAGAACAGGAGTGAACAGCGAGAATGAGAGGTAGAAGGGAAAAAGAAAGATGATGGACACTTACCATCCATTGAATTATATATAAATATAAATGCATATATATAAATTTAATATATATATATATATATGTATATATATTGTATTAACGTGTATATATATACATGTTAAATTTAAGATTTGCCGAAAATCGAGCGGTACAAGCGGGAAATATAAAATTATTCGCCGCTGTAAACCGGAGACAAATCCAGTAGAAGAGTAATCTTTTCCACAGTGATACAGGTTTCAGTTTTTCGAATAGGTTGCGATTAAAATTTTTAAACGTGCACGCAACTTCGTTATTCGTGTCTCAGATTTAAGAACGTGCTTGAGAATATTAATCTTTTAATGCTTCGCGCGAATTTTTTACACCTGCGCTTACGTTATTTTATCGTGGACAGAAGAGAAAAAGAAAAAACGGGAAAGGTTAATAGGTTTTTTCAATCTCGAGGCGAAGTGTTTTATATTTATCATTTGTATTGCCGTTTTCAGAACACCGTGTGTATGTACACGTGTATATGTATACATTTTACACACATATATATATATATATATATATATATATATATATATATATATATATATATATATATGTGTGTGTATATGCAATATACACAATACAGTGTATATATATATGTATATATGCAATTGTAAACGGATAAAGAATAGCGGCTCTGTAATAATTCTTAAGTAGTTACATGCACATATATTTTACTGTGTTAATATAACGTGTTCATAGAAAATCGCGAATATGACCGTACTACTGTTAACGACAAGACCTATATCGAACAAAAGAACAAAAGATATTACCATTGTGTTGGAAATCGAATTAATTCTTGATTGCATTCTATCATTGCCGTACTATCTTATATTATAGGAGGATGCTCGATTCGCAATACGTTGCGCATTAGTCTTAATCTTGCAAGAAAATACTGGAGGCTTACCGATACGCCACCATGACGTGTTATGCACCTGTTTTTCAGTTTATACGATAAATTCGTTTCAATTTCCTCCGAGAAAGAAATAATACATTAAAAAGATATCGAAGTTATTCCGTTAAGTTTCGTTGATTATGTTTTTTTATGTTGTGATATCACGTTATTGCTATTATATTACGTCATATGGTTATTTAAGCGTATTAGAGAAATTGGGAAAGCAATGTTTCAAGCAATTTAAAAAATATTATTCGATTGGTACGTGGACTATCGAAAGAAGCAATGAGAGCAATTGTTCTACTTTTATCAGTAATGAAGAACGTTACCAAGTCATTTTTTAAATAATTTATTTTTTGATATTATTTTGTACAGAAAATAATTAAATGATATTTTGTAAATCAAATTGTTCCTTACCCAGTTTCTCAGTGTTGTTGATATGAATATTTGAAATAATTTAAAACAGATAGATATATACTTAAGACATCTGTATGATTTAAACGAAGATTGCGAATATGAATTTTTTTCTGATCGTAACTTTGTATTGCCCCAGTATTAAATTAAATTGTTACTTAATTACGTAAATGATTCCATATCGAATACGTTTCTTGATAAACGATAAACGATAAACGATAAACGATAAACGACTTTTACATTCCCTTTCTAGCATTTTTAGATGCTCCATCTTTTTTAAATACGTTTATTAACGGTTTTAGCAATATTGGAGCGGTGTCGAACAAAATGTCTACGAATCTCGTGACTAATTGCATGACTATTCTTTTTCTCATGCCGATTATACTGCCTCGTTTGAAAAACAAACTTAACCAGCAAGTTGCATGGCAGTGTCGTAAAATAATGATAACGAATAAAATCGTTTTTTCGATAAGTTGTATTGTTTTCCTTAAGCGCTGTCGGTATTGTATCTAATGACTATTCGAATTGATGATACCATAATTTTCATGTCCAGTATCGTGGCAATACTACGATGATAATACTACGGCAATTGAAAATAGGTAAGAAAAAGAAAAGAAGATAAGAAACTGTTATACTTGTCGTTTAAAAGGACAATTGACGATATACGATCGAATTAAAATTGCGTCTTATATATATATATATATTCCTTAAGGATTGTACTATTGAAATAATATTGTAATATCGTCACTATTCCGGGCAGCTTTTTCTAAAGAGAAAACTCACTGTTGGGCCAATATGAATTCAAACTTTCGCGATATTTAACTTCCACCTGAACTTCAGTTTTTGTAATGACAAGTATTTACTACTTCACGATGTGAACGTTATTCTTGCCGAGAGGAAAGAAATATTTATTAAGGTGGTATCAGTAATTAAATAGTTGTTGTATCATTGTGATTATACCAGGTGTCTCAATGTAACAAATAAATCCACTCACGTGGATATAGAGTATTTTATCCCCTATTTTAATACTGTATCGTATCGTTTAATGTTTAAACGTTTAATTTTACAAGTAATCGTTGTATAAAAATCGTTCCTTACTATTATACCATTATTATTGTATCATTTAAATTAAGTCTAATCTCAACGAATAAAATTATTATATTTTGGATTTCGATTTTAGTTATCTCGTTTAGTTTATCGAACGATTTCTCAATCTGCGAATAATTCACAAAGACAGAAAATCGATTAGAGATTTCTGAGACGCCTTGTATATAAAGTAGTTGTATTTATATTTGAAGCAGTAAAAATCTGAGTGTTTAGAAGAGAAGTATAATCATGTAATTAACTATAGATGAGATACATATAAGTAATTATTTTTATGCGAGTCGAACGATTGAACGGATAGCCAAAATCAATAGCTTCGATTCATTCACTCTCCCTAATGTGGTAATATCAATGTGGTTTGTGCGCCAATTGAAACTGCGTTTTGCCTAGGGGAATTTTACGAACGGAGCAGAAACGTTGTTTTATTTTCAACGTGTCGTTTGATTGATTTTTCTGTAGTGAAATTTACAGGTATTACGGAAGGCAACGAGAAATGGAAAACTCGTTTAATTACTATGGGAAATTCGATAAAATTCCGACAAAAGTTTCTATCGTTTAACGTTTAATAATTAAACGAACAGAAATGTTCGCAAAAATTGGGAAACTTTCAACAAGAAAATTGCATTAAATGTACATAAGTATTATCTTTTCAATATACGATTATCCTTAACGTCGCTACTTCTCGTTGCTTTTCACATTATATTTCAGTTTGTGGCTCAATTTATTTTGACATCGATGATGCAAATAAAACATCCATCGTCGACTAGCGTTCCTCAGAATTAAAAAGAATTTCTTTTCGGTCATATTGTATTCTTTACATTTGTTGAAAGTTATTAGAATTTGTATTATGAAATCGCAACGTTTTGTTGTTTAATAAATTTTGAGTGCCTAATCCACGACAATTATTAGATTCCTGTCTTTCGATGTGTATTTATTTTTAAATAAACTTGCAGTCTTTCGTTATCGTTCGATAACCACTGTATATTATATTTTTATTATATCTGGTAATTTCAATTCTTCCATCATTTTTATATTTCGTTACATTTAGGAACTCTTTATTTTTCCATCGTTTTGTTGACGAGAATAGGGAATATTCTAAATAGTTTCAAGGTCCATGGAATTATAGCATTTCTAGCGGTCTTCTTGTTGAAAACGAAAGGTAATCTTCCGATTGCAGCATCATCTTACAAAAACTATCCTACGCAGCTGTTACTGCAGTCTACGCGCAATCTAAAGGTATACATACTTACGCTGTTTTATTCTTCAAGATATATTCTCTTAGACTTAACGGCAAACGTTCAATAGAGTCACTATAATAATTAAAAGTAGATCATGTTCTACTTCTTAATTTAGTTTTTAGACTTTTTCGCAAACTAACACCATTCTTCGATTTGTCTATTTATTTTAATTTTGTGTGTGTGTGTGTGTGTGTGTGTGTGTGTGTTTTCTCATTTGACGAATAGAGGACAAAACGCGTCATAATTTGGAGAATACGAAAGCAGTGCGTGAATTTGGAGTTTCGTATGGTCGATAGATCGATCGTTCGTCGAAAGAATTCCAACGACTCATCTGGTATCAGCAACACCCGCTACGATAAGCCAGGTTATGAAACCGCCCACATTTCGAATCGTCCCTCCGCTCACTTTTCACTGTTCTTCCGCAAATTAGTGTTCACCGTTCCTCTAACCGAATATTTCTCCGGCTTGATCGTTAGAAGTTTGTTTCGTCAAGCTTTTCTCGAAGCACGGTAATCGTTTGTGATCGATTCTCGCCTTTCCTCTCGAATGGTGTGTTCTAATAGTGAAAAGTGAAGAAAGTGACTTATGAAACACAAGAAGAGTATATCCCTTGTTAAATTTATTAAATTTTGTTACTCAAAATATTGAATTCTTATGCAATTTGCCTGAAAATTATAGCATCTCGTCGACGTATAATGTCTAGAAATTTACGTTCAACGTCTGGAATTATACTAATCGATGTTAATGCATGCAAATAGCAATAGTAATAGTTAGTAATAGTAATAGTTAGTTAGCAATAGTAATAGCGGCAAAGTTATTTTAAATAGCTCTAAAAAGATTTCAGACACGAAGATAAAGTTCTATTATCATAATTGACGTCAGTATTGAATTTCTATTAAAGGATTATTGAATATTGTTATTTTAAATGGAATATTTACTCAAATAACATTATCTTTGTATACTTAAACATATACTGTTTCAAATAAGACTTTGCGTACAGATCGGTTTAGTAAATATTAAACGTTGTTAGAACTATAATTTTTACGTTCATAAATAATAAGAATATTGTTAAGTTAGTTATGTAAATGCAAATAAATATTGTTTTATTCTTTTATTTCTTAATGTAGTTACCGACGGAGATCGCTAGTAAGAAAACGTCAATATCGACTATTGATCGAGATGAGGATATTCAGTAAATTGTTTCACCATGGCAAGAAGAAGAAAAAACGGCATGATTTAAAAAAAAGTACACAAAGAAGAAGGAACTACGTACCTCAAGATAATTTTCTTTTAGCTGGGAATCAACATGGAAGAGACAGAAGAAGACGTAAGGTAAGCAAAGTGCATTTATTCAAGTAAATGTTATTATCTAACATAACACAAACTATTGTCTCACAGTAGCTACATCTTGTATAATTTTATTATTTTAATAATCTTGTATAATTTAATTTTGAAATTAACTTAACCATAGATTTATCATAGGGGTACCATAAAAAGATGTTAAAAATGTAAGAAATATTTTAGTATTAAACGTATATCAATTATAATATTGATATTATAATATATATTTATAGCGTAGTATTATCATTAATTTAAGGCAAATAATATTTATAAATATTATTTATAATATTTTCTGATTACAACAGAAATTAAAAGCGAGATTCCCATTACAAAAATATTATCCCAATTGACTGGAGGCTTAAAGCCATCGCTAAGAACATACGTAAGGAAAAGCGCCAGTTTAGCTGGAATATGACACACCTCACAAGCAGCTGGAATGTGTCTTTCTGGCTCAGGTATCACTCTTTTGTGTCCCCCGTCCTAGCTTTCTTCTGGATTCGCAGGTAGTAGAATTAGATTGGACGCTGCACAAAATAAACGCAATACAGGTTAAATCCCAAAGATACCTATTTTTCGTGGTACAATAATTACCGACCATCGAGCAATCATAAAGCATACACCTGACGTGAAATGCACTTGAATATAATAATTTATATACTTGTTAATTGAATTAAGAACAAACGAATTAAACATGTTGATTTAATATCGTAATATCGGATAATATAATCTATGACATTAAAAGGAATAATCGATCGAGAGACTAAAGGATTGATTAAAATGGAACAGAATTAGATGTGCTTACATACTGCTTGTTTTGTTGATACGCCAATTTGGCTACTTTCAGCATCTCGTACTGGTCTGCTTATAATACGTGCCTTCATCGTCGTATACGCGCACGTGCTTCAAGTCCAGATGTGACTTTCACATAACGGGTGTTCCAAACCAAGTAAAAATCAGTCGTATCACTAGCATATTTGTTAAGGTAATTGTTATTATATTTATTCATAACAAACAAAGTGAACAATTTCGAAATAATCGAAGACTTTGTGAAAATAATCTAAAATACTATATCGTCTAGGATGTTACAAGCTAATTCGTTATCTTATATTGCATCGATGGAAACTAAACTATCATTAAAAACAGCTAGAATGTGACAGTATTTCATATTTTAATTCAATTATCTTTTTAAATCTTTTCTTGTTCTGCACAGTGTCTCAGCCGTTGATATTTTAAAATCGACAAATAACTAAGGTCACCTTTCTTCTAATTCATTGAACTAGTATAAACATTGTTCGTAAGTAATTGTGTGTGACACAATAACATATACATATAGCGGAGATATAGAATGTGGACATAAATGTTTAAATTGAATCCTTAAACTCGATACACGTATATTGGCTCTGCAGTGTATATATATTATGTGTACGTATGAGTATTATGCGTACGTACATTCGCTACCACTTAAGAGGTAAATATCATACTATGTTGACGTCTTTCATTACAACTTTCTACAAACATAACGATACCATTCGAACATATGGTGAAATAATCAACAATAACGAATATACATATACGAACGCTTAGTTTACGATGTTTCTAGTAACTTGGGTGTTCGGTTAACAGTTCGCTACTGAAAGATCGTGTATGATACAAAGTATTAAAACATTATGTATCGTTTGTACTTAAAAATCTCTAGTCCGAAGAATTTGAATTAAGGTTAGGGTGGGAACGAAACTTCACGTTTTCTTTTACAGATACACCTGTCTTTCTTAGAAATACACTAAAATGAAAAAGCACATGGAACATTCAAAGCACAATGCTTTCTATAATAGTTGGTAGGTGAAAGAATCTTCTACCGGGGTCCTACGTTTTAAATTATATTTAAAAAAAATATGAATTTATGTAAAAATCCATGATCTATGTTTGATCTATTAAAACGATAAATCCAAATACTGGATACACGTTGATGCCTCGAGATCGGGCCCATCACTAGTGAAGCCGAAAACCGGTGCGCAGGCACGCGCATGCTGTGCGCTCCCTACTATTCTCCGGGTCCTCTAGCGTAGGTCCGTGGTGCCCCTACCATTTCCCACTGTCCGCGACACGTTCACTCAAGCAGGCTTCGTACTCCTCCCCGCAGCCGCCAAGCCCGTTTCTCATCCGATTTGCGTCGACCTGCCGCCTGCTTTAACCAAGCCACGCTCCAAACTATACGAGCCGATCTTCGGCCCAAGAATTTCTCGACTTCCCGATATGCGTACAGCCGCCCTAAGCTGCTACAACTTTTGCTCGTGTATATACCGACTTTCGTCTCCGTTTCGAGTGGTCTGAAGTGAACTCAGTGATCGTGCAAGTGCTGCTGCTGAAGCTTTTAAGTGTACATTTTATGGATGAAACATCGCTGGATGTGTAAGAAAAATTGTGCCGTTGCAATTTCAAGTACCGATAGGTGGATCTCGGATTTTCTGGTCTAAAACACACCGTGGGATTTCTGAGCTTCCCTTTTTTAGGCGGACAGCGATTCGTCTGGTTGGAATTGTGAGATGTTTTATTTCGGATCTTTCTCACACCGAATGTTACGGTTTGTTTCGTTTCTGTCCCGAAAATCATTTCGAAAGATTCTTATCTCATTGTCTGATGCAAAAACAGATAGAGTTTCTCAGTTTCGTTTTTCCTATATTATTTATGAATATACGTATTTCGTTGTATCCCCTATAAATATATCGTAGATTATCTCACGAGATTTCTGTAGCACAAAGAAATTCATTTTCGACTGAAATAAGAATATCAACTATAAAACCTAAAGTTTATTTTCTAATGCAACTCGTTTCTTGTTTCTTATTTGCTTTATTCGATAATTACTAAGGAATTTTAAACAATTATTCTACTAATTTTTCTACAACGCTCTGAAACGAATCTTTCACGTTTCTTCGATCCTCTAATATAGATAATCAATCGAATGGTAACTTGTAGTAAGTACTCTAATTAATGTACTCTAATTAAAGAGTAGATGAATGTTTATAGTGGTTTGAGAAATCTCGTCGAGCGAATCTCTAGTAAAACATTACCGGTGGAGTGAACGATGCGGAAGTTGCGGTGCTTCCTTGCTTTCTGAAAATTTGTTCTCATAGAGTCGTTCTTTTCATTGGCCGAGGGTGACTCGGATGATTGGAATTCGTTCTCCGCTGACAACGTGGTGCTGATTTTTCGAATGCAGCAAGATACCTTTTCCCTCAAAGGTTCTCGTTTGCCAAGAGTCTGTACGTTTATAGCAGTTCGAACTTCTCCTTTGTAAATCGAGTTTGGAAAATGGAAGTTTCAATGGTAGTGGAAGCACCGGAACTTTTTCGATATAGAATCTTCCAACCTCGTTCCTCGTTTTTCCGAGCAACAAGTGGTGTTCGACGCAACACCTTGATTATTTCAGCTTTTTACGAATCTCTAAATAAAATGATAATTTACGATAAAATATATCTTTGGTTAAAAGTTTAGCCTAGGTTAAAAGCTACTTATACATTGAAAGTAAAAGTAAATCTAGAATAATATAAGAATATAGGTAAAATTAATCAAATCATCCTATACTGTAATCGATTTAGGGAATGTAGCTGCTATTTTTAACGAGAAGTTTTATTCTTTTTTTTCAACGAGATTAAAAATTAAGAGAAACGAGAGGAATGAAAATTCAGTAAAATTTCTAACGCGAAATGAGCGTGTTCCCTTGTTTTATATATGAATTTTATAAATTTACAGCGTTGTGTGATAGAAGATAATGGACACTGGTGAAAGATATAGACTTGCAGTGCAGTCAGCAAACGTGCGAAAAAGCTAAGTAAATAGATTAGAAGTCCCTTTGTGCGATTTTTATGAAAGACCGCCGATGAAATTGCCGAAGAGAGAACGGAATACGTGTTTCCAATGAAAATATCAAGAAATATCAAGAAATATCAAGAAGGAAATCTTGCGATTCTAACCTCTTGTAAACAACGAAATTTTCAGTGAAACCAAAAGCAAAAAGAAAACGTAATTAATTTATGCCGAGAGAAAAAATTTCGTGGTCGACACGAAACCAAATACAAAAATCTTCGAACGCTACGAAACAAGCTTCAAATATGAAGAATATTCTGAAATGATAGAAACCTACCGTATTACCTTACCGTTGAATGTAAGATAAAACAATTTGGGGCGTATGAAACAAAAAAGAAAGAGAAGAGAAAAGGCGATTAGTCGTTGAGATCGAATTCGGTTAGTCGAGAGACGAAACGTTCAAGATCAACGAAGAAACGTTGGCGTGTAAAATATGGAATTAGAACGATGAGGAAAGTGAAGGTCTGATCGCCCGAAAGGAAAATGGAATTCCATAACTACGCGTTGCTTTGAATTGTCCGCGTGTTGCGCTCATCGTGCACGGTACGCAACGCAATTGGGGAAACTCTTTTATTGGAAATGAGGTCGTGCGATCCTATGGTATAGAGCGTAGAATATCGTAGAATACTCGTACAATAGAACAGAGAGAGAGAGAGAGAGAGAGAGAGAGAGAGAGAGTATCTAGTAGGATAAGAGGGAAAGAAAAAAAGAAAAGAAAAAACGCAAAAAGCCACGTTGGATATATCTGGGATGCACGTGGGATTGGCTGTTTTCACGCCACTGCTTGGGACGGTTGGGACGCCTATGCGTCGGAAAATTCCTCCGAGAAGACGCATACCCCCGTCATTTGTGTAGCTAACTAGAAACGCTAATTAATTTATGACCAACTTTTTAAAAATAAAGTTCAAATCGAATAGGAGGGGAAAAATTAAGAGATTTAAGGTCGAAGGAAAATAGATTTCTATAGCGACAGAATCCAAAAATAAGTTTTTAGGAAAATTTAGTTGTTACGAAATCCGTGGGAGGAATTTTTCCATAAGGCAAGTTTTACGAACAAAGACGGAGAAAGAAATATACGCGAAGGAATTAGAAAAGTTTAATCGAATCTTTAAGGAGAAAATTCGCAAAAAAAAGGAGAAAAAAAAAAGGAAGAAGAAGCTTCGTGAGAATGTCGTGAAAGACAATTTTCCAAAATGAATATATTGATCTCCATTGTTAGGAATGTCCATAAGGGAATTAAGTAAAAACGATGATAAAAAGTGTTGAAATTGAGGCGAGTTTAGGCACGTAAACATTTTTGATCAAAGTTTTGTAGAACAATGATGCAGCTTTAGCTTAAAAGAAAGAGTATATGGATAAGAAAGAATGCACGTGTAGTCAAGATGGTTGTTCAGAGGTGTTAAACGGAAAGACACCGAATTTTCAAGACGAAGTTCCTCAGGGCACGAGAATGGATAGAAACGATAGCAACGTGGGTGTCGGAAATTCGGCTAATCCCCAAAATTCGTCTTCCACGACACACGGTATTCTTCACAATACTTCGGTTGGAACCGATGCACAGGTGCGAATTAACAATCATGCACGAATAAATGAAAGTGTTTCAAAAATATCATTGTCTTTGTTTTACAGAGATAAATACAAAATTTGAAAATATTTCTTCTCGTTATAATTATTATTATTAAAATTCTACGATAAATACAAGGATTTTTATACAAATGTCTTAAAACGAAATTTTGTTGAAAATTAAATCGAATATTGCAATTTATGTAAAACCTGGGTTCTGTTACACCGAACCACGTTACGAATTCGAAATAAAACGTGATCCTGGATTTGGTTCGAGTTAAATGTGTGTTAAGTAGAAGAAGAATCTTGTTAACGCGAACCCCTAGAATTTTCATCCAATTATGTACTTACTCCGCTTGTTTCTTTCTTTTTCTTTTTTTTTTTTCGATTTCTCGCTATCTGTTCACGAGAAACTAAATTCATTGAAATTTTATAAGGTGGGGCGGAGGGGGGGGGGGAGGAGGAGAAGGAAAGAGAAAAGGGAAAGACTCTTCGATATGCCTATGGTATTCTCGAAACAATGTACAAAATTCGTTATCGTAAAACGAATAAGATATGAAAGCACGATAGCGAGTTTCTCATTGTAGATTAAAATACACTGAGTTTTTTCCAACTTATTTTTATACGAAAATTTTTCAGAACGGCGACAGAGCATGGGAGGTTCATCATGTTACTGTTACCAGAGTTCCGGGTTACGGATTCGGTATTGCTGTCTCTGGTGGTCGGGATAATCCTCATTTCACTAACGGCGATCCTGCTATCGCGATTTCTGATGTCTTGAAAGCTGGACCAGCCGAAGGAAAATTGCAGTAAGAACATTTACGGAGATCTTTTGTGTGTGTGTGTGTGTGTGTGTGTGTGTGTGTGTGCGCGCGCGTGCGTGTGCGCATATATATACATATATATATATATATATATTTATTAATTTGATACAATTGTCGTTTCGTATTTTATTTTAGTACTCTAATATCTAAAATATTTGATATATCGATATTTATATAAGATTGTAATTCAAAATTGATTGACTTCTATCAGACAGCAATGAACAGTATAGAAATTACAAATATTTATTGTAATGCCAACACGCGAAATTATCATTTTCTAGAGTAAATGATCGCATAATATCTGCCAATGGAATATCGTTAGAGGGCGCCGATTATGGAGCAGCAATTCGTGTTCTCAGGGATTCCGGATCGACGGTTCTTTTAGTTGTTAAGCGTAGAGCTTCGTCGAATACTTCTGCAAGTATAGGAAATTCCACTCTTCAGAGTCATCGGTTGACTTTAACGAGAAATAATAAAAAAGATGGTAGATAAAACATACTTTTTTTATCCATAATATCTTCCAATAACACCGATCTAAAGACGCTGGTGACTAAATTGAAATTTTCTTAAATTCTGAAATATTACAATCAACATTTGGAATTTAAGAATTAAATTTAATTACCTTTTTTATCGATCTTTCATTTATCGATCGATCTAAATATGTATTTTTCTACAGATTTCGGGATTGTTCTTGGGTGTCGTCTTTACGTGAAAGAAGTAACTCGAGATAACACAGGGGTGAAACCGGGAGACGTTTTAACGCGAATCGGCAGCGTGGCTACGGATAACATGACCTTAAAGGAAGCTAAGAAATTGATGGATCAGTGCAAAGATAGATTGTCGATCGTGGTAACTCGAGACAACTCCTGCTGTCACGTTCAACAACAGGCAAAGAGCGAAACTGGTGAATATGTTTCTGGTACGACGAGTTACAGTAGCCAGAACTTGTACGTTCCACCTCCAACGAGACAACCGATAGAGGACAAGAGCAATCTTGTTCCTAGAGGTCGTGCAAGAGGGCCATTGATGGATGTATCTCTCAGTCAGTTGGATCTTCCTGCGACACCAACGGTAGACCCTCCCAGGCCACCGCCTCCTAGACCAGAAGGTACGATTTCTGCTCTTGTGCTCTATTTATGATTTTCAAAAATACGAAATCTCATGAAACATCTCGTAAAACGAGCAACGTTGTGACGTTTTACGTTTATGACGTTTTAGAATTAAAGAAAGACGTATATAAGAAAACGTATTTTGTTTATTTCGAAATACTTGCATCTCAATTAACTATACTTGTACATGAATTAAATATATTACAATGTAATAATTAAAAATTGAAATGTCAATCAATTGAAAGTGCAACGCCTATATTCTCTTTTAGATTATTACAGCACAAGGAGACAATTGTACGATGAAGATCTATCTAGGAACAAGCTTCCAATGTAAGATGTATCTTTTATTACCACTACCATCGACTATTATGAAATTATTTGTCGCATATTAACTAATATCGATTAACTTTTAGGCCCGATCCTCGATTTATTACTTTCCAAAAAGAGGGATCAGTGGGCGTTAGATTAAGTGGCGGAAACGAAACTGGCGTTTTCGTGACAGCCGTTCAAGCAGGAAGCCCGGCGTCTCTTCAGGGTTTACAACCTGGAGATAAGATTTTAAAAGTAAAATGTTTTATCGATCTCGTTTTAAAATGAACAAAATTGACATTGTGTGTGAAAGCATGTACAACTCTGATCTATGTTATCGTAGATAAACGATATGGACATGAAAGGAGTAACAAGAGAAGAGGCTGTCCTTTTCTTACTTAGCCTCCAAGAACAAATTGATCTGATCGTTCAACACCGACGACAGGAATACGATCAAGTAGTAGCATCTGGAAAGGGCGATTCTTTTCACATAAAGTACGTACCAATTCAAATAGAATTCAAATAGAATTTTAAGAAACTAATATATCATTTAAATCGATATACATTTAAAGATGTATATTTCACGAGAAATCTCGTATCATATTGCAGAACTCATTTCCATTACGAACAACCGCAAAAAGGTGAAATGAGTTTTCGTAGCGGAGATGTGTTTCACGTTGTAGACACGCTGCACAACAGTGTTGTCGGCTCGTGGCAGGTGTTTCGTATTGGTAGGAATAATCAGGAAGTACAAAAAGGAATAATTCCAAATAAAGCACGAGCCGAAGAACTAGCAACGGCGCAATTCAATGCAACCAAGAAGGAAATGAGTGCCAGTGAAAGCAGAGGTAGTTTCTTTAGGAGAAGACGAAGCAGTCATAGACGTTCTAAATCTCTTGGCAGAGTATGTTTCTTTTTATCTACTTGATAAAACTCCTGGCATAATTTATTCGTATAATCGGTTATCATAATGATGTATATTTTTTCTATTGTTTATCATTTTCAGGATCATTGGGACGATGTAGTATTTTCAGACAGTGTTAGCAAATTTCCAGCGTATGAAAGAGTAATCTTAAGGCATCCAGGATTTGTCAGACCCGTAGTATTATTTGGTCCTGTGGCAGATCTAGCTAGAGAAAAGTTGTTGAAAGACTTTCCTGATAAATTCACGTCTCCGCGTGAGTAGCAAAATTTTTTTAATTCACCTTAAAATTAATCGAATAATAATCTAAACGTTCGTTCGTTCGTTCGTTCGTTCGTTCATAGAAATGGAAAATCAGTTAGATGATAACATTGGAAAGAATACAAAGTCATCGGGTATCATTCGACTTAGTGCTATCAGAGAAGTGATGGATCGAGGAAAACATGCTTTATTGGACATCACTCCAAACGCAGTGGATCGATTGAATTACGCGCAATTCTATCCTATAGTCATTTTTCTGAAAGCTGAAACGAAACAAATTATCAAGGAGATGCGTGCCGGAATTCCTAAGTAAGTATCTATCGAACGAATATATTGATGTTGTTTTTCCGACACATATATATTATATGTGTTATACGTGTTGTATGTTTTTCAGACACATAATTAGACAATCTCGGATTTTGATTTCAGATCGGCGCATAAAAGTAGTAAAAAGCTTCTGGAGCAGTGTCAAAAATTAGATAAAATTTGGGGCCATATATTCAGCGCGGTGATTACATTAACCACACCGGAAGCTTGGTATCGAAAATTAAGAGAACTGATCGACCGACAACAACAAGGACTACTTTGGATGAGTCAAACTAAGGTAAGAACGTTTTTACGTTTCCTAACGTTTCTTTCTTCCTTTTTTCCTTTTTTTTTTTTCTTTTTTTTTTGCTCGATACAACAAATAGCACGACCTGGTTTTAAACAACTAATTAAAATAATCAAGACCGATTAGAGTGATTTTCTCTCAAATTACTTGTTTTAATTTGTAATCTAATGTTTACATCAATAGATGAATGATCAGATAAGATGCTTATTTGCGTAAAAGTAAAATAGGGGTATTTAAATTTCAACATCGTACGAATGACGAAATCCCTACTGATGAGAATGAGTGGAATTCCGTTGGTGAAGTTATTTTATAATAATTTATTATAGCCGTCATATGGTCGACACATGACGTGGGAGCCATGTTATTCGTCCGCTAACCCTCGCGAATTACCTCCTCCTCCTGTACCCCCGCCGATTTTGAAGGAAACCATATATCACGACGTAAACGAAAATGACACATATCACACGGACAAGTTATTTTCATTACCTTCTTATCCGTCTTTAACTTCTGATGTTGTCCGTGAGCAATTTTTCGGCTATATTTAAATCCCGCTTTTCCTAGTTAGGTGTCTTGATTATCGCCTTCAAAAGAATTATCTATGTTACTGTTCTCTTGAACATTTGAAATATTTTATTTTACGTATTAACAAAAATCTTGAATTTCTTTCAAATTTCTAAATAAAAAATTTAGTTTTGCACATTAAGTGCAATTTAGTTTTACAATTACAAAATATATTTATACATATCGTTCAATCAAATCGAATTTATTATCATAATCCATGAAAGATTTCTTAATATAGTTCTGTATTAAAGATAACGCGTTGGCGTTGTTATATTTTAAGATATTCGAGGCACCTTATATCTTATGTTCAATTTAATTTGCATGGCTGAATGTTCATAGCTTTAGCGAAAATCATATCAAGTTCAAATGAAATAATCTCACAGTATATTATTGAAACTTTTGTAACTATGTATTTGGAAGCTAGTCAGAATGGAAAAAAGAATATTTTGTAATTTTCTACTTTACTTACTAAAAACATGTATCTAAATTGCGACGTTACGACGAATGAACAAATCTCGTCCATAATCTCGTTGAATGATATAATTAATGTAACTTTAAAAACTCCTTACTTTATTATTGACAAAATTAAATATATATGTTATAGTGAAATGTAATGTACCACCTTTTGAAAGAAACTATACGAACAGTAGAGAAATAGTTTTGTTTTTCTAATAAAAAATCAGTATGTACAAACTTAAAGTGCTGAAAGGGTAATGCTAATTATATTTAAAAAAAAAAAAAAAACTTTTTATCAAGAAATAATCGGAAGGATTCTCTGCAAATTTCAAGTTGCATGATTAGAAATGCAATTTAGGTCAAGAATTAAGAGTATATTGTCGAATAAATAAATAAATAAATATATATAGATAGATAGATAGATAGATAGATAGATAGATAGATAGATAGACATATATACACATATAATATATTGAAATATATAATTAAAACCGTTTTATAGGAATTTTGTTCACCATTCATCCTGCATCTTGCAAAACTAACAAAATGTTCTATGGTATATTTTGTCTTGACTTTGTCATGCGAGCCCTTCTAAGCTGAGTAATTATCGAACGTTTCATTGTCCTCGGACAAACTAAAAAATGATTGAGATATAAAAATATTTTTTAATTAGGAACATTTTATTTCATATTTACGCATAAATCGATTTAATTCTAATTTGCTCTGTAATCTTCAAAGTACCTTAACTGAGTTTCAGAAATTAAGCTTAACCGAATGGCAAGTATTTGTTTTCCGTTTGTATTTTAACCCTTTCAGACATCACTGCCGCGATACAATATTTTTACCTCAACTTTGTTTACAGTTTATAGTTAATTTCATTGGAACGTCCGATTAGTTTTTAACGAACTGAACAATTCTTTATTCAATGACGGTGGATGATCAATGTTTTATGATATTACAAGTGTAAAGGTCTGAAAGGGTTGAATAGAGCATAAACCTCTGTAACGTGTTGTCCTCTGTGTCCTGCGATGATAGCCGGAAGAAGCACTCTCGGATGACTTCCTATTCCCGATGACTTCTCGCCTCTCCTATGCTTCCTCTCCGGAGAGTGACTTGGAACTTAGTCCGGCACCAGCTTTGCCGGGTGCTTTGGGTGCACCGTCTAGATTGAAAAGCAGCTCCGATCCAAGCATCGCTACGCAAGACGACATTGCTGCACCTCCTCCATATTCGACCACTTACCAGGTGAAAAATTCAATTATATTAATCAAGTAATGATTACTTTTATAAAATATTGAATAATCCTGAATTGACTATAAATTCCTTGTGAATTAATGAATTTACAATTATACTGTAGATATAGATATAATACTAGATATTTTAACCATCATAAATAAAATCTAAAGCACTCTATCTGTCTTTCTCTAGCAATCCTTCGAACAACCAAAAAGAAGATCGCAAGGGGGAATGGGAGATGGAAAATACGGATTTTCATTATCAGGACAAGTTAGCAATCAATCAGGATCACCAGAATATTTAGGTGGTTCATTCGAGCCACGATCTTCTTCTCATCATAGTCCTCCCGATTTACCTCCAAGAGTGGATCGTAATGCAAAGCCGAGTAGTCAACAGCAAAGAAACACTATCGGGAGGTCTGCACAAGAACGGTTGCTAAATAAGACAGACTCGGTATTGGACGTTGCAAATTATATAAATGCAACACCTCATAAAGCTAATGCCACATCGTCTCTCGAAAGAGCCCAACCAAAAGCGGTAAGAATGGCTTAATGTCATTATATTATCAATGGACAGCCACATTGGTTTATCATTGAGTGATAATTTAGTAAAAATTATTGTGCTGATTTTAATGTTTCACTACGTGTTCATAGGGAAGCTACGATAGCATGTCTTCTTATGATTCCTATAATAATACAAATGGAAATACCAGTTATGGAGTACCGGGTTTAAGTACGTCAACCGGTCGATTGGGTCCCAATGTCCCAGACGACTTAAAAAGCAGTGGTGGACCGGCAAGACCACACGATCCTTACAGATTCACTAGATCAACTGCGCAACCAATTCCAAATCATGATTCCCAACCACGAACTGATTATGCCAAATACAGGTGTGTTTCTATTATAGGTGGGATCAGGATTTAATTAAACGCATAGCTCGTTATTCTACGGAGGAAAGCTCATATATGAAAATGTTCGAATTCTTAAGCTATATCTGTTTACTGTTCGTCTTTGCATTCTAGAATGATGGCACGAAAACCTCGACCATTGAGGAAAGCCTGTAGAATCTATATTTCTAGTCGAGATACGCTAGTCTGAATTCGTTTCATTCTACCTTTTATTATCCTATATTTCATAGATACTAGCTAGATACACGGGCATTCGTATAATTTTAATCGTCATTTACTATACAAAAGATCATACAATTATTCTTAAAAAACTTCATTTTGGATTTTGAATGCACTACACTGTTATTAAGGCTGCTATTATTAAGACCATTCATTTATTTTATATATTGGATTTCTAGCTTTTATTTTATAGATTAAATATTTCTCGCCTTAGATATCTTATTTTTGTTTTTCATGATCTTTATTATTATTTATCCAGTATCTATCGCTAGAATATTTTGCTTCGTATCTGTACGCTAGAATATTTTGCTTCGTATATTGTAGCCGCACAACTGATTACAAGTCGATAACGTTACCGCAAAATAAACCTGGAGGATCCTACAAGCCAATACCCCCTCCGAAACCAAAAAACTATAGGCCACCACAAACGAGTTTGACTCAAACAGAAAATAACGGAAATGAAGTAAATAATACTCATCAACATTCAAAGAGTTATTCCATTGCTACTTCTCATGTAAGTGAAGTATTTTTACGAAAGGCTGTTCTCGTGTATAAACATTAAGAAAAAACATTAAAATAAGAAATTTTGATTTTAGGTAGAAGGTATCAATAATGTCCAACGAAATAGTGGACAGTATTATTACAATATACCACCACCAAATCGACATGATTCAAATCTCGGAAATTCACATCACAATTTAAGTCACCTATCTACGCCTGCGCACAATCACAGTTTGAGTCATACGCATGCGCATTGTAGCCCGCCAATGTCGACTCATAGTCATAGTAATAGTGCCAGTCAGTTAAGCCTCGGTCTTTCACATAATAGAAACAGTGTTAATCACAACGGGTACGTCGTCAACAATGGACACAATGCACCTGGACAAAGTTTCCCAACGAGTCCAGGACATAATCGGGAACCGAGTGGACTAGATCTCGCTGGAAGCAGGGAACAGAGAGGAAGCGCTTTTGAACTTTATCGCAAACCTGTACACCATTACAACGCGAGGTAAACCTTAAATTTGTTACGTTTCATTTATATCTTCTTTCATATATTACAGCGTTCAAACTGTCAGTCGTTTGAAAAAAAAACTAATACAGAAAATCTTTTTCTTATTACAGTTAACAAGTGCAAAGATTTATCATTTTTTTAATGAAAAAGAAAAGATTAGAATTATTAGTCTTGTTAACTTGACATTAATGATAGAGAACATGAATATTTGTACGTCGTGATAAACCTATAAATGACAACGAATATACATAATGAGAAAGAAGATCTCGCAGGAAGGATTAATAAATAACTAGGAAATTGAATCTATCTCGTCCTTTTTTCACTTTCACTTTGTATATACGATTTTAATAATAATAATAAAAAGAAAAAAAGAAACAACATATAATAAAGTCCTTGCAAAAAACAACCGTTAAATAACATTTTTAATAAAAATTGTACTAATGAAACAAAATCTCATCATTTCTCTCATCTTTTATGGGAGAGAAATTTGTGCTTGAACAACTTATGCAAAAAAATAAATTTCCTTAGGAGTATTTTTGAAGAACCGCCAAGATTTACTTCTGTACAATGTCAATATACATCGATAACATGAATATTTTTATTATATATCTAGAATTTCTTTTACTAGTAAAATTGACAATAAATCCCCATATTTGGGAAATTTCTTCTAGTATCTCTCCACAAAATTTCCTAAGAAGGAAAACGGAAGAACAATTTAACTCTCAATTGTTGCGATATTTAATAAATATTTTAAACAGATACAAATCTATAAATGCATCTGAAGATAAATAATTATAAAAGATAGAAATAAGTATAGAAATATTTCAAACAACATAAATTAAAACGACTTGAGGTTCTTTAATAAGTTAGCTATGTTTATGATAATCGTATAATTATGTTAACAGAACATAGAATAACAATATGTTAAACTTTAATTTAAAACATACATTAAAACAAAACATTAATTTACAAAATTTAAAATACAACAAAACTATGCATTCCTTGATGCATGATTTTTATATTTTATAATCATACCAATTAAGAGTTATTTCCTATTATTTGATTCTTAAAGATATAGCAATGATCTGACGACAGCATTAACTAGAATTCACAAATGAAATTATGTAATCTCTTACAAAATGTAAGCTCTTGTTATCACGGTAGACTATACCAGTGTTCCCATCATTACCCAACATAATATATACAACATAAATAATTTAGTCGATTTTTTCGCGATATTTATTAACGATATGATGTATAATACGTGCTTAGGTATGTCATACTTTATGTTTATAAATTTTTCCGCAAACATATTCGCGTTCCATTTATATATAAAATAAAACAAAGATGTAAAAATAATCGTCTATCTTACTTTGCAGATACCTTAATAACTTATTGTAAATGTTATAAAAAACTAAAATGTGAAATAAAAAAGTATATAAAGAAAGTTGGAAACACTGGTTGTTGAAGAAGTAATTCATACGAGGGATAGGTAAGATGGGAATAATAGAATCCTAAGATTTATAATTAGTTCGTCAATAGTGAAAATAAGCGAATTCGATCGCAAATTACGAATTTCATTCTCATTCGATAATAATATTAAGTCAAAATCAACGTTATCATTTATAAACGGTGACCTAGCCTTCGCAATAGCTCACCAGAACCTTGATTATCTGAAGAGACAATCACAAAAACACATAGAAATAAATTCATGAGATTAACTGCCTAATTACATTGAATTTCTTCTTCTCTGCTTCTATTATACTCAAATTCTATCTTATAATTTAATTCGATGAGACATGTATCAAACTTAAAATCATATTACTATTGAAATGCTGTGTAATTTTTGATATTTTGTTAAGTTTTAAGCCGTAGAGAGGTTTTCATTTTATTTACAACTCTATTTTATTTTGAGAGCTTTATTGCACTATGAAATCTTCAAAAAAAAAAAAAAAAAAAAAAAAAAAAAAAGACAAACAAAATTAAAAGTAATTGCAATTAAAAGAACTATTATAATAATACATAAATATCAAAAATAAAAAAAGACACTTCTGTACGTCGATAATTTATCAAATAAACATTAAATACATTTTGCGCGCGTCCGATAACCAAGGTTCTCAGGTAATTAAGAAAAGAACAACTCACTTACTCAGCAACTAGCGAACCGTATTAAGCGAACATACATCTATTACGCGCCAGTTATTGTCAGTTTAATCCCAGAGTATTCTAAGACGACACAGAAGAAGAAGAGGGCGATGTTCATTTAAGACCCAATAGCCATTCTGCGACGCCGAGGTAGTAAATGGTTTGTGCAATCCCGAAAAGGGGTGCTATCACGATCATTCTGCACGCTCCACCTTTGAAGAATGCAGTTGGACCTTCGTTCTTCAATGTTTTACTACAAAATAGATAAATAGTAATTATACTATTTCAGTATTTTTACACAATTTTCTAAAGTTATCCAAAATATTAATATTTTTCTATTATCTTTTTTATTAACGCATTGGCATTAACTGATTGGTATAGTTATCTGTCATACAATCTGAAACATTATATCCGTTTCTTATTAATTTGATTTTCAGTTATTCAAGATAACGATATTTTCACCACATTCAGAACTGAATATTTTTTGGTCAACCATAATAATTCTTTGGTTGAGGAAAGATAACGCACACAAGAAACATTAGCGTGAAAAGATTATTATGCATTAACGGGATAATTAAGATGATTATAATTTTATACGAATGTCACACTCACGTTATGCAGTCCAGTACACCATCGTATGTTGGTTCACCGGGTGCCTTTTTGATTACTTGCAATCTTGTTTTGATTACGTCAAACGGATTCACTGATAATGCAGCTATAGAACCAGCGATACAGCCAGACAAAAACGAACACCAAAATACGGCTAGCCGATGAAACAAAAAATGTTAATTAAATCTTTGAACTATAAATAAATGTTCAGAATGAGATCGAAACTTACAGGAACCATCCTCTCTCTTTGGCCCAACATCGTTCAGTCTAGCGAATAGTGGGAAGTAAATAATGGAAAATGTGACATCTCTAAGCGCTGTTGCACCAGTACCTTGATAAAGTCCCAAAATGCCTCTTTTCCGCAATAAATCTTTCGTTAATGATAAAGCCGACACCTTTGGTACAACTTTCCCAGCTGTAATAATTATTCGTATTTACATGCCATAAATTAATCCTGCCACATAAATAATAAGTAACAAATAATCGTCGACATTTTGCTATTAATTGTTCCATCGATCATTGTAATTGAAAACTTAAATCTTAGAAATGTTGTATCTTTGAGAAAGAATTGTACGTTTAAGAAATTTTAATGTTAAATTTGAAAATTATGCTATGCTTATTTTAGGTATAACGGATTTTTTAATACAGTACTTTTTTATACAAATAACGCTACTAAAATCATAAACATAACTAACGCATTCGCTGCCATTAAAATACGGCCATACTGTTCCATTTGTCGTTCTTTTTATCAGACTGCACAAAAGCAAACTGCAATGATTACGTCAGCAGTATTACGACGATAATTAAATCTATGTAACGTTATGCGCCAGTGGCAACGAATGCGTTAATGAATTCCGGTCAGCTGTTAGTTTTATATTTTATATCGTAAAAGGTGAATAACCAGTACACACAAAGAGAACCTTTGACACGAAGGAGGGAGACACACCTCGATAAATCAGGCATAACATAAAGAATTAAATCTTAAAAAATGGACAAGAGAAACTTAATCGTGAAAAACACCAGGTTGGAGTAGACGGATTAATTAATAATTTCATTTTAAGAGAAGAACACTGCTTGTGAAGAAACGTGATGTTTTATGTTAGGAAGTAAAAAAATTAAAAAAAAAATATATCTATTTTGTAAAAGAATTTTGTAAAAGGTATTAAATTTCTTCCTCAAGGAAAACATTTGTAGAACAAGTCAAAGTTCCAAAAATCAAAATTTGATCCTGGAGAGTGCGTTAACAATAACAACATTTCTATTCTAATCTTGAAACAAACGCATTCCTCTCAAACCGTTTACAGGTCCATATTTGATACGTTGCCATCCGTCTGCAATTAAATCTTCCCGTCCTGAAATTTTTATCGGCTATCGCGGACGTCATGTAGCTGTAAAAAATACGAATCGAACGAAATCAAATTTCCCGAATCCAAATCTAGATCGCAATTCATTCCACGTTTCAGTGAATGTACTTGAGAAATTTGTGATATACGTTAACGTAAATAGAATGTAAAATATTTTACGTGCTCTGTGAAAGAATTACTTTCAAATTATTAATAATTGTGCTCGTTCAATGTTTTCAAAATCATTTTAGCCTAATTGTAAAATAAGGTTTTTTGTAAATAATTTGGTTTCTAATTAATTGCTAATATTTTACGAAATTTACCTTCCTTTGCTGCTGCCGCTACTCGTCCAGCATCTTGCATTTGGATTTTCAGTAGTTCCATCGGTGTTGTGACGATAATTTGACATGCTCCAGCTAATCCACCGGCAAGCATTTCACGTTCTAGTGGCAGTTTCTGTCTGTGCAGAAAATCGATAGATTTTAACTATCACTGCTATTAGCTATACTTTAACTACCAACATTGTTATCTCTGTATAATTATCAACATTAATATTAGATTAGTATTAATGTACATTAAACACACACACACGTGCGTGCGTGCGTGCGCATACGCACATATGTATATGTATACATGTATATATAGTCATGAATATACCCTATATCGACATTATATCGAGATATGAATATTAATGTCGGTATCAATATCGATCGATCAATATAGGTTATAGACATCACTATTATACATACCAGCGTATGTATGTAGTACTATTCTTAATAGTATGCACATCTTTACTTAACACTTAATTGTTATTGGAAGAATAACATACCCAGGCCCTGTAGATAAGTAATAACGAAATGTATCGTTGGCAGTGAGTTTGATTGCCTTTTCTGGTGTGATTAAAAGAATGTTCACACCAGATCCTTTATACATGCCAAAGTAGCCTTCAGCAATGTAAGTCTTCTTAAAGCAGTCAAACCTGAAATATATCATTTTTATGATTAATTAGAAAAACCATTACATTTTATTTTGTACAAGTTGACTCAATGTGATTATCCTATTTTCTTAAAGATTTATCGGAAGCTATAATCACTTACATTGATTTGTACATTCGTTCGCCACTAGGGCCAATAACTTGATTCTGTAATCGTGTTTTAACCAAGTCCAGTGGGAATACCACAGAGACACCGATGATACCTGCGATCCCGCCATTTATAATTTTTGGAAGAAGTCTAAAATTTATTTGCGACATATATATATATGTGTGTGTGTGTGTGTGTGTGTGTGCGCGCGCGCACACACAAATATACTGGTAATTTATTAATTGTTGATTAAGCGTAAATTTGTACACGCTTGTGCCATAACATCGTTACGGTGAGAATCAAATATATTTGTTAGTTATGTTTTTCTTGTATCGAACGGATTACTTACTTAAATTGATCTGGAACTTTTTTCACGCTGTCCTTTTCCATTGAAACTATAATTTATAATTTCCTTCCTGTTACAAAATTACATGTGGTAAATATACGATAATGATTATATACACTTGTTATTGTATACAAAATTACGCAACACAATTACATTCTATGTATTATAATTATTTTTGGATAAAGACAGTGGATTATATTTTTAAAGCGGTAAAAAATTAATACGAAAATTTGAAAATGTCTTGAACAGGGATTATTCTAAAGTTGATCATATATCTTAATTTCCTGATCACTGATTCTATTTGTATTTTTATTCAATATTCATTACATGTAGGTAAATATTTCTTTTAATAAAATATTGTTCTTCGTTATGCAATTTTTCGTTGGTAATTATCTTCTTCTAAAAACCTACAATAAAATAAGAAACTTTTTGATCTTTTTTCTTCCAATTAAGTGCATTATCGATATCAAATTTAGATTTGCATACACATATACTGTATCTTATATAAACTTTCAATTAACAGCAATCAATGTACGTAACGGCAAAGAGTTATATTTTCATCTTGATGGATAAAATTATGTACTAAAATAATATTGTAATATAAATAAGCATATGGAAAGTATCTGTTCGTCATTAGGTTCTAAGGATTACGAAAAGTTTTCTGTACATACAACTTACACGCATATGTATAATGACACGTGCACAACTATGGATGCAAATGGTCCTTCTTATACTGGCAACATTGCCACTTTCAACTACCATTTCTCGGCGAGAAATATGACCTGGACACATCATTGATTTCTTACGAAAGCCAGAGCTTCCAGCAGACGTCGCGTCGTAACCATCAGTTTGACTAGCAACGACCATTCAAATATTATGAGAGACTAGTAAATATGTATGGCGAATTACACTTTCTCTGTTATATTGAGTTAAAGGTTTCAGTTAAGTTTTCTGAATAAAAAAAGGTGATAATACATGAAGAAACAATAACTTTAACGTTGCATGACTTTTAAAAACGTTTATTTTAATTCAGTATACATATCTAAAAACATACTGGGTGTCCCAGCAATCGTGGTACAATCGACAATAGGATGATTTTACGCGAAGAAAGAAGTCGAAAATATACAATAAAATTTATTCATAAAATATTTCGTTTTCAAGAAAAATAAATCTGAAAATTTATTGCGCGCGTATACTAGGTCAGTTCTTAACTTGCATTTTTATCTTATTTTCTCGTATACATAGAATAATCATCTGCTGATTGTTTACACGTATCTAACCTGCGATTAGTCAAGTTTAAGCATACTTGACAAATTTTCAAACTCGATTTTCTTGAAAACGAAGCGTCGTATGAAAAAGCGTTTATTCTATATTTTTAATTTGTTTTTTCACACAGAACCAGCATTATTGTCGACTGTACCACGATTGCTGGGACATCCTGTAACCATGTTCGTAAATAAGGTTTCCTTTTAAATTTCTTTCCTCAAGTTTCACTCTTTACGCTTAGACGAAAATCGAGCAATCAGCAAGTTGTAAAATAATCCTACTCAAGCCTTTCAACGTTTTCAGCGATTTTCGATGCGTTACAATTCGAGGGGTTTCGACACAAGTGTCGATCGATTTCTCTTCAATGAATTCCGTCATCGCGACGAACTCTACGAGGTCGGTTTCACTGAATACATAAACCGAGATTTTTTTCTTTTCGTTCTCTCTCTCTTTCTTTTCTCTTTTTCTTTTCTTTTTTTCTTTTCTTTTTTTTTCTTTTAAATTACCTACACGATTAAAGCCTATGTTATAAAGTGAAAATACACAAATTGGTGTCACAAATGTACTGATTTTACTAACAATTTTTGCTCGTCATGTTTACCCTAAATATGTTGGCAACTTCGGTAACTAAAGTAATAATGGTTTGATATTTCAAACTCCATGAAATTTCAAGGAAATTTCAATTTGCGTACAACTCTGCGATTGATTTACTAACTACATATTTTAAAACTTCTCACACTTTGCAGTCTCACACAAATATTATAAATTCTATTCAATCATATAAATCCTTTCATTTCAATCCATTTCAATCATATAAACTCTTTTCACATTATTTTAAATAATCACTAAACCGCGGATTTTTATATATTTATGGGAAATTGAAAGGTGCAAAAATATTCAGGATGCACATGAAATGCGAAAATATATAAAATATCTAAAATACAATACTTGTTATTAATACTTAATAGATAAAACAATTTCTGTGTAGATTCCATTCCTTTAATAATGTTTATAGAAATATTAATTTCCATAAATATCCGCAGTCTAATAGTAACGTTTTTGAAAGACGGAAAACAATTTGTGTTATAGACTAATTTGAGCTTCTGCATCTCTGAATGTTATCGTTCAACCTTGAACGTTAGTAGTATAACAAAAAAGATAAAGGAATCATTATATAACGAATTGATATCTGCACAATTGCAAGTGCAGAATTGCATTATGCACAGATACATATTCGCTAAATCTTATTGCAGATAACTAAAAACTTATATACATGTGAAAGCATATGTACACAACGTATACATACATAACGATATCCCGCGATGAAATTAATATGTCTAAATCTGTATAACTTTATTTCAACGTAAATGACAATGTTAACAGACAACGTAATATCGCCTCACGAGCAAATATATGAATGGAAAGTAAAATATTAATAAGAAAATAAGTAGGTATATATCTGTGAAGAAGCTATAAGCGATATCTTAAGCACGAGAATCAATAATCTATCGATTATATACGCATCAGTTAAGTATTATCAGTTGAGCATTAAACGATGAATATCTACGTACATAAACAATTAAACGTTAAATATGGAAGAAGCAATAAAGTAGGTTAGGTAACGACCATACCACCTGAAACCATATACTAGAAAGGTTAGATTTTAATTTAGAAAAAATACTTCAACAACTTCCTTCACAGACTATCTCGCTATTATTTTCAGCCGCTTACATTTCATGGAAAACGGCTTTTCAATCAAACAAAGATCTTTAATCACGAATCCTCGAAAATTCAATTTCTTCAAATATCCTGACAGAAGTCTACCGATCAATGTTAATGTTAACAATAAACAGTAAAAAGCGTAAAACAATACAAATGTGAATAGTCAAATTGGCATTGGCAAGTCATATTTTTCAGGTAGTTGGTAAAATTTTGGAATGACAGCCAACCGGAAATTCAGCAGAAGACATACTCACCGATTGAAAATGGAGAGTGATCGTGGTCGTGGTAGTGGTCGCTCACAGAATTTCGTTGACAAAAAGCAGTTCTTATCATCGAGAGCGATAGTAGGGATGACGTAGGAAGCTCAATCTCAAACAGGCAGTGTGACTAGCATGATACCCGGGAGATTTCGTTTTCACCGAGGATCTGAAGAGATAAAAGAGGACCACGGACCACGGACCACGGGTGGAACCGTCGTTCACTTACGTCACAAGTTACGCACCAATCGCAATGGCCTGTATCAACGAAAGAAAGAGAGGGAATATTTATGAGCGACGATAGTCTTCGTTTAAATGTTTAAATAGTATAAATTAAAGCAATTATTGATAAATATATTTGCCAATCAATTGAAATGTATTTGTATTAGATACTTAATTTGGACTATAACTTGAATAGAAATGAATCTCATTGTTTGACGTATAATTAAATGTACAGGGTGTTTCAGTATTAGGGTGTTTCAGATGGTACAGGCAAAGTGGGGTTATTCTTTATAAAAGAATAAGAACAAAATATATAGAACGAAGTACATAGAATGAAATTTTTTTCATTTAAGGCTTCGTTTTCGAGAAATTGAAGATTGAATATTTATCAAGTATACTTGAACTTTGTTAATTTCGAACCGGATTGAATCGAATAATAGATGAAAAATAATTGTATCGGTAAAAGTAAGTAAAAAATGTAACGTAAAATTTTGTCATAGGACGTTCCATTTTTGAGAAAATAAAAATTCAAAATTAATCAAGCGTGCGTGTATCAAACTATTTTCTTGAAAACGAGGCCTTAAACGGAAAAATTTTATTCAACATTTTTCACTTATTTTCGCATGTATGATAACCTTCTGCTGATTGTTTAGTTCAATTACCAGTTGGTACTGGTAGCCAAATTCACATATGCTATTTTTAAATTTGATTAAATTTGATTTTCTCGAGGATGAAAAACCTTTATTCGATATTCTCGACTTGTTTTTTCATGTGGAATCATCTCTACTTCATTCGAACCATCTGGCTATCATCAATACCCTGTAATACGTTTAATACGTTTGAGTATTATTAAATTAGAAGCAACGTAGTGTTTTTAAGACTGTATTAGTATGTTACACAAAAGTGAATTTTAATGAAAAATTTGGAAACGGTCGTATCAGATTTATTTACCTCCCTTATTACATTCGAAATTTGAATTTTAAAGAATACTGTGAGTACCGAAGTTGTATAGTCTTGAAATATTGTAAATCAATGATGGTTAATGATAAGAAATATTGTAATTAATGAATAATAAACATTTTTTTATTTAGCTATCGAGTTTTACATTCATTTTTATATGATTTTATAAACATTGTAACATATAGTATTCTTTATTGTATATGTAACTTGCAGTAAACAGATCAATTAAATCGTGCCGTTCTATGAAGATGGCACTGCAATCACAATTTAAAATACAATTTAGAATAGGAAAAGTTCGTGATATCGAAGAAAAACCCATTTATTCTGTTCCAATATGCATTATTCATTTGAATTCTTTAAATAGTAATGTTGTTACTTAAATTTCGTTTCCTTCTTGACATAGTGCATAGAAAACATTGTGTAACTGAAAGTGTACGAAAAGTAATACTTTCGTTAAATATCTAACCCTCTTTTACTGTGAGGTAAAGGAATGTCGGAGTAAAAGTTGTACTATTCCAATTCACTTTCCTCTTTACATCATAATATTGTTAACAATATTGGACAATAATGGAAACATTTCAATTAGGAAGTTCATCCGACGATGATGATGATATGTACTTAAATTCTGTTGCAAAGTTAAATGGTACGTATATAATAATTATTGATATTATTGTTAGTAATGTTTTTAAATTATTAATTTACGGTATAACATAAAAACAGATGATATAATTAAAAATTGACGTATAGCCTTAAGGAGAAAGCCGCAACTACCACGACATAACGACCAAAAGGGGGAGGATGAGAAGAAGAAGGTGCAAAAAAATAACAAAGAGTTGGTGCACATCTAATACATATGAAGTTCATAACAAATTAGTTTTTATGATTAGCTTTATAATTAAAAATTACATGTATTATACACCGTTAATACCTTTTCGCTATAATCTTATGCTAACTTGAAGTTTCCTATTACCTTACAGAATTCTAGAAGACTCCAACAAAATTAGGACAACAAGAAAAGTAGAAAAACAAAAAGCAAATCGTAATACAAGAGGTAAAAGAAACACTACTAGTCATCAATCGGCAAGACAAAGACAAGTAAACAATTAGAGACAAACGCTCTTTTCATGAACCCATGGAATTATTAATCCAATTAATTGAAATATGTTGTATATCCAATTTCGTTGCTGTTCTTTTTAGAAAAGAAATGCATGGCAGACTGACAATGAGGCAGATTCAGATCTAGAAATCGTTTCTATAGAAGGAAAACCAAAATCACCTGAAAATGATTTATTTGTAATTGAAAGTGGTACACAAGAGAATTCACATTCTAGTGAGACTGAGAATTATGAAATAAACATTAAAATCCTTTGGCGATCAAAGGACATACATCGTTTGAATATTTGTAAGGTACGTAATCAAAATGTAATTACATATATTTCATAATCATATTTATGAAATTATTACAATTATGCCACACTAATTAAGTATTTAAAAAACTATTAATTTTATTGTTTACCTCTTTATTTCGAAAATAAAAATGTTTCCATTGTTTTAGAATGAAAACTTTCGACAAATTTTTGAATATTTTGCTAATTTAGAACAAGTATCTGTAGATGAAATTTTAATAACAAAAAAAGATGTAACTATTAAACGAACTGATACACCAGCATCCATAAATTTGTCTGTGATAGACATACTCGGTAAATTATTCATTGCCACTTTGATCTTCTTCGCACAAAGTTATAGTTTCTTCTAACGTTTTTTTCAAATAAAAATAGAAAAAAATGTTTACAGAGGGAGGCATTGTTAAGGGGGACAGTACAGACACTATGCCTCGAAAAGACACGAACAATGAAAACGTTTGTGCAATAAAAATACAAACAACAGGCAAGAAAAATCTAACTGTTTCTGTTAAACGAGATAATGATTTTAAAGTTTTATTAGAGAAATGTGCTAAAAAATTTGATGTCGAGGAATCAAAAATTAAACTGTATTTTGATGGTGAATTAATTGCGGCTACAGATACACCCGCTTCATTAGATATAGAAGACGAAGCTTGTTTTGATCTTCGATTATCTTCCTAGTTTATAAGAGACTTATTTATAACAAAACATATTTGATATATTTATTTAAAATGAAATTATAATTATATGTCTCATACAAAAGAAATTAAGTACATCGGTCCAAATTGATCGATTTATAAACTTTTTATGGGACATACATAAAGTATTAATTAATAATAATTATGAAAGAGAAACAATATAAAATACAAAAGAATATAAAAATCATTACCAATTTATAATAAATATATAAAATTTTGTTCCTGTTGGATTTTAATAAAAAATTGTACGAATCAATTGTGAAATAAATTTATGTTAAAATTAATGGTGATCCTTCGGTGGGTGGCAATTCCATAGTTTCTTGCGCTTCCACAACTCTACTTCTAATTATATTTCCCTCGGCATCAGTTTCATCGATCGTTATCAGAATATTCGATATCACTGGCATAGATTTTCCTTCGTCATTTTTCTCCCCTGACATTTCTTGCACTTCGTTATCTTCATTTTCCTCTTCATTTTCATCCAAATCTTCAAAAACCTAATAGATAAAACATAACATTTTCGAACATCAAGCTCTTTTACAACTATTTATAAACTTTATTGCAAACAACCATATTACCTGAATTTGAGGCACACTGGCATCTTTATTTAATTTGATTTTAAATTTTTTATTTTGCAATTTTAGGTGGTTAATAGAAGGATTTGTTTCTTCTTCAACAGCTTCATATCTGAACATTTGTAATCTGTAACATCCATCTTCATCGTGACTGTATTGGAATCGTGTATGACCACTAGGTAATTGCAATTGATGCGTCTCAATTAAATGTCTCGTTAGTCTATAGCTTTTTCTATATTTTACTGGACATTCATGACAGCAATACCATCGCACCTGCATAGTGTGAACTCGTTCGATGTGCCTTAAAATATAAATTTATCGCCATGAAGAAACTGAAGTTTTTCCCTTTCTTTTCTCTTTCTCTCTTTTTCTCGAACAATCAAAATGAAATACATTAAAATTTGTTCGGCCCTTTTTATTTGAATTTCCAGGAAATAAATTGTTCCAGTACCTATCAAGAGTATATGCGCCCTTGCATTTATATTGGCATCCTTCAAAATGGCACGAAAAGTTAGGTCCTTTTGTGTGAACTGTCATGTGTGTATCTAGATCCTGTTGAGATTTGGCAGCATGATTGCAGAGCTGACAAGGGAAACTCCTGGTAGAGACATGCCGATATCTAACATGTTTGGCTAAATTGGCTGGTGAGTCACAACTCATATCACAAAGTGTGCATTTATAATTGAAAACATGCATTCGCATATGATCTCTCAAAATTCCTTCAGTTGGATAAAACTTATTACAATGGGAGCACTGGAATCCCTGAACTAATATAATAATTAAAGTAAGTTATTTTTATAAATGTGACACTTAGCAAAATAAGTTATTATATTAAAAATATATTATTATATTATATTAAAAATGACCATATCTATTTGCATATCAAATTTCTGACAAATATTTGTAATTAACTGGCTTAATGATCCTCTACAATTGAAAATACTATACATAATATCTGGATAGACTGTGATAGTTATAGGAATTGTTTAACGGAAATTCTTTATCTTACCATCAATTGGAATTTGCCGTTTGCAATGTATATGGAATTTTGTATTGGAAGCAAAAGTAGCACCACAATCAGGGCAAGCAACGATCTTTTCTTTTGTATGATGCCTGATATGATTCCTCAATTTGTATAAATTGGGATATAAGCTGCCACAACCTGTCCACTTACATTTTACACCTCCTTCAATTTTATTACCTCTAGGGCCTTCCTCGATGTGAACAGCCACATGATACAAATATAACTGATAATTTCTGAAGTGTTTCAGACATTCTTCCCAACGGCAAAGAAGTGGCGCTGGAAGATCCACAACATTTTTCCATTCGGGATCTCTACGACATTTCTGAAATATTAAGATTATAAATCCCGCAAATATTTTTATATCTCTATTTAATTTTTAAAGAAAACTTATACAATTTTTTATTAAAATAATATTTATAGCGAGCAAATAATTATAATATAGAATCGTAGAATAAAAATTATGAAATAAAATGGTTAATTAAAATTAATGGTCACTTATAATTTACTACTAGTAGATAACTTCTTACAGGTAATTTAATTCTGGTGCGAACATTTGATCCGATACATTTCAATTTAGTATGATAGGCATGGTAATTAACATGCCTAGAGATCTCATCGGGATCATCACTCTCATACAAACAGCCAGTCCATTGACATATGTAAACACCGATTTCTTTCTCATTGGTCCGCGTATTTAAATCAGACACGTGCGTGGCCACGTGATATACGAATCTCTCGACGTGATTGGTTTCATATTTACAGCTCGTCCATTCACATGATAGATGATAAATTTCACGTTTCAGCGGGAAACCAACCCTTCTTTTTGTTCCACATTCTGATACGGAATCAAACTCGGAATCAGTATTATAACTATCGTCGTCGTCTGCATGTCTTCTCTTACATTGCGGTTCATCTGTATATGTAAAATTTTTTTGCAATTCTACCCAATCGTTACACCATTTCTGTATATCTTTACTAGTGATTAGTTTCTTTCCAAATTCTGCCATTTTGTCTTAATTTACACTTTAATATTCATATCGTAAACTTGTTTCATATAACACATACAATTTTTATTTTCTGCATTGCTATAAAAGCTTATTAAAACTTATCACGAAATGTCAAACACTTAAAAAGTGCGTTAATGTAGATAAAATATTCGGTATCCTGATTAAACCGAACCTTTTCAATTAATCGTTAACTTCCATCTTACATTCCCCTCATCAATGGTCGTGCTCAATACTTGTGCTTAAATACCTAACCTGATTCTAAGCCAATGTAAAATAAATGTAAAAAAAAAACGTCGTATTAAATTTATGAAAGTTTGTTACTGTTTATATATTGTGCACACAAATGTTACGAATACTTTAAAATAAAAACATTTGAAAGTTAACTACCAGCTCGAAGAAAATGAGACGCAGAATTTTTGTTCCACTAATTTTACTGCAAAGACACTTTTGTGAATATAGATCCTCTACGATCTATGCACTTTCTTCCGGTTGTTACACTTTCTTCTATATTTCTAGCATCGCTCAAATTTTTATAAAATCGATGCATTTATTATATAGAAATTTTCATTTGATAGCTGTGCACTTCAACACTGCTTTTTATCAGATGGAACATTTAGCATTCCGCCAATTTTAACTGCGCATGCGTCTTGCAGTCACAAATTTAAACATTTAAAGTACTTTGTGTTTAACTATAAATTCCAATGTGAAAATGAATACGAATTAAATGAAATTATTATTTACAATTTGACATACAATATAACTGAAAAGATATTAATTATGTCTATATATTTATGTTTTTATTTAATTAAAAAAATTTATTTTCTTGAAGTGAATTATATTTAATTTACAGTAATAGTTCTGTTCTATCGCATTCACTATACTTTAATTTAACTACTTTAATTTATGAAACGATTCATTAAATGATAAATGCTTTTTTTGTATTAAAGGATATGGTAAATGTGGCGTAGCAGTAATTCGTGTTTCAGGACCAGAAGCATTAGTAGCATTGGAAAAAATGACAAAAATATCTTCTCCAAAACCTAGAACAGCCTTCTTAAGAAAGATTCATGATCCTCAGACAAAAGAAGTTTTAGATAAGGGTCTATGCCTTTGGTTTCCAGGTAATGTGATTCAGTGTTTAATTCAAACGAGTGTCTGTCGAAATTATGTATTGAAAATAAATAGTATAAAAAACTCATGTATTCGATGAATAATGAATTTCAGGACCCAAATCATTTACTGGAGAGGATTGCGCAGAATTTCACGTTCACGGTGGTCCAGCGGTAGTGACATCAATTTTAAATGCACTTTCAAAGTTACGTTTTCATCTAGCACTTCCCGGAGAATTCACAAAGAGGGCATTTTTAAATGGAAAGATAGATTTAACTGAAGCGGAGGGTATAGGGGATTTAATTGAAGCAGAAACTGAAAAACAACGTCAGCAGGTACAAATGAAATTACTGTAATATCCTTCTGAAAGAATACTTTTTAATCACCTTGTAGCACTAGAATTTACTATGTTATAACATTTCCTATTGTAACTTTAACAGGCCTCTAATCAAGCAAGTGGTTCCCTCCGTCGTCTCTATGATTCTTGGCGTATTACGCTTTTAAATGTTCTTGCCAATTTAGAAGCTTATGTTGATTTCTCTGAAGAGCACAGTGTAACATCAAATGTGTTAGAAGATGCTAATACTGTTGTGCAAACATTATATACAGAAATTCGGCAACATCTTTCTGATGGAAGAAAAGGGGAAATTTTACGCACTGGGGTACACGTAGCAATTCTTGGGGAGCCTAATGTTGGCAAAAGTAGTCTTCTAAACCTTCTTTCTAGAAAAGATGCAGCAATTGTTACATCTTCACCGGGAACAACGAGAGATGTTATAGAGTTAACAACAAATATTTGTGGATATCCAATGATTCTTGCAGATACTGCAGGAATCAGGAATAATCCGGAGAATGAAATAGAAGTGGAGGGTATTAGAAAGGCAAAAGAATACTCAAAAGAAGCAGATTTTGTTATATGTTTAATTAGTGCGGAAAATAATATAAAAACTTCTGTAGGAATGTTTTTAGAACAGTATAAAAATTATTTGGGAATAGATAAAAAGAGGGTTCTTGCTGTACTAAATAAAATAGACTTACTTAAAGAAGAAGAAAAAGAAAGATGGAGGCAGCAAAATGTTGTTCCTATATCATGTAAGACGCAAGAAGGTTTAGAAGAGCTTACGAACGCATTAGGAAAGTGTTTCGAGGAATTGTGAGTATTTTATTTTTGTAATATTGAAAACCAAGTAATATAATAAATTACACGAATAAATGTAATTACTGTAATAAGTACAATTTAAACAGTATTTCGTTCAAATAAAACATTTCTATTTTATTGCATTAATCTATATTTTTAATTTCAGGTGCGGAGATCCATCTCGAGAAAATCCTGTAATCAGTCATGCACGATATAGAAATCATTTATTGCATGTCTCAGATTGTCTTGAACTGTATTTAGAAAGAACTGTAGTACCAACTTATGACACGGCTATATCCTTACAGGATATTAGAGACGCAGCAAGAGAACTTGGCAAAATTACCGGTGCTATCAGTAATGAAGAAGTCTTAGATATTATCTTTAAAAACTTTTGTATAGGCAAATAAAAACCTATTTGAACATTGATGTTCATATTTGTGCTTATTGATGATAATGAGAACACAATTGCGTAAATTGTTTTATGATAAAAATAATGATTTATTTAAATATATATATAACACATCCATAAGAAAAATTAAGAGAAAATCCTATTAAAATCATAATTGTCAATTTTCAGTTTTCTTCTCTTGTTCTGTTCCCAAATGAGCTACATTCACTTCGTCCAGATTTATGTTCTGATCTTTCATGGCTTGCTGAAACATAATTATAATGAATAAAGTACACCCTATAAATTGTAACAATACAATTGTTTTCTAACGAAATATTAAGTAATAAAAAATTCGTTTCAAAAGATTTAGAAATAGCAACATAGAATTTGAGCATAATAAATTCATATTAATTTCATCAAATTCCAAAAGTAATTAGTAGTAATGATATTATTTTTTATGTTATTGAAAGTCCAATAAAATTTAAGTTTTATCAAGGCATAAAAATGATTAATTTTGACTGGTTAATCTTAAAAATTGTTTACAAAGTTCATGATTCTGAAATATAAATGTTAGATTCTATATAATTGTTCGCGTTCTCAAGTGATTTCTTTCTAATCGTATATTTAGCTCTTTCATAATCAAATAGACACAATAATAAGCTAACAAAAGTAAGGTTAGAAATTCAAAAATTCAAGTTTCTTATAACATTTTAACTTACCGCTACACATTTGGTATAAACTTTAAGTAAAGGTGCACATTCACTATCGTCATTGATTCCATGCAGAAATTTCTCAGAGAACCAATCATTAAAACAACGATCGTACTTTTCTTTCAATTCTTTGCAAGCCTCCATAATATATTCTTATTTAAATTATCAATTAAAAAATTAATGGATTAAATCATGGCCGATTCTGATAATTTTGTTTAGTTATTCATACAGAAAAAGAGGAAAATTGTGCAATCCGCATGTTCAAACTTGTACATTGCTTTAATTCATGATTACTGTCCATACAGCACAGAGGCTACTTTATCTCAGACATCTTTTATGAGATTTTAAGGTCTGGTTTAAAAGAGAAACAAAAACGGAAAATGTACGTACAATCACACGATGTTAATAATTATTTTGTATTTCAGTTTATCGAATGTTTGCAGAATCATAAGTTCATTTTCACAAAATTTTGTAAAGAATATAACTCTCAAGAAATCGCATTCATATTTCAGTTTCATAACATTTTAATGTTTAGATTTTAAAAACGGTGAATTTAGGAAGATATTAATTTGGTTACCTGAAGGCATTGATTGTACAATTTAAAATGATTCGAACACATTGAATCGTCTAAATCACCTTTAAGAAATTTTTCGGAAAACCAAAGTTTGAAACACCCATCATAGTCCTTTTTAAGATTATTACAAGCTTCTGCTATACTGTTCATTTAATTTTTCAATTTATTACTAACTCTAGAATATAATTTTACGTAAGACAGTTCCTCGTAATTTCTTCAGGGATTAATAATACCTATAAAAGAAATCTTAGATTTATTGGTTATAAATCAAATTAGAAAGGCAATTGAAATTAATTTATATTTATATAAATGCTCTTGACTCGATTTGCAATTTATTATCGAATTTAGGATATTTAATATCGATTAGAATCGATTAGTCGAATTGTATTTGTCGAAGATCGGAGTTATTTCACGATAAGTTGAGATTATATTTCAAGTTTTAAGTTTTATAAAATTCGTTGATATTGAGCATTACAATTCAGCATTCTAAAATAAGTTGTCTCGATTAAAAGCAATTTAGAAATAACTTACGCCAGAATACTTTTTGGAATGAAAAATTATCAAACTTCAATAAACGAGAGACACCAGTACTTTGTGGTTAGTAAGGAGCGTATTGAAGACTAATCATTGATCAACGGTTCTCAACTTACTTTTTCCTAAAATGTGCTAAAGTGTTATGAATTCGTGGTCCGTGTAGGGAATTTTATCATAATCATTAGCAACAATTGCATTTAATGTTATTTTTATTATTATATTTTGCAGAACAGAATTTCTTTCCTTTCTGCAATATAATAATAGCCATTATAAAGAAAAAGTTTTATGAATAAGTACATGTACGTACGTATACGTTCATTAATTTGACAAGTTTCACTAAAAATATCAATAGTGTAAAATTTTAGTACGGACCTGTTCGATTTTTAAACAAATTCTACGAAAATGTATTTATTCTACGAAAAATGTTATTTAGTCATTCTAACGAGATTATTGAAATTAATTTAGTAGTTTTTACTAGAAAATATATACATTATAAATATTTAACATTTAAAATCACGCTGGGAAACAATATTATCATTAAAATGATATCTTTTAATAAATTTCGTTAAACTGTTACAATTGAATTAAATAAATCATAATTAAACTATGGTGATTAGTTTCACTTAATGGGTGGGATACACATAAAACATAAATATTCACTTATATTAAGTGGAAGAGATACTTCATAAGTGATAAAAATTAGAAAATCACATTTAATTATTTGTTATATGTTATAACAATAGTCTTAATATATCGATCGGAACTTGCATCGTTTGATCATCGACCAAGACAATGTCAAATTTTTCCATAAATGAAGCTAGGCTGCTTTCAATCTGTAAAAGATCAACATTTCTATAGAATTCATGATCCTTCTCTAGATAAGTTCTAATTATAAGGCAAGACATACAACGATAATTATTTGTTATAAATAAACACGATGCAATACATAGTACTTACATTGTCATAAAGAAAACCAATTTTTAGTACAGCACGTGTATTCACCATTCCATCGACCATCGATGCATCTCCTATGGTATCACCCATTAAAAAAACATTTTTCCTTCCTTCAAGAACTTTAAAATAGTCTTGTTCTATTGCATGTTCGTTTTTATTGAAAACATGAATTAGTCTTTCATTTTGAAAGCCTGCCAATTTTCCATCTTTATATTTGAGAAAATTGGAGATTATCTAAAAATGAATATTATAACTCTGAATATATTCTTTCTGCCATTGTTACTACAAGTTTAGAAAAAGCAAAGAAGATAAAGCGATAGAGGAAATTGTATGTGTCAACTGTCACCTTTACATTATCAAATAGAACTCCTTGATTCTTTAATATAGCTTCGACGATATCTCCTAAACCAGCGCTAAAGACTAGTACTGGAATTTTAACAAAGTGCAGTTTTTTAAAAAATTCTTTAGTACCATCCCTTAAATGTGTTCCATAAATATTGCTTATTTCTGGTATTTCATCAGGAGTAAAAGGTATTCCTTTCAGTATTTCCTCTGCTGCTATCATCCATTCTCTCATTGCCTCTGTTTTTACTTCAATAGATAAATTAGGATCTATTTCGATCGGTCTGTATTTCTGATAAAGACGACTTGATTCCTTCGCATATATTTCTGGAAGTTGCTTGCACTTGCTAAAGATTCCTATTTTTTTTTTTTTTTTTCAAAATTACAAGGCAATAAATAAAAAGCTGTATTAAATTTTACTCTGTATAAATTTAATTAAGCCTTAATAGGTGATTACAATAAAATAATGTTTATAAATTTACATACCAAAACTACTGAGAACTTTTTTTCCATTGACGTGTTGTTTAGTTAATGTTAAGTCAAAATCGGTGACTATCTGAAAGCAGTATTTTCCAACAAATTTAAAATTATGTACACACGCGTAGATTGAAACTAGGAATGTATGCATAGAAATAAACAATAAGTAGCTGATACGAATAGAAATGAAAAAGTATTTTGAAAAAATGCATACCTGTAAAGAATTACATCCATCTGTCAACATTGTGTTTATTGTCCTTAATAGACGTCTTTTGTCCTTAATATGCACATGTTTTAGTTTCAGTGTTGGGAACTGTATTAAAAAGAGAAAATTTTAAGAATTACATCGAAATATATTTAAATTTAAATGTAATCTTGAACTTTAGTTAAAATTTTCTAATATCTATTATTAGATAAAATAGAAACGCATAGTTTATATGCAAAAAATATATAAGGCGCTATTGCGAAAGATATTTACATCGTCGTTCTTGCAATCATCATGAAATTGCTATTATTAGAGCGAATTATTTTTTAAAAATTATCTCATCATATTGTGACAAGTATCTGTCTGTCAAATTACGAATTTCCTTATTTTCTTTGAAACAGGATTGGAGAGAAATATTTTTGAATAAAAGAAGACCTCTTGAAAAATACATTTAACATTATTTATTTCATAATATTACATATATTTTGATATAAATAAAAAATCATGTTACAAAGAAGGCTCAATTATTAATCTCTTCTTGAAAATATATGTAAGTTGTTTGTATGTAAGTTGAAGTTTTATATATATATATATAAAAATGTATAAAATATAAAAGGTGGAATTAAAATAAAAAAAATATATTACATTTAAATATAATGATAATAGTAGTAGTAGTAGTAGTAGCAGTAGTAGTAGTAGCAGTAGTAGCAGTAGTGGTAGTAGTAGTAGTCGTAGTAGTAGTAGTAGTAGGAGTAATAATAATAATAATAATAATAATAATAATAATAATAATAATAATAATAATAATAATAATAATAATAACAACAACAACAACAACAACAACAACAATAATAATAATAATAATAGTAATAATAATAGTAATAATAATAATAATATTATAATAATAATAATATAATAATAGTAATAATAGTAATAATAACAATAAAAATTTCTAACTCAACAACAGTTAATTATAAATTAAATATTACATAGGTTAGGTTACTAAAATCTTCCGACAGCGTAAAAGATCTTTTTGTATCATATGTCACACACTTGATTATAATTTAATAATTAATTAAATTGAAATAGATTATTGAATTTGCAAGTAAAGTGATCGTTGAAAATGTATAGTATACAATAAAGTTTATTATATAAGAGGTTAAGTTTGAATATTCTAGCATATATTACTTTATTTTCTTCGCTTGCTAACTTATTAATCATTATGTGAAATAATATACCACGTATAAATTTGAATTTAAAATTTAATGTCTTTCGTTATGTTTTTATCAATTTTATCTATACGTCTATAAGGTTTTTAATACTAGAATAACAGATTGTTAATATGTAAAGAGGATACTGATTAATATCATAAAAAAAGATAGACATATTTAGGCACTTTATTTATTAGTTAAATGTAAAGATTAGTATTTCGATCGATATAGCACATCTTTTCTATAGAAAAACACGAGTTGTTAAAAGTTAATATTGTTAGACACAGATTATTATTCGTAGCTATCAATTTATTTTGAACATGTTTCCTGCATCAATATGTAATGAGTATATTTACTTTTTCTATTACGTAATTTTATGACAGTATCACATTGGATTTTATATGTTTTTCTATTTTTTAGACGAATTATAATTCTAATGAAATGTGAGAAATCGATAATAACTAAAATAAACTATGTTACAGAATTATAAAGGAGATACAGTTATTTGCTTAACTAGATATTTTTACCATAGAGAGAGAAAGAGAGAGGGGAGAGGGGGGGGGAGAGAGAGAGAGAGAGAGAGAGAAAGAGAAAGAGAGGGTTTAAATGATGAATAACAAAAAATTCTAATCCAAGTAAGGTTATGATTTAAGATAGCGAATGCGAAAATGTGGAAATGGTACAAGGTGAAATGCAATTGGCTAGAAGAAAAAGCCGCGACAAATTTAAATTACTTACATCATCCAGGTTTATTTCGGAAGTCATGCTCTTCTCTTGCGCGACGAGAAACGGAGTCTTTGTGTTCAGCAAGCTAACTGTTTTTCAGGCGTCGAAGAACCGCCACGCATCCAATTAACCAATCAGCTACGGCACGTGACCCGTGTTTCTATCACGTGATCTTATTTTCCTTCATTGAGCCTGGGCTAACTGTGGGAACTTTTAAACGATCGATCTAAGTCTAACAGGAGAACATAGCGAAGCGTCGATCATCGATCTTGACGAAATTCATAGATGATGTGATTCTTATAAAAATATTTGTCCATATTAAAGAAGTGAAAATCGTCTCCAAATTCTGTGCTGTAATATCTGTTTTGTCGAATATCTCGGAAACTACTGCAGATCGAGCGATTGTCTAAATCGATGAAATTAGTATTTCTCAATGACGAATTAGACGATATACGTTATTTTATAGAAGAATCCATTTGTTTAAATAATATGTTAAAAAGCAGCGTGTTTAGTTATTCCAGGTAAATGTTAAGAAGTCCTCTTGAATGTTTGTTTATAAATACTACGCTTATATGCACAAACTACAATTAGGATAAATTAGGTTGTCGATTTTTGGATTACAAAGAATTTGTTATATTTGAAATTTTCACGCTCGATGTGGAACGCGGAGTACTCGAGTTGTTCCTTGTTCGTATATATATGTGATAACTGTGAGAAAAAGTTTCTTTTATTGCTAGACACTGATTCTTGTTTTTAAGCAAACTCTAGATGAACGATCGATGTCAATGATTGAATATTATGTTCGCAATAGTGGTACTCCTTGGGAAAGTCAACATTGGCAATTACGCACAGCTATACAGTTTAGACAACAACGTCAGGAAAATGGTAAATTGCTACCTCCTTTATTTGTAGTAGCGGACAGTTAGGACCGCGTGCGCAGCAAATTATTCAAAGTGTCTAATATCATCGATGAAGCATTTATGCGAGGAAAATCGAATAAAGAACTTTTAGGGCATGGTTTGGAAGTGTATTTCTCAGTCCGTTAAACGTCGGATAGTGTAGTCCTCTTATTCGATTTATGCAGCGGATATGACGAAGAAATGACGATGAATACAATTCCGGAACGAAGGAAAAACGTTAAAATCTTGAGAAATACTAAAATGTATAACAAAACTTGTAGAACCGTTGGAACGTCTAGGTTTCGTATTTGGACAAATTTTGCAAAAAAGCTTCGGGATATAACGATTAATTTAAATCTCTATATCGATTTGTAACAGATAATTGTAATTAGCTATATAATAATGTAGTAATGTAAAAACGAAGTTTGAATTGAAACTTAAAGAACTGGACAAAGGGATTGAAAACTTGGGTGTGTTCTTTTGTAAATGACGTGAATTCGTCTAATTTCTTAATCGGTATTTATTAGTAAACTATTTATTGGTAAAATACCTTAAATTAAGTATTACCTGTTTCGTAATACTTAATTTAAGGTAAAACAATATCTAACTTAAATTCCATTTTTTGTCTTTTCTAATTATATTCCTAAAAGTAGGAATTTGCATAAATATCCGCGATCTACTTATTACAATAGTTCTACTCGAATAATGCTTATGGAAAGTTCATTCGTTCTTTATGAAGGAGAATATTTATATAGTATGTAGATATAATAATAATAATAATAATAATAATGATGATGATGATGATGATGATGATGATGATGATGATGATGATGATGATGATGATAATAATAATAATAATAATATAATCATTCGTATATTTGATTTTCTTAGATTAAATACATTATACTTTGTAATTATTCTTAAGATATTTTTAACGTTATACGAATAAAATCAATGTTTATGTATAAAGATATCTTATTGCACTAAAATGTATTTATTTAATATAATCGCTAATATTATCGTTCTTACAATTATCAGAGATATGAAATTTAGCGGGCGTTATCAAAGATGTGAAAATGTTTTATAACAGGAATGGTATCGCTACCATTGTAAAGATTTGATAGCGGAATGATAACTTGGACTATGCTCCGAATAAAATTGGGCGTACCACCTGCGATAAGCGATTATACTTTTATCTTCTTTGACCAGGAGCGGTCGTTTCTCGAACTTCTTTCGATTCCAAATGGCTACGTCTCTTTCGAACATTAAACACTCTCCTAGGAATAACATACTAGCGTATGGACCAAGCAATGGTGGACAGTATAGTACGTGAGTCACCTGATGATACAAATAACAATTAGAAAGAAGACGGTACAGTTGTCGTATTACAAAGAACAATGGTTACCGGCAATCACCAACTATCTACTATCTACTATCGAAATTAATTTTTTTTCTTTTTTTCTAGAAAATAAGTTCGTTACCATCCTCTTTCAAGAGAATGTTATTTCTTGTACGAATTGTATATTACGAGGAGAAGCAAATGGCTAGATTTGACCGTGTTAAACGTATACTCGAGGCTTTAATTAAAATTAGAACCTTTTGTAAGAGGGGTTCCATCGGTGTCACCGTTTGGAAAATACACATGGATCCTAGAGAGCTGTGCATCATGAGTTCAACGTATCCTGGGCCGATTTGCTGAACGTTTACGTCCAATGGTAAAACTTGGAACTTCTCGAACAGAATCAGTCTGTGCCGTAAAGTCATGTATGCTCTGTGCCTTAAATTTTCACCATCCTGTTTCTCTGACTCGGTTCCGTTCGAGTTTTGAGATTCTAAGAAAGAATTATGCGGTGCCCAATTGACGTTCGTCCACGAATGACGAGCGAAAGCAGAGAAGATACGTGCAATTTTTGCAAATATCGCTGGTCCGTGCACCGCGCTCAGGTGTGCCGAATCGGCACCATTCTCCGCAACTTCCTATAAAAAATGTGATATTTATATGATAACGTTATAGGTTTTGTTTTCCCATCAGAATTCTACCTTCTAATGGATATTTTGTCACGTCAGATTCTAAGGTTAATACGATTTAACACAGGACATTCTCCTTTCGTAAGTTCCGTCTACTTAAATATTATTTGTAAGCAGTCGTATCAATGTAAAAATGATCTTCTTCTTATGGGTTATATTAATTGCGCTTTAGCTCGGGGATCAGGCTGCGCCCGTCTATGAAAATTCGTATTTTTATAAACACAACTAGAGAAATAGTTTATAGAGCTTGAGCGAAAATTTGTTTCGTCTACCGAACCTCGTTGCTTTTATACTCTGGATATATATGGCGCATTCTGTGCGTTTTTTCCACTCTTAAATTTCCTGTAAACGCTTAAAAATCCACAGTCTAGCGATGATATATAGTTACGAGTTCTTTACCTGTGCAAACCCGAAGCAACGATTCTTAGGATTCGTCATGGAGGCTGCAATCAAGGAGTCCAAGATCCATTTCCTATTTCAAATATCCATCAGCTTTACTTAACAGATATCTAAAAACAGGAAAAAGAAAAGAGAAGGATACTAAGAGATCGCCGTCGATCTAAACGTTAATGGCTACTTGGTTTCCTTGATTTTAGTTTCCATGATCGATCGAATTACCCCGATTATCCTTATTTATCTATCATCTCTAAATGTTATAGAGATACAACGTTAGATATTTTCTCGCAGAAGCATGTACAAACTATTCGAGCGGCACTAAACCTCTTCGAAGGAAAAAGCAAGATCCGAGCGTTTATCCGGGTCCGTTCGTTTTATCGCAAGATGGACCAACCACTTGTACAAAATGAAAAGGAAAGGACAAGGAAATTACACGCAAACTAATTGAACTGACCTGTATATGACAATTGATAAGAAACTCGTTTCGACCCTGATAACGCCATGTTCGGTTTAAAACGTGACTAATCGTTTGCGGCTGCCAGTGTGGTTCTAATCCCTCGGCGTGGTGCCAAACGAAGATGATCTCGTTAGCCTCGCAACTTTTCCAAGTTTTCGTTCTGGCAATATGTGGCACTAAAACGAAACGAACGACGATTATAATGGACGACGATTAAAAGCTAGCTGTATACCGATCGACGTTGGTCGTACGTTATAAGAGAGATAACGAACGATCGAAATCGAGGTGGTAAATCGGGTTACCTTTGTCAGCATAGGGGATGTAATCGCATTGTCCATCGGAACCGCGAAATAGCCAACCGTGAAAGGGACATTCCAAGCAATCACCCTTTACACGGCCACCCTCTGCCATATTCGCACCCAGATGAGGGCAATAAGCGTCTAAAATTCTCACCGTCCCATTATCTGTTCTTTAAACGTGTATAGATTGTCAACATCAACGTCAATATCAACTATACACACGGTAGACATAGAGGGTGTGCCGGAGATCGTGGTACGAGCCGAAAGGGGTTGTGATCCCTCGTGCAAAGTTGAGTTGGAAAACTGGCGGAGGTAGGGTAGCCGAGAGTCGGCCAGAGTAGGCTAGTTTCCTCGCACTTGGGTATCTAGGTGTGTGTTCGGTGGTTCGAAAGAAACCGAAAGGTGATTGAACATATAAAACGAGAATTTTTGACACGAGCATCCGCTTTCGAGGAAACGGGCTATCGAATTTCATCCGTTCGAGTCTCGTTACCTCTGTCAAGTGCGCACGTACTCGACGATACTTCACCCAAGTGCGATGAAACCCGTTCAACCGAGACTCTCGTTACCTCTCGAGTGCACGCGTACTGCATAGAACTTCATAGTGGCTAAGTGCGAAGAAACCCGTCCAATCGACTCTCATTGCCTCTCAAGTGCACACGTACTCGACGAAACTTTGTACATTTTCACGATTTTCTCAAAAAAAAAAAAAAAAAAAAAAAAAAAACCGAAACTTTTATCGGAAATCCTCGCTCTACGACATTTTTCCACTTACCTTTGCACTGATACTCTGGTCGTACCACGTTTTCCCTTTACTTTCCCATGCATATATAAATATCGACGAAAAAGGAGATTGCGCTTTTAACAATTTCTTACATCTATCGTAATATTTACATAAATTAATTTTACGTTAATTTTACGTTACGTTACGTTAATTAATTCTAGCCGAATATACGGTCGTTGGTATTTCTTCTTACAAATTAATTTATCAAAATACCTGAAGACGGCAAAATTCTGTCCGAGAGCAGCTACGTGTTTTACTTGACCCTTGTCCAATTGAGAACTCTCTAACAGGGCAAACCACCCGTTCGGATAAACCGGAGGAAGCTTACCCAATTTACGCTTTTTCGATTCCAAGTAATTGGCTAAAACTCTTTTGTTGTCACCTTCGAATCTTAGGTCCTGAAAAGATCAGAGCCAATTATCCGTGGAGCTTTTTTGTTAATAAAAAATTAATAATACATATAACGGTTTTTATTATTTTCAACAAAGTGGTAATTTTCATAAGTGGTAATTTTCATAAAGCGATAGTAACATCGATAAAATCATCGTTCGCTAAACTGAAGATTATGACGTGCAAAACATGGAAGCGTATCGCGTTTCCTTTTTGCGGATAGAAAGAATCGCTGATACGAAGAAAAAGGATATTCTTCTGGCGTCACGCGTAAAAAGAAATCTGCTTCTTCGTTTGTAAACATAATGTCATCGTGCTGCCTTCTGTACGCACCTGCGTTAAAAGTGTATGGATTCGGCTAATAGAAATACAAAAAGAGTGCGAGCGTCGACAAATTTTAGTAAATCTTCTTTTCCACTTTCACGTTTTCGAGGAATCAATATAGGCGTTAACGTTTCGCCGAAGGTAATTTTATCTTACTTATATACAACAAAAGAGTTATTAGCCCTTGATGCGTAGATAATAATACTTGACGATATCTATTTCTTATTCTTTATTAAATCGATAAAAGCAGGATACTTGGCGACGGTCGAAACATCGTGGTACGCGTAACTTTAAAACGTCGATTCAGTCTCGATCGAAATTTCATGGAAATTTCATGGAAATCCAACGTGGTTCTCTCTCTCTCTCTCTCTCTCTCTCTCTCTGTCTTTTCTTTTCACTTTTTCACATTCTTTTATAGAATAGAATTTACCGGCAGCTCGTCGTTATTTCATTTCAATTCGACGTCACCTAATTAATAATATTTTATTTCGATAATTTAACAAACTGCTGTAATTTCAATTACTTTGGAATCTCTTTTACAAACGGAAAATATCGATCGGTTTGAATTTGAACAGTGGCGAGAAGCGGAGTAAAAGATGCGATATAAGTAGGTAAACCGGGCAATGGTATCGAAGAGGACTCACCTTGATCCAGTTGATCTTGTACAAATAGGAAGCAAGGAGAATACCAAAAAGCAGAAGAAAAGCACCACCGAGGCTCCACCATCCGGCCATCGTTGTCTTCTTCACCCTCTGCCCCCGAACGAAGAAAAGCAAGTGCACTCTAAAAACTTGTCCCTCTGGAACACCTTCGGAACCACCTCTCTTATTCTCCTTGCTCACGCTTCTCCTCTTTCTCTCTTTCTTTTCTCCTTTCCTTTTCCACTGCCACTCGGCGGCCTCTTCTCTTTTTCCTTCCTTCCTTTTTCCTCTCCTCCGGCCTTCTTTCTCGGCACCTCGTTTTCCTCTTCTTTCTCTTCTTTCGCTCCTCACCACTCTCTCTTCCTTCCTTCCTTTCTCCTCCCTCTTGCTCTTCTACCTTTTCTCCCTTCTTTCTTTTCTTCCTCTTCCACTAATCCCGCTCTTCGTCGCGTTGCTCTTATTTTTTCTCCTCCCTCCCCCTTCTTTTAATATTTTTCTACACCTGTTCCGTACACTTGTCTTTCGAACTTTGTTATGTTTTCGAACCTCCGCTCCTGCATTCGTAATTCTTTGGCCGCTCGTCGATCTTCAGCCGTTCTCAAATTTGCCGATCGCAAAACGAAAAGGAAAAGGAAGAGAAAAAAAAAGAAGAAAAGGGAGAAAAACCGATAGGGACGAGATATCACCTCTGTCGATTCCAGTTCACTCGATCTCTTCTCTTCTTCGTTATTTCTTATCCTCCATACTTGTTAGTCACGCGAACTTATTCTCTTCTTCTATTTTCTTCTTTCTCACGCGCGTCCCTCTCGTTAACGGCCTCTTAACTCTTCTCGTTTCGTACAATGTATCGGTCGTCGCGTTCCCTTGGCTCGTAGTACGATTCCGTAGTACGAGTATCAGGTTTAACTAACTCGACGTCTAACGCGAATGGTAATCGTGTCCGATCTCCGAGTATAGGTAGTTAGAACGAAGGGGACGATAGTTTGATAGAATTGGAAAAAGCGAAGAGGCGCGCACGAGGGTCTACCAGACAGACGGATTCCGAACCCTCGATCGTTTTTCGAACGACTGAGCCACTTCGTCCTTAGACGGAGCCTTTTATACCTTTCCGAGGTGTACCAACGTCTCCGACAGTGTCTATTGCGGAGGACCCATCGACCTTTCATCGGTCACATCTTCCATTATCACTCGAATAGAATATCTTTCTCCGGGAAAAGTTTATTTCAACCGTGAACGATCGATCTTCCGTAAAAAAAATCGACAAACTAATTGCACCTCGTCATCTATGTTTTTCTTACGATCCGTTCGATTTTTCGGATTCTCGTTATGCACGAATTCTTGCGCCGATCGTTCCCACTTAAATACCGCTTATTCGTTAGATTTCCTACTACTAATTTCCTGTTACGTACGTTTGCGTTTCTTCGAACAAGTACGTACATCGTGATAGAAGAAAATATATTCAACGACTTTCGACGAGATCATTTTTATCGTTTACGATCGATTATTAAATTGTAACGTGTTTCGTTTTACGATAGAGGCTATATCGCAATGGCGCTTATGAAATGTAATACATAACGCATCGTGGCTATTCAAATGTCGAGGAATATTTGTCAGTCAGAAATCGTATACCTGGCCTTTCCAGCGAATGTCGATCGAGCCCCGATCACATCGGTTACCACATTTTTCCGCTTAGAATTATGTACAGCCACGACCGATTTCCAAGTCCTTGTTGCATATCTTTTCTTCTATCGCGAATCGTTCTGTTTCTGCTTACCCTCCTTGTCTTTTCTTTCCCAGGTTTCGTTTTATCAACGCTGTCGATCGATTTCCGACTGTTTCTATCTTTAGTCCTACGCTTTTCCGCATTTATTTTCCCCTCGTTTCGTCTTTTCCGTTCTTTTCCGCTCTTTTCCACCGCTTCCCTTCTTCGTATCTTACGATCGGCTATCGATTTATGCGATGGTTACCGTGATTTTCGGTAAATCACCGGCCCCGAGTCTTCTCCGGTCGGGACACGCAACATTTTCTACCTTCGAACTACGTGAATAATATCGTACGTTTAGTTTAGAGACGTCGTTTGAATTTTAAACCGGGCCACGGAACATCTAGGTAAGTACGAACTTTGAAATCCTAGAGAGTTCAAGGTCGCCGGCAATTTATATGTAACGCAACCAAGTACTGCTTTAAACAGTTGTTTCTAGCGGCAGAAACAAATATCCGCTCGTGGAATACCGCACAGTTGAAAAGTATCCTAGAGAAATGTTTACCGAATTACGCGTTTAAAAATTACGCGCAATAAATAATTATTACGTTCCACGGTCTGGAAATAATCAGAATATAGGCATCGAAACAACCGGTTATTTCTCTGTTAAAAAAGAAATTCTGCTCCTGTCGTTTGAAAAAATATCTTGTCCCTTGTGGAATTTTTATGGGAAAGAAATGTTACTCTTAGGAACGTTTTTATCAGGCGTTCTCATAGAAGAGACACACCGGGATCACTCGGGACAAATGGGACACACTCGGCATCCGTATAATAAGAGTTTCATGGAAACGAGTTATTCCAGAGTTATTCCAGAGAACGATTGCGAAGAAAGTACCACAAGACAAAAGTATCGTACCGTTAAGTATCGGTTTCATTTAACGATACATTAATGTCACTTTATTCGCATGTTTATCGAATAAAAGGTATGAAAACCAAATAACATAAGCAATATTAATAGTTTCGTAAGAAGTACCGAACAGAAAAGGGAACTATATATAGAACTCTATATAGCAATTCTATGATGTATTATAATATATTATATATGTGTATCCAGTAATTGCCTAGATGTTTATTTCCAAGGGAAACACAAACAAGCTTTCGATTGTGAATCATTTACGTAAATATTGCAAATAAATTCACACTATTCGGACTATTTTTCTGTTATTGTACTGTTCAAACGAATAGCATCCGACGTTTGCTACAATACGATAGAATTGAGAACTTATTTAATATCGACGAATAAGATATATCTGTTCCTGTCATAATTTTATAAGTTCACGTCACTTTACACTTCACACTTCACACTTCACACTTCACACTTCATATAGAATCCGTTAAGAAACTCTTTCGGTCCCTGACTGTTATTTTGCTGTTATAACGTGATAAAATAAAAAAAGAAGAGAAAAAGAAAAAAAGAGAAAAAAGAATGGACCGATAGGTAAGCAAGAGTCGATATATACAGTTGTGCCTCAATTTTTTTAATAATATTTACAACGAAACATGACGATCGTTTTCCACTTAAATAGTGGTTAGTGGTATTTAAAAAGTTTCCATCACATTTTTACAAAGAGAACCAAAGAAACGAGACCTATGTGATAATGTGTTTCGTCTATTGGAAATTATGGCGAGCACGCCACCTTCAGTATTTTATACGTCTTTGTATATTGCATGCATTTCCGTAAATTCTCTACACATTCGATAAATTACCATTGATTACGTTGATAGAAAAAATGATAGGCAAGAAGATCGTAGAAGAAGGTGGAGGAAGAAGGATGGTCGAGTAAAGTAGTTAGCGTAATGGGATGCAAGTAACTTGCTTTTTATTTATGCAGAGCTCATAGGTACATTAAATACTTTACAGAATGCCAAAGGTATTTAATTATACGTATCTTTCAATTCGTACACGCTTAATAGTCAATTCTTCTCTCGTTGTTCATTAATGTTCACAGGCATAATCGCATCAAGATGGAAAAATTGAATCAATGGTAGAGTCGGAAAGATTCACTCGTACACACACGCTATTTAAAAGTATTAACTACAATGTCGATTAATCGGCACACGAATTTATAAACGGCTATTTAAAACGCTTCACCGGCTACGTTTCTTTTTCACCATTAATATTTCATCGAATACACACGATTACAATTAAAAGACACAATTGTTTAACGAACCGACACGCAGGAAGGTCGGATAATCAACGATCGAGCGAACGAATGAACCGTTGTCATTCGATCGTTCGGTAATTGACTCGGCGAGTAATACAGTTAAATAAACGAGTATCGATACAACGGTCTTAATCTTAAAATTACAATTCGGTAATTTACGAAACAAATAGATAAATGAATTAAACGGACGAGATTAATTCGTTTATGTATCGTATCGCGCAATATAATATTCGTATACTACAATAATTGTAAGTCGTTCGTTCGGAGATTTATGGTATCACGAACAAGCGATTAACGTGATCGATCACTTGCAAAGTAAAAGTCAAGGCACAACGGTGAAGAACCAAAAGTAGAAATATTTACGGACAAACAAGAAAACAACGTAAACGTCTCTTTTTTTCTCTTTTTTGTCGAACGGATTTTCTTCCTTTTCTTTTCACCCGATTGTTAACTTCGTCTGTAGGACAATTCAACGGTAAAAAAAATTTGTTTTCTACGAAACAACGAACAATGGGGAAAACAGATTTTTTTTAACTTAATCGTCGAAAGAAAACGGAACGTCCACGTGAAACTTCGTTTAAACGCGAGTATTCTACGCGAAAAGTACAATGATATTGACCATTCTTGCGCACAATTTATCTCTTAATATCTTATGCGTAAACATGGAATACTTTCAGCCTAAAATACCTTCTCTTTTCCAATCCTTCGAATATAAAACAAAAACACAACCCGGTTAAACGTTAACTTCAATTTTTCAAGCTCAGGTGATTAACATTAACTCAACAGCTGGCATGTTAACATTAACGAAAATAAGAGAGAACGACAAACTTAACAAGAACAAAGGGAAACGCGGTTAAATTTTTTTTAACAAAGAACTAGGAATTTTCGTAACGTCGTTTGAAAATCAATGACTGACAAATAAACGAGGAACAAACTTAACGAACCAATTGTTTAACGGGCTAGAAAACGAGAACAATTATTTAAAAACTGAACAATAATTTTCTTACTAATCATTATAAAACGTTAACTAAAACAAACCTCAACTCTTCGCTCTACTCGTCGCTCCGATTATTTTCTATCATTGTTATCATTTAGGAAGTCGGAAGTAAATTAAAAATATTATTACAGTCGATTCTACGATTTGGTGTTCAACACTGCACGTTTTTCGTCGAGTAGTACGTTTTTCGAGTACATCATTTTTACCTGCTATCCCGAAAGTTAATAACATCGATTCTATATTGTCAAAACGATCTCTGAATTTCCAACTGAATTTTCTCCATTCTGTTTGGTTTATAAAATGGTGCAGAAACGGCGAAGAATTTAAAAAAATCGATCAATCTTGAATTTTGAATCTTCTTTGCGCGATTTTGACTAAAGTAAACGATAACAAATCAATTTCTATTATCTCCTTCCTTCTTTTCTTTTTTTGTTCTTTCTTTCTTTTTTTTTTCTTTTTTTGTTCTTTTCTTTTTTGGCAGTTTCAGCTGATAACCTTTAATTTTAATTCACGAGCGATCCGAAAGCTTTAATTTAAATATAGCTTTTATCTGTTATGTCAATTTCTACGTTTCGTTAACTTTGAGATTTTGTTAAAATTTTAGAATTTCGATGTAACTGAAATGCCAATCAATGGAATTATTATCGTTATACTATGTTTGGCAACTGATTGTCGTTGCTTCTTGGACTTTTGCTTTTGTTTGAAAAAGTTCCAAAAGCTCCTCTTCGTTCTTCGGTTTATTCATTCTTTTTCGGTACAATGATTCACAAATTTATAAGTTTGAAAAGTTGTGTTGGAAAAAACGTTTACCAATACTATTTCTCATTTCTATTTTCATGCTGTGAAATTTTGTTCGATCTTCCGATGTGTATTCGGCTCGGGAATCTCTAAATTTTTCAAATTTCTCTTATCCTTTTTCGTTTTTCCCTTCTTTCCTTTAAATTGAGCTTTCTTCTTCCCCTTTCTCTTCTTCCTTCGTCATCCGCTTTGTACTTCTCTAAACGTTCCCGAAACTTCAACAATCGGGGTTTTGTGCTTTGGATCCTGTAGAGTGTTTGACGCGCCCTTTCGTGCTTCTATTTTTCACAGTAATAGCCGTCTTTCTTCGTTTCCTCCTCCTTCTTCTTTCCCAAATCTAACGAAATTTTGTTCTGTCTGATTTTAGTCTTCCTATTTCTTCGATTTCGGTTATTCTTTAAACTTTTTGCGTATCTCCGTCCGATGATCCCATCTTCGGGCTGGTCCTCGAGACCTGGAATGTTGTGAGCGTTAGCGAAAGCCAGATCAAACAGGAAAGGAAATCAAATTTGGTAATTTACAAATTGATGAGAAACAAAGTAACGAACGATAGATAAATATACGTGTCGTTTTTAAATAATTATTCCTCTGCTGGTATTCATTGTAACGTTACATTTTTAAACGATAAAGTGAAATCTGATAATCTGAATCAATTGTGCAGCAAATCGGAAGAAACGCGAGGTTTTTATTAACTTCTTTGTCTTTTATTCCGACACATGTATTATTCGTATATCTTTATCGACGATAAAAATGTTCGATTGCAACGATGATCGCACGATGATGATGATCGAACGCATAAAATTGGTGCAATTGAAATGAAAAAGTGTTTCTTTCGCGTTTCTTATTTAAAATACCGTTTAGTTCTTTTAAATAGAAAACTTATTTGTGCCATACGAGGAGTATATTCTGTTCTAACTATATATTTTTAATTATATATATAATTTATTTATAGAAACAATTTGTGCCTCGTGCTATTGTGTGTATATCGTCTGAAATGTTGGATCTTAGAACCGTGATTGTATATATCTTTAATATAATGTAAAGCAAATGCAAATTATGCGCTAAAGAAATTTTCATTCAACGGGATTATTTTTAAATTTCACGATATATTTGGAGTGACATACATACACGTATACGTCCATAAAAGTCATTTGTACTCGATCTATATTGTTGCAAAATTTCATTCGTATTATTAAAATTATGACAAATTTTCGTTATTTTTTTTAGCAAGTACAACGAATTAGTGAAAGTTTATGGCATGTTTGGGAATACATATAAAATAATATAACGGTGAAATATCAATGAACTTTCGGTTCTTCGACAAACCCTTCTTTTGCCCTCTTTTGCTTCGTATATTTTATATCGTTGAATCACTATGACCGGTTATATCGACATTTTCCAGCGATGTTTGATATTAGCTTGAAGCGAATTACATCCGATATTTGTTTCTACTTTTTTTAAACGAATATTACATTGGACCGGTTATGTGTAATTTAAATAACGTTCGTTTGCTGTATTTCGCATTTCTATTTCTTTGCGTTTATGTTTCTCGCACATTCCTGATCATTTCATCACTGACAAAATTCGTTTAATTATAATTACATAAAATGCGAATATTTAACCGTAATTACGTTTTACACTGAAGATAAAACTTGATCGATACCATAAATAGCGTTAGTTAGAACACAGTTCTTTCCTGATCTAATTAGTTTCATTTCAAATTTTTTCAGTGGAATTTACATTCGAATCGTGACAGAATTTATGTCCACGGTTTTACGATATGTTTCAGGTAAAGTGAACATTTTCTACGATACTTCCAACCGCTGTTACATACAACTATCTTGAGATTATGAAAACACGGATTTCTAAAAAAAAAAATTTTAATCAAATCGCAGGCCAGTTTATTTTATTTAGAAAAGGAATTTCATTGGACTCGAACAAAAATGTTGGTGGACTTGAAAAAGGTTGAATAGATTTCAAGTAAAATCGAGATAAAATCTCAGATAGTCCGAAGAAGATTTAGATAAGTTCTAAACAGGATCGTTTTTCGTAAATAAATCTAAGAGTTAAACTTTTTTTCTAGATGTAGAATCAGAATTCAGGTAGAAAATGCTTAGAGTGCTTGCTTTTTAATTATAAATTAATTACGAAATAAATCATCTATGTTTCGATGTTTGAGAGAATCGTTGGTAAGAAGCGGGTGGAAGATCCTTTGGTAAGTATGAATTGTTAAAAACGATACAGTATTTTTTTATATTAATTTCTTTTTTATATCATATTTAACGCGGCATGTTTCCTTAGCTTCCTTCCTTTTCTAGTTATAATTTTGCAGTCAGTTTGGATATATTTAATTCTCATAACGTATGGAAATTATCATCATTTGATATTTTATTCCAACGCCATTTATCCTAAGTATATCGGAGTTCGGAATTTATGATTTTTATGAATTTTATGAATTTTACGAAAGAGTTTACGATCCATTTAATTTTCATTTTCATCTGCTATTACAAATGCAGGAAATCGCTAATTTAGCGATTATCGTCTTTTCGCGAAAATCAGTAAATTAAATACTTCTTATTAATCGATATCTATCGTTGATTTAAATTCGTGTCTTCCCTCTGTTCAACCGTTTCGTATTAACTTTTGTTACAAAAATTATCTTCTATTAAAACTACAATTAAGCTTCGATCGTTTTATAATCGTATATTATTCGCTATCTGCTGTTTTGAACGTTGAAGCGGGAACGTTGTAATGGAATGGAATGGAATGGAATGGAATGGAATGGAATGGAATGGAAGAAGAGAATATATCTCGGTTATTATCGTTGGTATTTCCTATACTTTCTTTAGTTCGTTCCAATTAAAAACAAGGCTATCGATTTGACACGAAAAACACAAAACATATCCGTTTCATTGCTATTTTGATACTCAGCACAAATGCACAAACATTCGATTAAATAACTATCGAGATTCGTTTTCTTCGCACTATGCAATATTTCTCTTTTTCGCGATAATCAATTTCGTCGTAAATAAGCATCGGTCGGTGTTTTTGCCTTCGTCAAATAGCTATTTTCTATTCGTTTCTATTCGTTTCTATTCGTTTCTATTCTTGTCATTTGGACAAGCGATTCGTAATTTGAAGTATGTTTCATTAGTAACGGACACTTCTTTGCTACAAAATATATTTTCCGCTTCGTACGAGACTCGTCGCTTCTATTTGAAATAAATCTACTGAAATTAGGCGATCGACAGCGCTTCGTTATCGCTATTTCGTTATTATCTTGTTTCATGGTCTGTAAAAAGTTGGTAAATTTTTCAAAGTAAACGATCTTTAAACACTTTTCGAAATAAAAGATTCGCATTTGTGTGACCGTTTGTGACAAAATTTTCCACCATGTTTCCGATCACCGCACTTTGTATTACCGCTAAAAGTTTTATGGTATAACGTTACAGAAATTCTAAGACAGAAATTCACGAATTAGTGACTTTAATGCTTACGTTCGGAAAAAAATCGCAAGACGAGTGTTGGAGGATATTTTGGAAAGTTGCCATACTGCACAATTGATCGTATCGATTTCGAATTGTATTTCGTATCGTATTAATTTAGAATTTCAGTTTCATGATAGAATAAAAGTAAACCAGTAACCTGTTTTATATTTTTGTATATTGTCAAGGGTTGAGACAGAATCGAATAAAATGTATGTAAAAGTAAATAATTGAGATCGACAGTTGGAAATTTTAACTATGAAAATTGTATTTGATAGTTGATAAACGGAGTGTTGTGGAAAATTTGGAAAAAGCTTTTTGATCGGATCTTGGTGCCTGGATAGAGTAGGGCCGAGCGAAATTGCGTTTTTAAAAAATAAAGTAAATAAATAAATCAGTCGTCATTGATCGTTAATCTCGACTGGTGGGAACAGTTTTGAAATTTCTTACGTGGAATTTCTTTTTTAGTTTCGCGTTAGAAGAATCGTAAAATAATGAAAACAGCATGTAAAGATTTCTATAAGCTTAGCTGAGATCCGGATTCGATAATTTTTAAAGAACGCATCTGCCAATATAATAAAACTACTCGTCTTTCTAGGTATCGAGAAACGTTGAAGACGAAACCATTTGTGTCGCAGTATTTTACAAAAGTTCAAATATGTAGAATTTTTATTCGATGAGACTTTTCCAATGGAATGCTGATTGATGGCTAGAATTTTTATTAGATAAAATCTCATTAATGGCTGGCTGTTTTATTAATTTCTATGTAATACAACGGACGATATGAGAAATATTTGCTCCTATTTTCTCAAGTAGTGGTTTATTCTTCTGCCGTTTTCTCCGTTGCGTTATTTTATCTCATATCGATCGACGTTAAAAGAAAGACATTTCTTTCAAAAAGCGAATGATGAACCGAATTATTTTAATACGTTAGAAGAATAATCATATGATTTGTTCGATATTGAAACAAAAACTTCTCGATATCTTAATATCGCTATTTTATCTTCGATAACACGTCTTTCTCCTCAACTAATTCCCATTGTTACGAGAATATTATTGCAGCAACTTTTTTTTATACTGTTGTATAAAGGCATTTTACCAACTTACTTATTATTGTTACTTGTTATTATTACTTGTTATTTTTTTTTTCACGATTTTCGATCTTTCAGCGGCTTTCGTTTCATTTTAAAGAAAACACCGACACGTGTATCGAAAGATAAAATTATTTTCGATATTCCCGCCGACCTGTATCCAACAATTTGTAAATATCGATTTACGGTATTGTATCTATTTTCATATCGTATTTTTCCCAAGTGTAATCTTTCTTCTTTTATCACGCTTTGCGGGATCACGTTCTGACGCGACAAATGTCAGAAATGATACATGCATAGCGTGGCATCGAACGAAAGCTATTTTTCTAATATATGCATGCTTTCGACGATGAAAGTCGCGCTACGATAGAGAATCGGACCTAGTGATTTTAAAATCCTTTCGCTACGGTGATTCTGTTCCGCCAAAGCGCCGCCACTGAACGAGATCCCGTGTCAAAGATATACACGTAGCACGTGGACAGCCTTCGACGTTCGGACTTGCTTATTACGCCTGAACAACGCCGTCTTGACATGCTCTAGGCGTTTAACAACGAAATTCATGTACATACAACCCGAACAATTTATTAAGATAAACAGCAACTTGCGATACATTTAAGAAATGACAGAGTACCTTTAAAAAGTGAACGGACGTACCGGTATACAAATTCTTTGGGCATTTTTTGTCCAAAACTCGTGATATTTTTCTTTACTAACTATTGCACTGTAATAATAGTCGAAACAAATTCAAAAGTACCAAGGATGAATAAATACGACTCCATAAAGTATCCGCAAGTATTTGACGCGGAACTCGCAAGAGGCGCTGCTAGGCATAAGTTGGTTGGCCACGCTGCCGGCTACAGGCGGCGTTAGCTGTAATCGTCGTTAGGAGCAAAAGGGTTAATACCGCGATGATAATATAATATAATATAATAATAAAGGAATCGATCGAACTAGAAGCGTTTGATTATTGCTGACATATTGCTGCAACAGGCAACAAGCACGGTACATCTTTCGATGATGTTACACTCTGAGAATGAAGGAACGTGGATCTGTTGTTGCTAAGGTACCATCGACCAATGACTAAATCGCAATGCTAAGAGTAACTTTACGTACCGACACAACAAGTCTGACAAATATGAACAAACTTTCAGCACCCGAGCCTTTCGATAGTAGTAATTTGAATGTATTCCGTAATGAATACGATTTTCGTTAAATCCAGATATGGAATTTCTGTTCCTTTGTACGAGTCTCTATCAGCTGCGTGATATGGTTTATTTTACCTGGCATTTTATAATTTTGTTCGCAGAAATCGCATCGTTTGAATATATTCGAATATAAACTGTATTTAAACTGGAATTTATCGTTCAAGCGTAACGTTGAATAGTTTTACACAGTTGACAAAAAAGATAAAGCAGCCCATATTTATATATGTTGACATTTAAATGCGAATAATTGCAAAAGACGAATAAAAGGTATGTACCGAGTGAGTATTATCGTTGTGTGTGAGTATAATCGATGTTTCAAGATATTTCAGAGAATCGTTAAATTATACGAGAAAAGATAACGAACAAAATATGTTTGTTTGACGATCTTTTGCTTCGTAGCTTTCCCATTTCGATAGGTAGTATCGACGTCTATTTTCTAAGATACGAACGAATCGCTAGATCGTAATTCGTTTGTTCCTTTTTCTGAGATATTTTGCAAACATCTTTCCGCTATTTCGAATCTTGCACTTCCATTTCCAACGATATACAATCGATCGTTTCTATTATTTATTTCTAACAAATTGCAAGAAGCTCTTCGTCTACTGTCAAACTGTAGAAATTTATTCAGGAATTGGTCTTTCGAACTGCACTTCGAATTGCACTTTCGAACAACTATAAAACGCGATACGTTGGATATGTTGGAAATACGTTTATAATGCGATCGATTTAAAATACGCATCTCAAAGTGTTTACGTTTATTTAACGAAATCATTGTGGATTTATTTCCGATGAACGTACGAGAATTATGGAAATGAGAATCGGATTGACCTTGAGTTTCACGTAACAGTAGATAATTGTATTTTATTTATCCTAGTTAGGATTCGTAGTTACGCAGAAAAATGTAGGAAACCGGCTCGATAAAACATCACCGCTTAATTTTCAACAACGAATCGAATACTTTACGTGCTATGATATAAAGTAACAATTATCAAAAATAAAAGTACAAATTGCATACAAATATCGTTTATCGACATCGAACATTTATAAAATGTTCTTTGGTTTCTATCGAACAGAAGAATGACATTTTGAACGTTTCCGAATGAAAATCATCGTGAGATACCGCAACTTCTTCTAAAATAACTCTTATTTCGTTCGGTGGCAGCAAGAGGCTGTTATAAAATTTCCAACGACGAATAAAACTCTAGTCGCTAATTTTAGAAATATTTGGAAAACCTTCCGTTACAATTTCAATGAAATAACGAGCACCTGTTCGAAACATCACCTATCGGCTTCTTTTTCTCGGTATTTTAAGACAGTCGTGAATTTCGTGTTATCTTCGTTAATGATTCTTCTAACTTTCGTTTCAGAGACACGCTTCGGAGAGAACGGTACACAAGGGAAACGTTTGCAAACCTGGCTACTTTTCACTTTCTATTTCTGCCAATCTTAATCTGCCAATAGTTTCTTTAATCAGCTAGACGAGAAAACGATCAAGTGCCGACGAAAATCAAAATAAGAACGTTAAAACGATAGAAACAAACTAAAGAAACTAAACGGAAAGAATGATGCTAAATCGTGAAATTTTTGACATAGTCTATCGAAACACCAAGACCGCGTATAATTGCCAGATACAGGACTCACCATTGCCGGAAGATATCGCTGCGAATCTTCCTCCAGGACACTCCGTGACCTTTCTGTTCGGGTAGCGAGCTACTTCTGCGGAGATCGAAGGCAGTAGCGGCTCTTAAATAGTGGTGTTTGGACGGGTGCACGCTTTACGATGACCCGTGAGAAAATTTCTCCGCACAATAACACACACCCTGTTTCAACGATCCCACGGGGTCAAAGGTCGCGCAAACCCTGATTTTTACCTGTTTCCGGGCTGGCAAAAAGGGGATGCTCGGTTAGTCGGACACGCAGCAACCAGAACCGACGACGACTGCGCGAAGAGGGGAGAGATGGTAACGGTCGTTTTCTTTCTCAAGTTCTTTATGGAGAAGGAAGGGTGCGGGTTTCGATTCGTGAGAATTAAACCTGGCAGGGGTTGTTAAAAAGTTCGAGATACCTTTTAAACGTTAGAAAGATAAAATCCATCTTCGGTGTGAAAACCGAAATTCATACTAGTCATATACTAGTCATAACTATTTAGAACGTGAATTTTTATCCAAATTCTTATTTTTCAGATTAGAATTAAAAGAATAAAGAATATGAGTAGGAAAATGGAAAGAACCTATCAAGTATCATAGAAAACACTATACTTTGCATATCTTATGTGTCTTTTTCGTATTACGCGCAATTCGCTACAATTTTCCACTTTCAAATTTCCTATAAATGCGTGAAAATCCGCAGTTTAGCTGTTATACTTAGTTGGCAGGAAGGAAAAGGCTTGAAACACCCTTAAACGTTAGAACGATCGCTCGCTTTTGAAAAGTATGAAAAACAAAATTGTTACAACTACACTGACGATTATTGTGAATTTATAAAAATTTTAGAAATGCGAAATTACACAGAATGCGGCTAATAAATATAAAGAAAGTGATTATAAGTGCTTTCCTATAATAATGAAAACTATGACCTTTTATAATAGTTGAAAGGTAAAACAACGTCTTCTTCCGAGGGTTTACTTTTTATTCGAGAACGATAATGTTCTCCAAAATATGACTTTGTATACAATTATAGCCAATTATAGCGATCATATTACACTTTTGTCTTTTCCTTTTAATCTTTCATTCGACTTACGATTCCTTGCAGAAGCAAAACATAGATGTTTTGTAAACAAATATTTAAGAAATAACAACTTTCTTATTGCTGGACTAGTCAAGGCTGCGCGTTACACGTATAGAAACGCGAGCAACATCGGAATCTCTTTATATTTTTTTTAGCTTTTTCATATTTCTCACGTTCCACTTCTCTCGACAGATGTTTAGAGGTATTTCGAAACATTGACATTATATGTGAAAAGATGACGAACAAGATATTTTGTGCGATCTTTCGCCTCGTATCTTTCCTCGTTTCTCTGATAATATCGGTAGGTACCTTTCCTCTACGATGAAATTTATAAAACATCATACCTTATAATACCTTTATAATAATATAAGGTACCCCTTATTAAGGTATTATATTATACAAGGTATAACAATATAAGGTAATATAAGGTACCTTTCCTCTACGATGAAATTTATAAAACATCATACCTTATAATACCTTTATAATAATATAAGGAGATTTCAATCTGCTTTCCAAGCACGAACTTTGCGTTTAAAAGTCGAATGGATTAACAAATATAAGAATTGCAATTTTTTCGACAAAATCGTAGCTATGCGAAGTAGTCGTAATTTGTATAATAGTAATAAAATTGATGTAACCGACACGTGCATTTCAACCGTTTCATAATACGAACGCACAACCTTGTCGTTTCATTCTTCTTTTACCCTCTCACACTATTCAAATCGTTGAAAGCGGTCGAACGACAAGAAGATCCAGTTTTATTCCCCGTTTAACCATCGAACTGTTCGTCTCTGTATCTCTAACCCGTTCCGCGTAAATTACAATCCTACGTGTGACTTTATTTACCTTGATACAAGATTTATATTTATATTATTTATATAGTATACGTATATATACGCAATATTATGTTATAGATTTACATACAGCGATATATATATATATATATATATATATATATATATATAAAGTTGTGCCACTGTATGCAAAAAGCCACCAGTACCTGTAGGATTAAATCTAAAAATTTCGTAAAATTAGAATTCTATTAACAATGTACAATATGCAATGGAATATCCAGAAATATTGTCAATAATGAGCGAGTCAAGGAAATATATTATTTTATATAAAAAAGATATTAGAAATAAGAGCCCTCTGTTTAAAGGAAACACTCTGTACAATGTTGCAAAAGGCGAAAACTGATAGGTGATTTCACAATTTTATATAGAAATCGCAATGTATATGCCTAACAAATTCATTCTCATTGTTGCGATTAACTATCGTAATGCGATCTTATAAATATATTGCACAACTTATTGCCTTTGTTATCCATTTATGCCACTCTTCGTCTACGTAAAAAAGAATTCTTTTTTACTCGTTCAATATCATTACCGACGGTAGTTCTATTATCAACCCGTATCCTCCTTTACCGACGCACGATACTCTATACAAATCATTTGATACACTCCTTGGCAAACGTGCGCATATATATATGCACATATGATCCGCCATATTTATTTCCTAAAAAGTTTATCATTTATATTTAAGTCGCGAGATTAGATTCAGCTAAGCCGTCGTTTGATTTCAAATTTCTAAGATATCTAATTTCGAGAACATTTCGTTAAAATATCCTTCTTCGTGAGAAATATGTCAAAAATTTACTTCAAATAGACGAATAGTAGCGAAGGTTGTCAGCTGGGAGTGTGGCGGCTCCTGTAATCCGGCTACTCGGAGGCTAGTTATGATGGAGGGTCTGAGAACGGGGGTTACTGTTGGTGCGGGACTCACGTTGACTGGGCGTCCGCGCTAAGCTGGCCATCAATATGGGCATCCCGTCGAGGAATCCGGGATGGCCAGGTTGGCTAGGGAGAGGCGAACCGGGCCAGAGGGGAAACCCAGCAGCCAAAAGTCTCCGTGGCGGGCAGTAGTGGGATCGCGCCCGGGAGTGGGACCGCAGTGACAGCCTGGTCAATATGACTCGACTCATAACTTTTTTTTTCATTTTTTTCAATTTTTTATCTTATCCCGGTTAACATAGCACCGTAGACATATGTTTATTAAACTAATCGCTTAATTTTTTATAATAAAAATCTTTGTCCGTATGGGCTGTTATAGTGTGTCAGGTGTCTCTAACTGCTGTATCAATTTTTCATTATTTTTGAATATCTGTTTGATCCTATTACAAGGTAAATACTCCTTTCTGTGCGTCTCTGATTTGTAATGGACTTCTGTCTTCTACCTGTTATTCTAATATATTTTTCGAAGATATACTTCTTTGTAACAATTACTCGGTTAAAACATAATCCAGTTATTCTTTTGATTTAAAAAAAAAAAAAACTGAGAAAGAAAGATCAAATTAATGAATTAACTATGATGCTCGTATAGGAAACTTATTAATTTCTACATTATTATTCATTATTTCTGCCTTTTATACTTTCACTTCGGTACAATGTAACGTTGCGTAAAAGGATATTGACATTATATTCGGTATAAGGATTGGAAACTGTATAAGACAATTCGTAGAATTTCAGGACGATATTATTAAACAAGAAAATATAAGAAAAATACAAGATACGCGACATGGTTATTTTTATAATTTCTGTTTCTCTTTCTTTGCTTGTTCAGCAAGTGCTTCTAAACGATCGTGTTCTGCGATCAAAGCATCAACTTCATTCGTAGGAAGGATCCTTGTAATAGTTTTATCGTTTTCTCTTATTAGGGTGACCATTTCCACTGAAATAAAATAAAAAGTAGTTAAAATATTACACAATTTTACATTTATGAAACTACATTTAAATTATATACATTTACCTTTGTCTCCTGATAACTTATTGAGATCTAAAGTCTTAGACAGCACTTTTATAGCCAGCGCTTTTGCTTCGTCTAACGTGATATTGTTATTATCATATTCCTGCTTTAAAGATGATACCGCAGCAGCAGAATTATGTCCGATACAAGTTGCTTTCCAACCTCCGTAATTCCCACTTGGATCTGACTGATACAATTGGTATCCATAATGCTTGTCCCATCCCATATATAAGATGGAAACACCAAAAGGCCTTTTTCCTCCATATTGTGTATACGCTTGCTTTACATCGCAAAGCCAAGACACAAGTTGCTCGCAAGGAATAGGCTCTCCATATTGCAATAAATATCGTTGCGCGATTAAACGTAATTCATTTGTTAATACATTAGCATCGGAAGTGATACCAGCGACAGAGCACACAATGTCATCGTTCAGTTTGTAGATCTTTTCAGAATAATATACTTCATCCAATAATTTATTTATATTACGTCTTTCTGCCACAAGTAGAACACCGTCAGTTGCTAAAATGCCAAGGCAAGTACCTGCATGACTTATAGCTTCCATTGCATATTCTACTTGATAAAGACGACCCTCGGGAGAAAAGATTGTCGTGCGTGTATCATATCTGCGTGCCTGTTAGCGTAAAAATGGAATTAAATACGAGTTAAAAATGTCAATATTATATTTTTAAATTTCATAATCTTTTGAAACTCATGTTTCTACTATTGAGCAATATCGTTTAAATTTTTTATAGATTCTAAAATAATATAGCCCCACTATATTCCACTTCGACTTGTAAATATGAATTCATGTAACCTAAAAAATACCAGCTAAACAAACTTAAAACACTCGATATAAATAAAAACTCAATTTAATAAGAACACAGTATCGCAGAATAAACGATGCGTCCATATGTGATGTAAATAAATAAATAAATAAATAAACTTCGTTAAATTAACTTTATGATGATCATCATTCAAGTTTTAACAATAGCAATTTATAAGCAATAATGAGTAAATTTCTATGAGGAAATGAAAAAATTTTTTAAACACAAAAACACATTTAATAAAACAAATTTACATACAATATCCTAATACTATTATTATATATATTATTTCGTTATTAGCGAATGACAATGCAATTTATGTAACCTCCAAATTTTAATAGAAAGATACCTAAAAGGTTAATGAAAATTATAATAAATAATACTAAATTAATACTTCTTTATATTTACCATTATGTGAAACTTTCAGTACGGTAGATACAATATTATGACAAACAAAATTGAGAAATTGACACCAGCGATAAGAAGCGATTTGTACAAGTCGGATTTTTGAATAACTTCAGAACACACAACAGTTTGTTCCGGAAGTTGACAGGATTTCACATCGATGTATATGCGTTCTATAATAAGACTGGCATTCTTATAGCATAAATGTAATAAATATAATAAATAAAACAAATCAACATACGGACAAACCAACATGAGGACATACGCTCATAATTTATTTATTTTATACTATATAAGTGTATTATATACATGTAGTATAAATTAGATAGATTATGTATATATGTATATGTAATATAATAAAGATATCTTTTTTAATACTCTGATGTATGTAAAAATTATATTTATATTAAATAATTTACTTACTCGTTGTTATCTTCTTTTTACAAATATTTACTTAGTGAAATTTTTACGATAAAATCAGTAATTTACTTCAATTATTTCAATGTGGATTAGGAGGTTTTGTAATTAAACATCATAGTAATTGCTGTTGCGTAAAAATATATTTAATTTAAAAAAATATATAAACTCAATTATCATCAGTACTTTTCCAGCGAATAATATTTTGTCACTATTAAAAGTCGAATTGCCAATTGTATTATAAAAATACATCATTTGTACATATATTTAATTTGCACAATACTATAATTTTCCAATCGATATTCGTAATCGTTTTAATTATCATGGTTTTCGAAGGTCTTATTAAGTTTTAAAAGGAATCTAATAATAATAATAAAAAAGAAGAGGAAAATGAAATACCGACATTTTACGATTACTAAAGAAAAAGGAACTTTATGGAAACTATACATATAGTTTCATCGTTAATTCTTAAAAATCATATCAAATATTTTAAGAAGGAAAAGGAATTGCTTCATATAGTAACATCATAAAAAGAAAAAAGAATTTCATAAGGTAACACGTTAAGAACGAAATAACGAAATTAAGCACATTATTAAAGTATTTCCTATTCTTTGTCATAACCGTAGTCAGAAACCAAATCTTGTGTCATTTTTTTCCCTTTTCCTTCTTCTCCCATTTTCATATTAGAGTTCAAATGCTGATAAATTCTAGTGAATCCTCTCCCAGTACTAATCTTTTTTGCCTCCCCATAAAGTTTTGCTGCTATTTTTTTATTGCACGGAATAATATTCTGAGAGTTAGAGCTACCTTGTTTACTTGACTTTGGTTGAGAATTATTTTTTTTAATATTATCCTTTTTATCGTTCCCTTGTGCTTCAGGATTATTTCCTTGAGAAATTACATTCATGTTAGGATTACTTCCTACATTTGAAACACCTTTATCAGCCTCAAAAATATCTTTGAATAACGCAACAGCATTGTTTTCTTCATTAGGAATATTTTCTTTTTCTTTTTTACTAAAGCTATTATTTATAGTTGAAGAAGTGATACCTATATCAGTACTTGTATCGATAGTATTATTTTTCAAGCAATTTTTTGTAGAATCTGCTATGTTGCTGCTATTATTACTTATAATGGAAACATCTTCTTTCTTCGATGAAATACTCTTTGTTCCCTTCTTCCCATCGCTTTCCTCTATTTTCAATTTGTCTAACTTGGAAATAAGATTACTAGCAAAATTTCCATCGCATAACATTGCTTTAGAAAGTTGTTTAGGTGGCTGCAATGGTTGTTCAATGTCTACTTTCTTTCTTGTGGTGCTCGTGTTGCTGCTAGTGTTGCTGCTAGAGTCGCTGTTAGTCCTTTGAAGAAGAGACATTCTCTCTCTTTCATACTGTTTAAACTGTTTCTTCTGTGATTTTGACATAGCAATCGCCCCTCTAATTACATCTCTATTTTCTGTTGCAGCTAATGGATTATATGATCGATTATTTCCAGTCCAGTCTTCATCCATTGTACGAGTTCTCGTGTTAGGTACTCTCTCCACTAGAATTCTCGGAACGTCTTCATCTGATTCTAATGTGATTTCCTTACTTTTTACGTCTCCACTTGATGGACATATTGTCAAATGGTGCTACAGAAATAAATTATACTAACATTAGAATCTAAGAATTAATAATTCGACTTATCAGATATTAAATTCTTCTATTGGGTAACACAAATGGTTAAGTAGGAATAACATGAATGAAATATAAAAATTTATAAAAAAAGGGTGCGTAAAAATGTTCTCTAATTTACCTCATACTGTTCCGAGTCTAATATGTGTGTTCTATCGTATTTACAAGCAAGCTTGTCATCTTTCTGGTAATTTTTGGCACATTTTGTTATATGAATTTGAAATCTAGATTTTCTAATACGATGACATTTGTTGTATGGGCAAGTAATATAAACCTCCATGTCATTCATTTTTCTAAGAACAAAAGAAATAAAAATTATTATGTAATTATAAAACTAGTACGTATATTTATATATAAAGAGAAAGTTTTCAATGTCATTTTGTATTGTCATCAGTATCATGTTGTATCTTCTTTTTTTATGGTCGACTGGTTGACAATACAAGTAATTAAAAAAAATATAACAGTTATTGTTAATAAAAATGGTCGCTCAAAGGAGGGAAAATTATAAGTTTGAATTTCTGTATTAATAACAAAATTTATTATATTCTAATTCGTAAATAACTTTTATGTTCAACGTTACGTGCGTGATCTTATTTAAAATATAATTTTAAATTTATTTTCAAGCTTAATATATAAGATATTCGGTCTTCTTGCAACTGCCGCAAAATTGTTTAGGCAATAACATTTTGAATTTACTTGCCAATTGTATCAAAAGTATATCACTTGCAAAATCGCACAACTGTATTACTACTCATATCACAATACATGTATCTACATACGTCACATATTGTTTTAATCTAAATTTTGAATCCGTAACGTATAATTCAAACGTATATATAATTTTCGACGAAAGAGCTTTTAAAGGGAAGTCCCCCTATGATAAAAAATATGACGACAATCTTTAATACCGAAACAAATAGTAAATTTTAGCCTTATAAATCTAAATTATAAATAATTTGCCATGAACTAGCGTAAATGATAAATTTTGCGAATATATTAATTACAGAGAAACGAATTTCCATAGATCTATGTGGATTTGTTTTACAATGTATAAATGTGTTATACAAAATGTTATCATTTTACAAAAGGAAAGGAAAAAGCAATAGAATTAATAACATTTTATATATTAAATACGAAAATAAGTTAATAGAAATTAATAAACAACTCTTTTTTTTAGAATTTAAAATTTGTAGCTACAAATCATTGCTATTATATATTATTATTATTATGTTCACCTATTACTAATTTCCGTTGCAAAACCTTGCTAATTGAAATGATAATAATAATCCCTAAATAATCATTGTGTTTGGTATTATTTTTAATACAGGGTATCCAATCTCTAACATGCGTAATTTATGTTTCATACCACCACTATATCGCAAGAAAGGCACACGCTTTCCTCGCACAGTATGGCTCGCTTGATTCCAGTCGTGATCTGTTCAACCACGTTAGTTCGAGGAGGATTTGTTTCATTTACGAACGAAATCGTGCGCAAATAATCCAAAATCCACACCATGGATGACGAGTGGGGTATGTGCAAATCGATTTTCCGACATTTAATTGTTATGCGATTGTACCTTTAATCGAAACTACGAAACCATTTTAACCTTCAACTTTTACAGATGTCGAGAACGCCGAGGCGAAATTCGACCTCGCTATCAGATCCAACAAGTGGGAGGGCGAAGACGAAGACGAAGATGTCAAGGTTCTGTGTTACTGGCTTTCTTATTCTAATTTTGTGCATACGATTTTGAAAATCTTCCGTTCAGACGACACACCATAAGTGTGGTTAACCTTTCATAGAGCTAGTCAACATGAGTCGAATAGCGCGATGATAATTGATTATTGTTGAACAGATTTGAAGTTTGTTTTTGAATTTGAATTGTATAAATATTGAAACCATAATTAGAATTCAAAACGAATGAAATGCATTTAAATTGAAAATTTACGTTTATGTTTGATAATGAATAATTATAGAAATTTGGAATTTATTACTAACGTGTTGTATGTATTTTTAAATTGGATTCTACGTATCGGAGATGAATTGATCCTAAGTTTACCTCAGTTTTAAAGTAATAAAAGTGTCATAGATACAGTTACGTGATGCTTAAATGTAGCATAATTTTCAATTTTAAATAAAATTAAATTTAATTATGTCATGATTATGTAAGATTTGATAATGGCGGGAATTGTCAGAACATATTCCGGATCATGTAGGATATAAATTATTTTGTAAAGATATTTTATTGATATATCTAGATTATTGTAGGAAGAAATATAAGATGAAAATAGAATTAAATACGCATGTTAGAAAATGAAGTGCTTGTACGATGATTTCAAGAAATAATCAATCAACAGGATAGCTGGGAAGATGTCGAAGAAGAAAAGAAAGATGTAGAAAAACCCGCAGAAGTGCCTAAGGCTAAACCAAAGCCAAAGAAAGCTTTGGCAGAAAGAATTGAAGAGCGTGAGGTATAACTTTTCTTTCGATTGAATTTTTTAAATATGTTTTCCTAAAGTAATTTATCTTAAAGTAAAATTTAATCCACTTATTTGATTGCTTGTTTATTATTTTCTGTTTATATTCACATTATACAAGTAAGGTACAGGTGGAAAAAGAATTGTTCCCTTGGGAAAGACAAAGCATATGCATAAACGTTATTGCGCATTTTAAACTTACTCTTTCATGAACACTCCTTTTCCCAGTTGTAACATGATTGTAGGGATACTCTCTACATGAATAAAAATTTACAATTTTTATTGTATGTTTTTGTTTATCTAATTTCTGTTAGTTTATGTATGTAAAGAAACTTAGAGCGTTTATTATATTAATATGACAAGTATTTCTAATTTTGTTAATTATAGAAAAAGGCAAAGGCAGAGGCAGAAAGGAAAGCTAAAGAGAAAGAGGAAGCATTAACGCCAGAAGAGAGGAGAGCGGAACAAATAAGGCGTCAAAGGCTCCAAGAAGAAGCTGATTTACGCCTTGCCATGGAGACTTTCGGTTTGTCCAACCTTGTTGATTTTTCTCATCGCAAGCCGCACAAAACTGAGAAGAAATGACTTCGCTAAAAACTTTTACTTATTAACTCTTTGCACTCCTATTTTTATTTAATAATATGAATTTTAAATAACTTATGAAAGTATATAGTCATTTCATTAATATTTGATAAGGTAAAGATCTTTCTTAAAAGTATTGGTATTAGTATTTTGCTTACAAGGAATTAGGATGTATGTATTACTTTGTTTTTTAAATATTTGATCTTGCTACTGCAAAGCTATGAACTATTTTGTAATTTTACATAAAATTGACGCAGATCTAAACTATAGCACAGTAAAGTATATTAGATTAATAACGTATGTATCTAAGTATGAGCATTGTTATTTTTATTTGTTTCATAACCTTGTTTAATTTTAAGTTTAGATTCAAATTTCGAGACGCATCTATAAGCTTCTTCTTATCTTTGAATCTCCTAAAGTTCTTAATTGATATTAAGTTAGTTGTCGAATCTAATATCATTTTAATTATGAAAGCTGTTGCATTTAGATCTAAATGTTTAAATCCTAAATATAACTCTTTAAATTAAGATAATTGAAACTTAACGTGAATATTATATTTTTGAAATGTGCTTTATTTCTTTCACAGCTACGATTTAGAAGAGATATTTTACTTCAGATATTGTATTTGCTCAAGGTCTAATAATTGGATCGCAAAGAGTTGATTCCACATTCATGGCTTAATGCAAATTTTTAATGGCTTAATTATGTTTTAAAGCTTTATCTTTCATAAACTAATATACAGTATATTTTGCCAGTATTAAGTGTTATTGGTGTAAAAATCAAAATAATTATTATGTAATTTTTAAATACATTCCATTTAGTAAAATAGCTATATATACATAACATAAAATTTCTAACAATTTTCTCGTTCTTAAAAGGACAATATGAAGTATTTTTTTATATAAATTAAAATTGTACATACAGTAAAATAGTTGTAAAAAATTCTGAATAACGTTTTATATGCTCAAAGTGTTCTGTTTTCATCATATTGCTGTAAAAAATTAAACAAATTTTGGGTGTATTTAAATTCCTGAATACTATACTTACTACTGTAATTAAAATGGTTAATTGTCAACTATTGAACATTCTCATATTTCTACATTTAATCCATTTAAAAAGATTAAGTTTGTGTCAGGAACTGTACCAGAGATGTAAATCATGTATCTCAATTATTTAATATAATCTTTGAGGAAAGTGCAGAATTGTTATTGTATAAAAAATAAACACTTCTATTTCATAAAAATATAATGCAGACGTGTCTTATTTATCAACATTTAATCTCCCGTACCGTTCCTGATAAATGTTTAATTTTAATAACAATATACTATGTGCTTTCTGAACATCGATATGATGAATGTTTAAAATTATTTGTTTATTCGAAGGTAAAATCTCGTAGAATTAAAGTTATAGGTAATATTTCGCCTACATAAGCAAAGCATTACTTTTATCGCTATTGGTCAAATTTGAATAATTAAGTTATGAAAGATAGACGAATGTAAATTAATGTAATTAGTATTATATCCACTCGTCATCTAATATTTTTTATTATAAAAATTATTAGTAAAAACAGCTGTAATTATCTTATTAGAAATTATAATTTGAAATTTTTCCCTTAGGTGTAACAGAAGAACCTGCTTTGAGTCTAGATACGACAGTACCTAGCACAAAAGAAGAATTTGAGCAGTATGGAAGTGTACTTACACAGAAGCTAAATCAACTTGCTAAAAATGCCGAGTTTCCCCCGTTTGGGGAAGAACTTATTAAATCTGTTGCTCTCAATTGTAAGTACATTATATTAAAATATAAAAGAATCCAATGTCTTTGTGCCATCTATCCTCGCTACTGTGTCTGCATGGCAACAGAGTAACATCATAACAATTAACAAAAGGCTATATTTAAAAAAAAAATTCAATTTCGATAAATTATTCCTTTTATAAATTCACTTCTTCTTTATAAAATTAATTTTAATTACAATTTTTTTTTCTATTATAAATTTATTTCATCTTCACTGTAAACTAATATCAAATAAATTAATATACTTTAATAGGGCAAACAATCGATTTCATAAATGCATATTGCTTTTTAGTATGCTTAAAATTAATTAATTTAATGGTAAATATGGTATATTATATTAATCTTGTTTACAGTATCCTCAGCGCATTTGAAGAAAGTTAAAACGTTGATCGATAATTTGTTGATTGAGAAGCAGAAAATCGAGAAAGGAGAAAAGGCGAAGAAGAACAAGGGCAAGGGGAAAGCAAAACTGAAAATCGAAGATGACAACACTCTTTTGAGCGAATACGGCGACTATGTTTACGATGACTATGACGATTTCATGTAGCGACCTTCTCATCCCATATTCTTATTATTCCCTAATTCCTTTTCTAGTCGCCTAAATACAAGCAAATGGTTATTAACATTTTTGCAAATTTTATATCCTTTATTCTCTCTCTTTATATTTGAATTTTCATTCTCTTTATTTCTTGGTTCGAGAATGGTTACAATATTAAACATTACATCAAATAGTTTTTAGAATTTCATGTTATACAGGATATTTCGTTTAACTGGAAACGACAGAATATCTCGCGAGGCATTAAATTTATCAAAATAATGTTTTAACGAAAGTTGTTTGGTTCAAGAAGGAGCATCATATGGATGAAATTTTTTTTTTTTTGCGGATCTAGTAGTGGAGGAGATTTTAAGGTCAACTTCATTTTTTCAAACGGAACCGTATATTTTTAATACATTAATCGACCCATCTCGGCATTCCCCATAGAAAAGTATTAGCCTGTTTATGCCGAGAAATTATTAGTTTCGGCGATATTTTAACTTCAATGTGTCAAATATAATGTATGGAAGACAAAGAAAGACACGGAGCGGTATTCCTGTGTTTACATTGTTTTTGTCTTCCGTACGTTAAATTTGACAAATTACAGTTGAAATATTCCTCGGACTAATGATTTCTCGGCGTAAACAGGCTAATATACTTTTCTATGGGGAATGCCGAAATGGGTCGATTAATGTATTAAAAATATATGGTTCCGTTTAAAAAAATGAAGTTGACCCTAAAATCTCCTTCGCTGCTCGATCTGGAAAAAAAATAATTTCATCGATATGATGCTCCTCCTCGAACCAAACAACTTTCGTTAAAACGTTATTCTGATAAATTCAATGCCTCGCGAGATATTCTGTCGTTTCCAGTTAAACGAAATATCCTGTATATATAATATATATTATATATTTCGTGTGTGGGTATGTGTGTGTGTGCGGATGCGCGCGCGCGCATCTGTGTGCGTAAAAAAAAATATATATATTATATATATAAAACAGTTTAAAGAAAGAAAAGAAAAAACAAGAAAAATGAATATACATAGTACATCGATGGGATGTAAAGGCAGATTAACGCAAATATGTTGATATGTTTTAAATATAATTGAAAAGAAACTACATTACTACTTACCCCGATTGATTCAAACTATTAATAGTTTCGAAAAAAATTGATAATCTTCAATATATATGCCAGCAAATTTAGTCACGTTTAGTTTGTTAATTTATGGACTAATTATAACCAACGTAAACTGTATACCGATAATGAAAATCGGATACCGAGGAAATACAATAGAATATTATGATGACACCGGTGGCACAATGTTCGTGCCACGAGCGTTGCGGAAGAACTGAATGATTCGGTGAAGAGTAGGATAACTTGTTGATCGTGGGGATCCATCCTTCGGAAAGAATTTTATGCGCATGCCTCAATAATCTTCTCGTACAGGAAACTACACATGTATATATAAAACAGTTTCTTATAGTTTTTTATCAACAAATATGCACGTACGATTATATGGCTATTGTTTTCGTAATATATGGTATTGTTGAAATAATACTTTATAGAAATAATATACTTTGTTTGGAAAAAAACTTATTAAAATCTTCATCTTCGAAAAATGTGAGGAAAATTGAAAATCGAAGTAATTCAATAGTACTTTTTATTAAGCATTCTCATTACATGGATAGAAGATATGCATAGTGAAATGAAAAAATTACATACATACTTATTAGTCAAAAATTCTATTCGAACATGGACGAAGTTCTGACGCTTAAAACTATCTTATAGAATTCTTTATATTTACCGCAGTAAAACTAAGAGAATACGGCATATTTTACGATAAACTATGAATATTGTTTCATTTTTTGTTCTCTCAATAATAAATTTCACTTGTTGTCACGCTTGTTCTATCTCTTTATGAGTAAATTAAACGCTAAATCTTTCTTCGTTTCACATATTCCATTAGATCTGCTTGATTTTGATTAGAATAAACTAATTTTTGTTATGCTGCAGTTTGTTTTTCTTAGTTTTATTGCAATAATTTTTAACAATATATCTTTTAATATTAATATTAAATAAACGATACATGATAGTTTTAATTCTTATTCTGATAAACAACTTCATTGCAATCAATTTATGAATTTGAGTGCAATAAATATGTTTCCGATTTAACGTAAAGCTATTCTTTTCTTTTTTCTTTTTCTTTTTTTCTTTTTTATTTACGATACTATGGCACATTATGATAGTTTGATTATATAATTAGAGGCAAAGTTTAAAAAATCTAATAAAAAAAAAAAAATCATTTCTATACTTCTAAAATGATTAATATCGATCAAATTATGCTTTTACTTTCGTTAAAATTAAAAATACATTTCTGTATAAAGCTTAACATATCTATATTCGATTTGGAAATGTATAATTAAAAAATATCATTCTCTATTAATTATTTTTCTTCTTTTAACTCTCAACGAATATTAACAATTTTTAATATATAGAAAATTGTAATATGTGTTATTGAGATATTCGAATATTTCCTATATTTCAGCATCTTTTACCAATACTTAAATCAATAAAAAAGATATTTTATATCTGTCGGAGATGAGGGGCCTTCTCTTTGCAATCCTTGGCAAAACCTCAATACTTTAGTCTAGATTCTTATCATAAGCCGTACTTAAGTAATTGTTTACGATTTAATCCGATTATGTTTTTGCCCGAGATTTTGTGACAATGAGCTTGGACTCGAAGCGACACAACCAGTCGCTAAACGTAGCCGCGGTCACGGGATGAACGTTTTACCTAACAAAGGTATGGAGTAATCGTATAGCTCTGCTTAAAAAGATATAATTGTAGCGGCACGCGACATTAAACCCACCAACGGTTTCTGTCCCGTGGCTCGCTACACAAAGACCCCATTCTTCGGACAAGATCATTGCCAGATGTCGATACATCTTCACAGTATATTTTCAGCTAGCCTAAGGATCCGCTATAAATCTTAGGATTTATTTAGCTAAGGTTCTTCGAACTGACAAATAGTCTTAGTCTTGGCAGCCCCTAAATCTATCACCTACCACGGGAAGATACGGGAAATCTGCTTTTCCCGCGTACGATGCTTCCTGCTAGCACCTCGACCACCGACATATAGAAATTAACCAATTAACAGCAACGTCCAGTTCCCTCCCTCACTTTCTGAACGAAGGCTTTCCTCGACGAATCCGATGATCTCGTGTCCTTTGACACATCCCATCATAGTTTTTCCTCTGCAGCAGCATCGTGACGGAAGATCATTCTCTCGTGAGGTCTCATTAGCGAATTACGTAGCGTCTTCACGATCAGTGAATACTCTACGTTCTAACAAAGAGTTGGTTTAGTAATACCAGTATCGTAGACAAGTAAATCGAGTCCGAGAAATTAGACTTTGGAAGAAAGTACATTTGTTATCCCGTTGACCGTGGATTCGTTATCGAACCTAATACCATTGTCGTTAGTGTCTAATCAACGCGGTTACTTGCCAATTCTGTAATATCCACACTTGTACTAATAATCATATTTGTACTAGTAAATATCTTCTCTATTGCATAACAACAATGTCTAATCCAAATGAAGATTCGTTACACGCCCCTAACCCCTAATCATGATGCGAACCCGACATATCTATATTATAAATTATGTTGAAATTCAACTTCATTTAATTAACAGTAATTATCATGATAATACATATCTGTAATAGAGGAATCATATTTAATAATTTTAAACGATAATTAATTACATACTTTAAGTTGCTGCTTTACATTTGTAAATTTAAAAACACGAATTAATTTCTTTTAACAACTTCTGTTACAAGGCATCTTCTAAAACACTTGTTACGTTTATTATAATGATAAGTAACACATAAAAAAGAATAAAAACCGAAAAGAGTAAATACAGTAAATTCAACATCTATTCAAGAATATTAACGCCTTTGAACAGTCGTGAAATTCATACTTTTAACTTTTTGAAGTCAAAGTTCCAAGACGCTGGCTTTTAAAAGATAAGGAGCTAGCATAAATCTTACAATAACCAGTTCTTTTGGTCAACATGTGTGTGCATCGGTAGACGTTTTCGTCGCAATGAAAGTTTGACGAAAATTACCAGAGGTGATATTAAATCAATAAACTACCACTTATTTGTTTATTAGAAAGTTCGTTTAAATTATAATACTAACTTTTAACTGAAAAATCACAAAATTCCTTTCGAGGTAGTAACGTTGAACGATTTAGTTTACATAATCACTAAATATCATTAATTTCAAAATTTGAACTTTCCAAATCACTGAAATATTAATCCTCGGAATCCGCACAAAATTATTAACTAATAATGTACTATTTAGTTTCTTTATTTCCTACCTTAACATAAGTTTTTAGATTAATATCTACTAATATATGCTTAAAAAGAAAACAAATTTATATTTCAAAATAAATTATATTTCAAACAAAACAAGTAAAATGGAAATGAATAAATACAATGTAAATAATTGTTATTAACTATAATTAATAGGGTGTATTTGGTAACAATTTGTACAAGGCTAGATAGGAAAGTAATTTTCCTCCTTGATGTTCCTTTCGTATACATGTACGTATGTGTTAGCGACGATGCGCGTTAAAGGTCACCGAAAGCAGTTGTTGGTCCGATACCATTTTGCTTTTGTATGGATCTATGGGGCAGAGCAAGGGGAGAGGGGGGCGGGGGTAAAAGAGGAGATCATTATTGGGCTGTGTATGACCAGTAAGACTACGTGTAGAAAAGTGCAATGCAGATGTCTGACAAATAGTGATAGCTATCGGACGTTGAAGAATTGTTTGGAAAAAGATATAGAAGTTAACAGGCAAATCAATATTGCATCAGCCTAAAAAATACAAATACCTGGCCTAGGAATGTAGAAAACGAGGGTGACTGCTGTTAAAACCCAGGATATACATATTTTTGCACTCTGGAATTTCATAACAAAATGTATACCTATGAGTGATTCGGCCATACAGTATCATATCCGATCATCAAAAAAGTTTCTAAAGAATTTTGATTTAAATATGACTATTACTGTCTAATAAATATGACTAATAAATATTCTATTATTCATCTTTAATTTCTTCCTATATGTTTATAAATGAATTATATTATGTTTTAATAATAAATAAAATAAATACGTGTATGTTTAATTTAATAGCTTTGAATTAAAATTATAGTTGTACTTTATGATATGCAAACAATTGCAAATGCAATTAAATTATTTTGAAAAAAGACAGAAGTTTTCTTTTAAGAGCAAACGATACTTTATGACACTGTAAGAAATTAAGAAGAAGCAGCAGTTCCGATTTGATCGATCAAATACTTTTCAAGGAATGCGATATCTCTGTTTGGAATGTAAAGAAGTGACAAACGAAAATGGATTAATCGGTTTGATACCTGAGAATCTTGCTAACAGTACGAGTTAAAGGAAAGCTTTCATTGAATTTACATGTATTATTCCAATCATCAACATTTAAGGATAATATCATTGCTCCTCCAAAATTATTCCTACGGATCCATTCAGCCTAAAACATAGTACATAGCAATTAGAATATGTTTGGTCCTTGAGCGATCTTAATTCTAAAAAAAAATACAATCGTTTGTCTTAAATCGTTAATTTTATCGAATGGGTTTAGAAAGTAAGAGTAGTATATGTACATGCCTTATAGTAAACACTTGTAACATCGTCATATGAGATCCATTCTCTGTCTTTATAGGCATAGGGAACCTTGCTTTCATGTTTGAAAACGCTCTTCGCGCCGTTTTGAAGGAACTCGCAAACTGTAGGATAAGAAACGAAACCCATCTTCCCCAATTCTCCGAAACCATTTGCTGGTGCGAGTAAATCATGATTCTGCGGATTATCCAGTCTATAGTTGTGGCCATAAGTAGGAATCCCAACAATTAACTTTTCTCTTGGCATCCCTTTTGAAAGCCAATAATGAACCGAATAATTAACATTTAGAGTGGAAAGATAACCGGATTCAGCAGCATGTGAGAAAAGCGGTGCATTGAGTCCGGTAATTGGATAGTACCATACATAAAAATGGTAGTCATATGACATCAAGTTCACAAAATCTACATACCTAAATAATAACAAAATTTGATAAATTTTATATAAACATTTACGACAATATAAATAAACAAAATTGATTTTATAGTTACATAAAGAAATACTTTTTCTTAAATGATCTTAATAGCTCTAATTATTATTGGCCATTATCGAATAGTAGCGCAGCTATCTAATATTGCTCATATTACAAAAAACATGTTCGCTCACTTTGCCATTTCTGCAACCATATAGCTTTGATCAACAATAGCTTGTGGAGCAGCTACTGCAACAGAAAGAATCAACGTTTTTGTAGCGCGGTAAAATTCTCTTCGTAATTCCTCTAATAACTGTACGAAATGGAGTTTTTCCCGTTCATCAGCTCCAAGCCATGCAGGAAATTCCCAATCTAAGTCGAGTCCATCGAAACCAAATGTCTTTGTCACATTTAAAACGGACCGTATAAATCTATAAAAAAGAGAACATGTAGCGTTTTCAATGCTCTTTATAACGGAACAATTAAAATGAAAAACAACAAAAGTTACCTTTTTCTATTTGCATGATTTTTTACCATTTCTGAAAAACCTAAGTGGAGCTCATTACTGCCGCCAGCACTGATCATGACCCTTAATTGAGGTTGCAATTTCTTCAAGGCGATAACTTCCTTGTAGATTGATGAATTACTGCCCAAATCTAGGCTGCAGTTCACCACGCCCGCAAAACCCACGATAATATGCGTACAAAGATCAGGGTCAATGTGCGACGGACTGAGCTCCCAGAACGTGTTCAGGTCGCTCGATATGGTGTAATAACAGACAATGATTTGCCTATGAAAGAAAGCTCTTTTCAATAACTTAAATGTTATTTTCTCATAACTAATTCTTGATGATAATAACGATGTTCGTAAACTTTCTCTTGAGACATATATACTTTGGGCAATAAATATATAAGTACCCTGAGGAATTGGTGTTGTAGTGTTGTGGCGAACTGATGCTGTTGTTCCTGTCCGCATTCTGGTTCTCCTTCGTCGACTCGGCGTACATCCGAGCCCGACGTAACCACGTAGCAATCTTGGCATTGTCTGTTAGTGTTTCTGTATCGAGTGTCTTCGCTCTTGGAGAGCGAAGGATAACAATTCCCAACCACGCGCGTGTCACGAAAAGAACTCCAAGTATCAAAGATACTAATGCCAAGCACAAAACTTGTGTTCTCCAACGTGGTCTACAAAAGGATATGAAAATTTATATTAATTTCTAAATTTGAGTCATTGATATATAATATATACAGATAAGCTTATGTTTCATACAATATCAGACATGTGTGCAGTAAATACAGTTAATAATTCATTATAACAAATTTATTTCTCAATTTTATACGCTTGAGCTGCATGAAACATAAATTTCAAATTTATTTTATGCGCATTTTTAACCATTTTAAACCATGAAGGCTTCTTGTATCATAGTAAATATAGGATAATCAATAACCACACCTGTAACTTTTGACATATACTCACACATATATGCCCACACATATGACTCATTACACACAAAAAAAAAGCTATAAAAGTAGATGTTGTAAAGAAATTTAATATTATATAGGAAAATGTAAATATAGAGAATGTAAATAAGATAAATATAACTATATTATTCAATGAAAACAAGCAAAGTTTATACTTTACACTTTCTATAACGATATAGGTATATACCTTTTTTTATAAATGTTTAGGTTTACAAAAATATATTGAAAGAATTATTTAAGTGGAGTAAAAATGGCAGTTTCAATACCGTAAAAAATAATATTTACAAATTTTTAAATCAAATTTTACCAAATTTGACAATAGTAGTTGACTTTACAGATATGTGTATCTAACAATATATTCGATTGTAACTTTTGAAATAAGGAATTTGGTACTGTACATTATCTAAGAGATAAAGTGCTTATAAATGGAACTTTGATCATTATCATTTATTCAATTTATGTGTATTGACATTATACATGCATATTCTTCTGCGTAATTATCTAAACTATACTATTTTATAATATTATATTGTAATATATAAATCTGGTAGTGGGGAGGCATCTAAACAGTGTTATGAATAAGTATGTATTATGCTTAATATGATATCATTGAAAATGATATATTACTAATATCAATTTGTAAATGTAAATTACGAGATTTATTATACACATTGGAAAGAAAGAAATAAATGAAAACCAAATTATTGTTATAGGAGTTATGTGTCATATACACACACACACACACGCGAGCGCGCGCGCGCGTGCATGCATGCATATAATATAAGGGAATTAAAAGACAACTAACTATAAAAAAAAGTGCAACTTACTGTCGGACGTCTGTTAACAATTCATATTTGGCCTGTGGCACGGGGATTTGGTTAACCATTGAACGCACAATGTTCGTCAAAATTGACGCTTGAGGACGCTAGTCCTCTAGGGTGGCTTACCACTTTTATTACTACGCCCAATGCGTTATGATTAGGGTCGTATACTTATACAGATATGTCTGACAAATCCTGCGGTGGGGGTAAGGTTTTTAATGTCATAAAGCGTGCTTTGCGAAATCGGCCGCTAGCCATAGAGCGCTGCGATCTAGTAGGTTAATGAGAACGACATGTATCAGAAGGAATCTACTTCCTCGGGATTTATCTTTTAATGATAACATTCTCTTTGTACTTTTTCTATTTTTTTATTTAGTTATATATAGGCATGAGTAGTGCTTAGTTAATGACTAGATTACTTTTTATAAATTTTTCATGATTTGTTTAAATAAAAGAAGTAAATACACAGTATTTCATTTAGTACAGAAGAATGTTATTTGAATAAATATTATTTATGAACCATTATTAGATATTATTTCCAATAAAAACATTTAACAAAATTACAATTTCGAAATCTAATATATTTTTAATACTTTTATACCATGTAGATTTGACGCACCTATTGGTAAATAAGTTTGTTTTTGTTTTTTAATTCATTAAAAAATCGCATAACCACCTATATGTACTATCTGTAATGTGAATGATATTGTCGAAAACATTTTATTGAAATAATACTTTTCACGATTGAAACTTTCCAATGTTGTTAAATCTTCTATTGAGCAGGCAAAATTATAATAGAATTTTAGAGTTTATAAAACTTATTAAAAATGCAAAAAATACTTATATTAAATCACATTTATTAAACGTTAAATGTTTATATATAAAAATATCTTTATACATTGGTTTGAACATTTTCCTTTGAATGACTGACCCTTTTCCTCTTTGGTTTCTTTGATGTCTAAATTGACACATTCTTAGTTGGACATAATAATGAACCTACTTACAGAAAGACATATTTCCAGTACATCCAATGTTTTGTCCGCTGAGAGATAAAAAATTTTTATGTTTGATGTGTATTTTAAGAAACATTCGTTTACGTACTTCATTAAATGATAAAAGAATGCAAATTTGCACGAATCAAACCTTTCGTTTTCATGCCAACTAACTGTGCAACTGAAGTATTATTCTTGCTATGGATCAGTGTTTCTGTACATGATTTACCTTTCTTACACGTATATCATTTTGTAAAAGTTGTTTGCATAGATAGCCTGTAAGTATGGTATAATTACGTAATTAATACATATATAAAACATCAAATTATGTTTCCACGACAATGAGACATAGATTTACATATTTATTTTTACACATGTTTAGATATCTGCAACATATTTGAACGTATCTCAAATACAAACATGCATTATAAGAATAATGCATATATACGGACTATGAACTTCTCAGATAATATTTTTCATTATATCTTATAGGCAACCAGAGTTTCTTTTTGTAATCAGTATTTGCAAATGTTAAATGTTAAAGATTTATCAGTCATGTTCATTGCGGCTCTATTTATATGTGCATATTTTATTGGAAAATTGCTGATTATATATAACGAGATCTATCTATCAACAAAATATACGACAAATCATATTCACAAATAGTTGCACATTCGTGTCGTAAAGAAATGGTATTAATATGAAAGAAACATCTTTAAATTTTTTTAAAAAATTATATTTCTTCAAATCTTCACTCAGCCTATCTTGAATACATTTAATTAAAACATGAAAATCTTTCTCTCATTATCTGCGGATGAACGAAACAGTTTTTTTTTTAATTCATTTATGCTACTGTTGTACCTAGTTATCCCTCTGTTTGTCAAAGCACTGTCTCCAATGACATCATGTATAAAAGCTCCAACATTTTTTAACAAATATGTTGCTTTAAAAACAATTTTAGCTAAGTATTCTTCGCAAGCTGAACGTTTTAAAGCAAAACCAGCGATTGGTTGAGTATATTTATTTGTTAAGGACTGGTACTGTAACACAAGACCTTGGGTTGCCAAGTACCTGATATTTGAACTTCGAAGTGTCATCAGGTCGTCAAAGTCTGTTAAGCTCATGTAAGTCAACGTCTCTGGATTCACAGCAATAGACTTCTTCGAATTGATCTCATCGAGGGTCGGAACACTGTGATTCTTTTAATAGCTTAACAAATTTTTCATCAAATCCACGCTTTGTACCCACTTGAGACATATAATCTCGAATGGTCCTTGCACAAGGCAATGGAATGATCTCGTTCTTCCTCAAGAATTCGTAGTAACTCTGAGATTTGATATTCATTAGCATACACATCATTATAAACTCATCTGTGTAACGGCGGCCTTTTGGATCCTTTGTTTTCGCAGCCGAAATTATTTCTTGGATAACTAATTTTTGATTTTTTGAAATTTTATCCAAGTCACTATCTGTCATACATATCATACATGCTTTCTTCTGTTGATTTACGATCAGGTCTGTAGTACGCTTCAGCTTATCTTTCATTCGATTAACCCTAGCATCTTTATATTTGATTTTTTCTCGCATAGTCTTCAATTTCATTTCATCAAATGGGTTCAAAGAAGTTGTGACTCGTTTAATAACCGTTCTTTTTTTCATTCTTCTAATCTTTTGTGATAAGGTGTTAGAATATTTTTTACATGAATTACATCTTTCACTCATGATAGATAATATAGAGCAGTCTGCATGACGCCAATCCGTACCAATACAATTTTTTAGAGCAGTGTTTGCACGGATTGTATCTAAACCAGTGGACGTTATTCCTTTACATGTGCGTAAATCTTTAAATTTTTTCAAAATTTCTGGTATCATAGTGATTTTAGTTAATATTCGTGGAAGTTTTGCAGCTATTACATCAACGGGTGTCATGTATATTTCGTAAGTTATTTTTCTAGAACCTGTGACTAAAACAGATTTTGCAAAAATATGCTTTTCTTTTCCGCAATCATTCACTCTTATAGCATATGTAAATAAGAGAGCTTCTTCATCGCCAACTTTAGAATTGCCGACGATCCATGGTTTCGGTATTTTCAAAGGTGCATTATTCTCAAAAGTATCGTCTTCTGTCGTAAAAAAAAATTATAATTAACTTTTTATACTTAATCTAGACATTTGATAGAAAAATGTACTAACGAAATTTCTTTAAGAAAGAATAATTAACAAATACTACTCTAAGCAAAAAAGATAAAGTGTATATTTTTCTGATTTAAACTATTTTTTCCAACAAATTTTTAATAATCGTGGATATTTTAATTTTAACAATTATAAATAATTGTAAAAAGTTATCGATTATTTTCAAAACAAATTTATCATACTTACGTTGAGATTCAAAGTTAAAACCGATAGAGTCAAACATTACTGTAGTAAATGGAAACCCAGAACTTGTAAAATGAAGCATTTTCAAGTTATCTTCTGCTTTGGTAACTGTCACAAATGATTCAGGTTGCATGTTATTGTTTATAGAACAATCAATATTTACATCCGATTTCACAGAAGACATTATACTTGAATTAATAGAATCTGTTGACATAAAATAGAGAAAACAGTATAAAAGTCCAAATTTCAAATATAAATTTTTTATAAACAAGCATCAGGCGACATATAGATATTTTTGAATGTTTTGAAATTTATTAAGATTAAATAGATACTTAGAATCATTATGAAAACTATAACAATATGTTTGGAATAAACTTCTGGAATAATGTATCAATACAATAAAGGTAACAGTCATAATTATACAGGGTAACCAGATTTCAACAAGTTATTATTAATATTTAACGAAGTATTAACATTTCCATCAACCGTTGTATTTTATATTAAAAAATATTAGATACTTACAATGAGAAGGAACACTGCTATCAAGGTCCAGAGAGACAATAGCAAAACATTCATTATTTTGATGTACGTATCGTTCTATGTCATTGTTCACAAATTCATCCTGCTTTATTGACTTAAGCTGTAATATTTCCTGAACTTCATTTTGATGTTTCTCCAATACTACCGTACTTATGTTTGCTTCTTTTTCTTTAGTTACTGAATTTGAATATTTTGCTGTACTGCTTGCACTTACTCCTTCTTCTGTAGTTGTTGACCTTGGACACTTTATTGTACTACTTGCACTTACTTCTTCTTCTTCTTCTTCTTCTTCTTCTTCTTCTTCTTCTTCTTCTTCTTCTTCTTCTTTAATTGTTGACTTTGAATATTTTGCTCTATTACTTGCAATCACTTCTTGTTCCCTAATCGTTGACTCGGAACACTTTGTTGTACTACTTGCGGTTACTTCCTCTTTAGCTGTTGACTTTGAACATTTTGCTGCTTAAACATAAATTATTTATAAATATGTGTGTGTGTGTGTGTGTAAATATATATTCTATATTTTACGTTTACTTGTAAATAAATACATCTTGAACAAAGCATGTTCATAAATAGATCTTATTTTTACAGAACTTCCCAACAAGATGAATTTAAATACAAATATTTTAGTGAATAGTTTCTAGCGTGCAAGAATCGCAGAAAAAAATATATGACCTGAAATGAATGAATTACAAAATAAAATGTCAAAACTTACGTTCTTGTACTGCATATGTATGGTCTGTATAAAATCTGGCGTATTTCCTCATTGTGTGTCTTATTACATCTTGTACGTCTTGTTGTGGGCTTCTTGATCTCGATCGAGATTGCAATGGATATCCATCAAATATTGTAGGTACAGCTCCTGGTCGTAAACGCGTACGTTTTAATGGTACCTAACAAATATTTGAAAATAAGTATCATACAATAATAAAAGATTTTGTCATTATTAGGAATAATGACTAAGGAATTAGAAAATAATTTTAATGGATAAATCAAATGATTTTACCTGAGCTATAATTTTCCCATTATTATCGTACTTGATATATTCTCTAATTATGTAACGTTCTTCAAAATGTTTTTCACATATTCGCTGACCCGTTCGCAAACGTTCTATTCCGGGAATTAATGCTGCCCATTTTGCACCAAAATTTTCATTTTTCACTATGAAAACAGATACTTTTTCATTACGTTTATCTTTATTTGTCCTACAATTCGGCACAGCACAAGTCCATGGCATGTTGAATTGATATATTTCTGTCGTCACGGCGGCGGCGGCGGCGGCGGCCTTTTAATATGGCTTATGGACATATGCTAGTCTAAAATCTAAAACTTGTATTCCAATAAAAAGAAAAATGAAACCACGATCCACGTTTCAAAACGTCTTCTTCTCTTTAGCAGGATCCTTTGAGGGCGGGAGGAGGGGAGCTACGATCACGGATGATCGTGATTGCGACGGTCTAATGCTTAGCGAGCAAATTGGAAAATATTTGCCGTTCATTAAGGCTTGATCCCACCACGGGAGTTACCAGACCTGTAATCTGTGTACGTACACGACATACATACGACGATATGATTGTATTATGATATGCATAAACGGACGTTATGTCCATGATACTCACACTTACGAGTATGTAATCTAAAAATCATGTTATGTACGTATATGAAAGCATGAAGGATAAGGTTTTACTGCGTATGATAACTCTGTTCGAATAAACAGTAAGCAGAAGCAAACATAGGAATAATCAAAATTTTCCGTTGCCATTATTATTAATGAAATTAACTACATAATTCGATTTCTAAATTATTCCGTCAATAAGGACTGGAATTAAGTATTGATATTAAATGATTGGAATGAATAATAACATAAAAATGATGAATCTCAATATTAATATTTAAAATAATTGACATATTCGATAAATGATAAAGGAAACATTTAGAAATAATATTTGTTTTGTTTTATTCGGTTATAAATATGATAAAAAGTAAAGTGTAAGTCATAATTATGCTTGGAAGATGTATATTCTTTTTATATATACTTTTCTGAATAAATACATTTCTGTCAACCATCATAATGTACAATTGATTGATAGACGAATACAAGTTCAATATTCACACATATATACGCATATACATATAAATATATTAAAACAATATAATATTCACAATACTTTATATTACAACCATTTATGGTAGTATATTTTAATTATTAGAAAATATGTTAGATAAAATATGTTTTATCTAAAATGATTGAACATACTGATGAGATTACATTTTACGAGACGCAATATTGAACGAAAAATCCATCATAATCCACGAACGAAATATCCACCATTTTTTTATTTTAAATACAACTTAAAGATCACAGCTCTGTTGTATCAACGAAAGCGCGGAGATGGAAAAATCTTAAATTTCTGAAACTATTATTACATAATATATATAAAGTTTTATTTATCTAATTCAACTAACAACCAATAAAAACTGTACAAAAGATTTAAAAATAGTATAAAATATGAAATAGTAAAATAGTTAGATATGATTTAACATAGATACTAAATGATTTTGAACTAGTTAGTCCTAACCGAGGATAAAAAAGAGATAAACGACAGCTAACAGTTTCATCTTTAATCGAAGATCATGAAAGTCGATCATAGAAACAAGATACACAAACGAATCGGAATATTTCGAGAACTGACATTATAATTATTATGAAAGTATAACTAGGAATTTGTCTATATGTTGGAAAGCCAAGAATAAGCTTTTTTATATACCATAATCGTTCATTGTGCTCTGCCACCAACTAGTGCTTCGTCTTCTGCTCTAGGTAAACGTTTGTAACGTTCTTGTGATACCAAATAAACCGCTAATCCACCAAAAAGGATTAACATAAGTCCGATTACATTAATTAATATTGCTTCGTCTACAAGATTTGGATAATTATTTCTGAAATTACGTATTATAATAAATGAAAGGGTGACTCATACGTTATTGTGTCATAAGTTTATACTTACCCTAGAGCAAAAAATGCTTTTTCATTGAGGCCTAAAAGACAGGAAGCAATTACACCAACGAATCCTGCGATTCCAAAGTATACATGAATTGGCATGTAAGAAGCCCGTAATGGAAGTTGTAATCCCGGATACAGGAAAGATAGAAATCCAGCAAGCCACTAAAATATTAAAATATATGTATTTCGCGATTATTGAACGATTATATATGGATAAAATTAAATAAAGAGTTAATGACATTTATACCTGGCAGCAAAATAAAATTACGCTAGTGAGCCCAATCCAACTATGAAGACTGTACATGTTTGGAATTGGTTTCGATTGCAAGTTGTGGCTGTCAAACACAGCCACAAGAGAAATTACAACTAATGCAACAATTAATATCATTATGCCTGCGTGAATTAGCTTCAATCTTCGTTTCCGAGTATTTCTCTGTGTCCTATATATTAACATACCTAACAAGATTGAAGGTAATATTAAGTAAAATAAAAAAAAAAGTTAATTCAATGTTCTTAAAAGTTTCCTTAAATCGTTAAACATACCATTGGCATATAGAAATACGAATCCAATAACCATTAAAAGAGGATGCCAATTGAATTCTAACGTTGGATTAGAATTCCAAGCAAAACCACCTCTATAACTGCCACACCAAACTGCAACTAGAATTATCAGTATTGCTCCAACGATTTCCATTGCAATGATGAGCGGTCTGAAACCCTCCAGACTAACGCGCGGTTCTGTAATTTGCTCCATGTCTGGAAATAATTTTGTAAGCATTTCATTAAAATTTTGAACTGTCATGAACATCTTGTAAGAAATGAATTAAGCGAGATACTAAACATAAGTATATAAAGTTAATAGGAAATAAAAAGCTTTTAAAATAAATAAGCGACATACCTAAACATATCTGGTATACGTATGGATAATTTGTTGACATAATTTAACTAAAAAATGAATTCTCTATTTCATAAGATTTTAAACTGAATATCCTTCCTTATATGATTTTATACAATCTGTTTAAATCTTATTATTTATTTCTTTTCAACTTTTAACAACATTCTACGGTAATCTTTTATTTAATCTTTATTATTCAGATATTATTTCTATCATAAACTAAAAATCACATGATATTTCAACATGTAAGAGAAACTAATTTTTAATTAGAGCTTATGAACTTATGTAGAACATATTATATATTCAATAAAATAAACTTACTTCTTTGACATATGGTAACAATTATTTGACTTTCTTTTTGTTTCGGGGATTTAATTGTATTTGAAAATGTATACATAAACGTCCACTAAGATAAATATGTTATCTTGTTACATAACGTCTATATAAATATAAACATATAAATTGATTAAAATATAATGACACTTAATATATTAATAATTTCCTTTTAAAGTAGTTGATTGTCTCCCTTGTGTTAGGCTGTAAAATTACGAAACTTATGTCCCTGTAATCATTCTGCATAGCAATACTTAATGCTGTGATAATGCTTAAAAGTAGCATCTATAAATCAACAAGTGTTAAGTTGTTGCTTTAGTATCATTAAGATGATTTTATACATCTGATTAAATAATTGTTGAAATATTAAGGTGTCCAGTCTTATTAAATTTGACGAAACGAATTACATATAAATGAAAATGGATAGAATGGAACACAATTTCTAATTTAATGACAGCGCTATGAAATTGGCCACTTTACCTGACACTTTCCACAAAAGGTTTTAAGAAAAAAATCAACAGGTACTACGCAGGTTCTCCAACGACGTAAAACAAACTATCGATTATATCTACGCAGTTGTGGAATGAGATATTTAAATTTATCGCACTTCTAGTCAATATAAAAACTAATTGCAGATAAATATGCCGATTCAAAATATAAGATTGATCAGTTGATATATAATTAGAATTTTTAATTTTGAATACGAATTAACTTTAGCCTTAAATAGTAGTGATAAGGAAATTATTAAAAATGAAATACGTGCACGTAATTAAAATCTAATTTGTCATAAAGAATAATGGCAATACGAGAAAAATATTTGTTCTAAAAGTAAAATAACACATATTTTTTAGTCGCATACGATACAATATACACAACACGATACAATTTATTTGGCACGCATACATTAGAAATCACAGCTTTGGTTTCTCCTATTAAGTAAAAATATTTGAGATATATTACTTCGAATCTGCGCATTGTCTAATTTCATTGTTTTCAACAAATTCTTAAAATTAAAGTGCTTTCAAAACCAATGTCTACAATATTTCTTAGTATAGTAAACTAGATAGATTGTAAATAATTATATATATATATATATATATATATATATATATATATATATATATATATATATATATCTTATTGTGCCTCTAACGTAGAGTTATCCTATTTGATAATAATCTATTATATCGAATATAAATTTTAGCAACGTTCACACCACCATACGTATGTAATTGAAAAATAAAGATAACCTTAAAATATTTTACCGATAAGGAAAGCAATTTATCTTTTAATATATGCATATATATGTATATGTGGTTATTGATAAAATATCGCAGAAAGATGGAAAAACGAAGACTTCTTTTAAATTTAACAAAAAATAAAAGAATTACTCTCGTCTTTGAGAAATGTTTCTCAGATGCCACTGCAACTAATAATAATGAGAAAACAACACATTTTGGATACAAAACTGTCAAAGAAAGTGATAAAGTGAAAGAAGGTACATTTTATAATTTATGTAGTTATCTGAACAATTTTGCCTTTTGTTCCTTTATATATATCATCCCTATAGGTAACAAAACTTTTTATTCCCAAAGGAAGCATACCCTGTATTATAGAAATATTTATAATTTTGTTTACGAGAAACAACATTATATATAAACGGAAAATATACAAAGAATCAAGATACAAATTGTTCAAAAGAATCAGAACAAATTGTTCGATATAATTTGTATTTTAAGAGCTTTTAGGATAGTCAAACTAATACAATTTATATTAATTCTTAAGCATTTCGTGTAATTTGTTTCTGCATTAACCTTTAATCTCGTATATCTGTAATGTCAGATTTATCAAGTTAATCGAACAACTTTTTAGTATATACAGTTTTTGAGAAGGTAGCAAATTCGTACGATCGAATGAATGATGCTATGAGTTTTGGAATTCATCGCATTTGGAAAGATATATTCATTCAGAGGCTTGGACCAACTCATGGCACCAAATTATTAGATTCGGCTGGTGGCACAGGAGATATTACATTCAGATATTTAAATTATTTAAAGAATACCCCTAATTACCAAGATGTAAGAAGTTCTGTAACAGTTTGTGATATAAATAAGAATATGTTAGACGTTGGTAAAGTAAGAGCAAAAAACTTAGGATGGACAGATCAAAATAATTTTAATATTGATTGGAAGCAATGTGATGCAGAAAAGCTTCCTTTCGAGGACGATTCATATAATGCTTACACAATAGCCTTTGGAATAAGAAATGTAACACATATTGGAAAGGTAAATCAATCTTATAAAATTTTTATCAAATTAACATTGAACTTCAATGATATATCTTTCTCTAAGTATAAATAGATTTTATACTCATATTTTACAAAGGAATAACGATATTTGTTGTAGGTACTTTCTGAAGCGTACAGAGTACTTACTCCTGGTGGTTGTTTTATGTGTTTGGAATTCAGTCATGTAGATAATAATATCTTGAAATGGTAACTAATTCCTTTTAGGATAAAGTAACAATTATTTAAAGTCTTCTACGCTGGATATCTATGCATGACAAAATAAAATTTTTAGGCTCTATGATCAATATTCATTTCAAATAATACCTGTGTTGGGTACACTTATAGCGGGAGAATGGCAGCCCTATCAATATCTTGTTGAAAGTATTAGAAAATTCCCAAAACAAGAAGAATTTAAAGTAAGTTGTGCGACATGGTAACACGATATTTATGTTATTTAAGTTACAAGTCTATATATACGTGTGTGTGTGTGTGTGTGTGTGTGTGTGTGTGTGTGTGTGTGTGTGTGTGTGTGTGTATATGTATATTTAATTTCTAATTACTATTTTAGGACATGATCGAAGTAGCAGGTTTTAGAAATGTAACGTATGAAAATTTAAATAGCGGTATAGTAGCTATTCATTCGGGTTTTAAATTATAATGAATACCGCCGTTTATCGTTAAGATATAATTAAATGTATTAAATAACAAACTACTTGTTATATATCTTTTATTATATCCAAAGATTTGGTGAAAATAACACTTCATTATATTGTTATATTTATTACAAAATGTTTATTTTACCTCTTTCATTTATATTTTATGAGATTTTATTTTATCAAACACATTGATTCATTGAATTATTCTTCCACTGCAAATAAACCATGATTTAAATGTTGTTTTCAAGTAAAAAAGCTTTTACTCTCCTGTCTATTATTTCTTTCTGTTGCTGAGTTAAATCAGTAATTTCGATTACTGTTGGTCTTTCATCTCTATTTAATTCTAATTTTAAGAGTGCATCCAGAGCTTTCATCTCTTTTTCTGCATTACGAAAACTCTGAAATGTTCATATATTCTTTATGAAGCATAAAAAGTTCAAATAATGAAAATAATAAATATGTTTGAAAATTATTATGATACTATAAAGCATTTTATAAAAATGTGAAGGCAAAATACCATCCTAAGTTCATGCTCAATTTCTGGATTTTTTTTCCTCAATTTCTTTTTCAATGAAAACTCTCGGACACTGAAACCTAGTAAATTTTCTAGAATCTAAAATCATAAAATGTGTAGTTATTAAAAACACACTGGATTTGCTAATAAATTCTCATTTTCACTTAAATAAATTAGAGTTCAGCACCTTATTTGAGAAAGAAACTTCTATTGTTCCAGTACCATCTGCTATTGTAGCTTGCAAAATCCAAGATGGATCTTGTTTTGTTAGTTTTCCGAGGACTTGGACGTGACCTCGAATAGTTTTAAAAGTTGTGGTTGTTATTATTTCATTATTAATATCGTAGATAAATTCGCAAATTTTCGGCTCTTCTGGAGCATTTACTCCTTTTATAAATTCTGTAATCTGCTTATCCATTCTACCCTTCTTCGAAGCTATTGTTGTACGAGGTGAAGTTGAAACCTGAGATATTGTACAACTGAACATGTTTTAAAGATGATAATTTTCAAAATAGAAAGCAGCAGTTTGTACTACTTTTTAACGAAGTACATAAATTAATATCGAGCGGAACGAGTCCAATAACATACTCTTTTTTTTCCGTCGCTTAACAAAGATTTTTGTTTTTTTCCTATTTTTGAAATCGATGAATCTGTCTTGGCAGTACACGACTTGAAATTTAAATGTGACGAATCTTTCTCTCTGGTTTCTCTAAAGGCGTCATATTTTACATCTGTTACAGCTTTCTCATCGGTTATTACAATAATGTCATCGCTTCCCTCTTTTGGCAAAGTCCTAAATGGCAACGCAATACTTTTCTGCTCTATTGATGCTTCTGTAAATTGTTCTTCGTCAACCTGTAATAAAGTATGTTCGTTCAAAGGTTGATTAAATTTAAAGCTACGCTTTATACCGACTAATTTTACAATTTTATCTCTTAATAAAATAAAATATTAAGATAACCATCTCTAAAAAACAATCGTCATCATCCAGGATTTTTTCGTTTCCACAACTTTGATCCGTTTTAACTTGATCGCTGGTAAATTCAGTTTCTGTTTGAAAACACTCATCATCAATTAACGTTTCTTCATTTTCATGACTTAAAAGTCTCTTAATTTCAGTGTTAGCGTTATTAATTCCTCTCTGAAAATGAACATTATCATTTAAAACTCCTTCATTTTCGTAACTTTGAACTCTTTTAACGTCTGTGTTAGTATTCTTAATTTTCGATTTTTTACGATCTTCGTTATGGAAATCTTCAGTTTTAAAAATATCTTCAGGATTTACTTCGAAGTCTTCTTCAAAAAGGACTTGGTCCATTTGTGGTACTTGTGATCTAATATTATTTGATTTAGTCTCATTATCGCTATAGGGATCAGGATTTTCTGAAAGATTTCTGTAAATGATAAATACACGTATATAATATTAAAGTTATTATCAAGACTTTCCAAAATATAACTTAATATTTAATTTAGCTTCAATTGACTTGATTTATAGTTTACTCCTATTTTGATTTCCTTATTATCCTTGCAAAATTTTTAATATTAATTTAAACTCACAGAGCTCTAGCTAAAACATTTTCCATCGCATTAGGTATTAACAAGCTATCCACTTCACCACCAATTCCTTTCAACTTTCCTTCTTCTAATAACAAAACACCTTTACGACATTTCAATGGGCCCGTTATCATAACTTTATATCCTGGTAATAGCATATCCTTGAAAAAGATATAAGAGTATTTTACATTTGTATCGTACTTTTAAAACATTCTTAAATTTATGTCTTTATTTAATAGAGAAGGAGAAAAAGAATAATAATAATAATAATAATAATAATAATAATAATAATAATAATAATGTTTTAGCTTAACCAGACCTTTATATCAATTCAAATATGTTATTGAAAAATATATAGTAAATATTAACATACATTCAGTCGAGATATATAATTATATTCAATTCCAATTAAATCTTGCAATCCATCCGTTAGTCGTAATTGTATCATTCTTTTTTTCGGAGGTTGCCATTTTTCCATTTTTTCTGCTTCGGATAGATCTATTTTTGAAATATGAGCGTTCCTAATATGCTCTAATTGTTTATATTTCGATGTTGCAATATCATACATTTGTTCTACCTAGATTATTACAATTTTAATTAATCAATTATCTACGCAAATATATATGTAGGTATTTTATTTACTTATATATGTACCTGAAGAATATAGTTTCCAGATAAAATAATAAATTTTTGATCCGACAGATTGCAAGGTAAACATCCATTTTCATTATTAATTTTACGCAAATCACCGAGTTGCCATTGTTCTTTTACAAATTGTAAAATCTTTTCTGGGCCTGGCTGAAAATAAGATTAATTATAACAAAGTATAAAAATTTATAACAATAATACGAGTATTTTACATTTACGACGTTTTACGGAAACAAATGTAGTATGTATGTAGCCAAACTTAAAATGTGATGTTAATAATTGTACTTCAAATGTAAGGCATGCTTCACGCGTATTATAGAATTGTGCGATAAAATTCATTTAGATATACATAAAATTAATACTTACATTTTCATGTTGATTTACGTAAAACTCTATACAATCTCTCAGCCATTCATTATTCATTGAATAATATTCTGATTTTAATCTACCTTTTATTCGTCTGAATACGTCTTCATTCATTTAGGACACTTTGTGTTTATGTAAATTTATAATATAGTATAGTCTAGGTATGCACACTTTTTGTTTCAACTTTTTCGAACGACCGATCGAAATACTGTTTCTGCTCTCTCTCTGCTCTCTCTGCTGTCGCGAATTAATTCTAGATTTATTTAAGTAGAAACTTGTATCATTACAAACGAAAGGTTATGGTCTTGAGTGATAGCCAGTCGCTGTCAAAGTATTTTATATACCAAAGCGGTATGATAGTATACAATATTTTATTTATTAAAATATTTGTGTGTGCGAGTGTGTATCAAATTACATTATATCAGTGAAAGAATACTTATATTTAATAAAAATGTTTTCTATCTAATAAATAAGATATGTACTAATAATTTGTAGTTTGATTTATATATATGCGTGCGTGCGTGTGTGTGCGCGCGCGCGCGCGCGCGCGCGTGTGTGTGTGTGTGTATATATATATATGTATGCATATTGATACAAACCGTCAAAATTATTATGAAAAATTGTTCAGTTTGTAAAAGCCTGACAGTGATTAACTGTTTTGGGATTCATAGAAAAAGTAAAAGAATATTTACTATATTTATAGAAAAGAAATTAACTCATTCGATACCAATAATAAGTTATTTAATTTGAAAGATATTTATTATTTGACATAAATGCGAACCAAGTAACGATTTGTATTACACGAAGTATTACTTTTATCTTCAATCAGCTTATACTTGTACTTATGCAAACACACAATGGAGAACACGAAGCAATTCAGTGCAAATATTTTTACCATTGACATAACAACTTGTACAATGATTCCAACGAATAAACTATATAACATTGATTACTTTTAGAATACACAGATGAATTACTTTTAGTTACGTTCAGTCATTGTATAATATATGTGTACGTATACACGATGGACTGTTTCATTTATTTTATCATGTAAATAATATCGCGAAGATCAGTATCCTTATCGTCACAATTTTATCATTTCACAATGATTTCCATCCCTAGAAAATCAGTTCACTCAAGCCTATTTTTAGTCTTTCAAACATACATTTCTGCTGACAACCCTAGTGGGGGTGAGTTACCCTTAGTGGGGGATCGAATCTAGAGGGGGAAGCCAGCCGTCAGGGCAACGCATGCCTTCTGATTCTGATATTTCAGTAGGCCGCGCGAGCTTATGCCGTGAATATGTTGTTGTAAAGTGGTTGTTCGTCTCTCTTTCTCTTTCCCTTTTTGTATCATCCGGTCTGTTTTCTTTTTTCTTATAATATTCCTGTGCGTGATATTCTGTCCATGATTGTGCGATATATTTGTTGCGAATATATATTGTCGATACGAATGTGTGTTCCAAGGTACGTATGAACATGTAAAATTGAAAATGTATATATGTATACTGTATGTATGTATATCGTGTATATTATCGTAAATGGAAGATGATTGTTTAACGCTGTAGGATATGAAATTCATGTACGTTTGAACATTTGACGAAAGGTTATGAATCGTAATTGACAAGAGAGAAATGCGATAGATCCCTACTCGCTGTAATTAATATCGTAGTGTGTGTTCGCTTGTCCGATTAGTTTAATACTGTAACAACAAATAATGACTTATTTAATGGAATGTAAATATCCAATAAGTACTAAAGTGATTACTATTCTTGTATAAAATCGTTAATGTTTAAATAATAATAATAATGAATAAGCCGAAGAAATTTATGAAGCACATATAACGAATTGATAAAGATAATTTATCGTAGTGTTAACGTTCTGCGAGAGTTAGAACAAAGATTAGAACGTATTGGATAGATGAAAATTGACCGTAGAGAATAATGCAAACGATAAATCGATTCGTCGTTCAGTTTTCGCTATTTTGTTAAGAGAATCGAGATCGATTGATTTCATTTATCGTTTAAATCGTTTCTTCGTATACTCGCTTCAATGGAAATAAATAGGTGTATATATGGTTATGTCCCCGCGTACCATATATGTATAGATAAAGGCAGACACGTATATAGAGACTTATGCGAAACGTACGTACGCGTATATAATATATGGATACGGACAGGGTGTTTTTAGAAGCATTTAACCGTCAAAGTTGAGATTATAGCGAAGGTTGTAGATTGATTGATTCATGATAGTGCAATCTGACATACGGCGGTGATTTTTTTGAGTTATTGATCATCGAATAGCTGTGTAACAAACTAAACGTTTCTGGAATATTGCACGCCACCGTTGTTTCTCTGTTATCCTGTTTTTTTTTCTTTTTTTTTCTTTTTTTTTGCCTCGCCTACATCTTTTACCTCCTTTTACCTACAATATACATTTCACGAAGCTTTCTATGCTGCAGTTATTTAAAAGGGAAAGAGAAAGTCCGTGTCTCCATTTTCTCCTTTTCTTTGCTTGTTCTTTTTGTCCTTTTAACCGCCATGAACGGGGGAGACAATTTTTTCATGACATTTTCACTGCACGAAATGTCAAAAGATAAGGTTATATCGGAGACTCGAGACGCGAGTTTGATTAACATAACGTGGCTTTTCACGAAAGTATTCAAACCCTTACCAGAGAAAACTTGTATCGGTATATCGTGTGTATTATATAAAGCTTTTTGAAATTTCGTTAACACTGTACTGTAACGAGACACGATTATCGTGATTATAATTGCGTACATAATTTGAAGAGAATCCGAAAATGTACATAAAAGTTACAAGACATTTATCGTAAGCGTACGCTTAATGGAAAAATTAGTATAGAATGTAGTAGGCTTAAACATATACAGTTGGCGTTAAATATCGTGACTTACTAACACAGCGAATAAAATCGACCGTTGAAATATTTCGACGATTTTTGCCAAGCGTATGCTTCGAATAAATATCTTATAATTGTTCTATTATTTTCAGACTGGTTTCAAAGTTTGTTAATATAATCACGACAGCCGTATCCCATTACACGGTGTTTATGAGATTTAAAGACATTTCGTATACGCGTATATACATAAAAATTTCCCAAGTAACGTTGAAACGCGAGTTCGATTTCGCGAGTCACCGTGTTCTGTTATTTCTTTGAACGTAAAATCGCGTGTTTGATACGCGAGTGTCGGATAAAACGGCGCGATATATTATTATTCAAATTATCTTATATATTTATTTACGTATTACGGAAATGCTTAGTCGTTCATTTCGCGCGCGGAATCATGCACGAAACGTAATAAGGATTGTACACGGCATGCACATAAAGGGAATAAAATTGGAAGATACAGGTAGTAGTTGGTCCGATGGTATTATAAAATTTCCTTTCTGCTGGAAATCGTTTCTTAATGTTGGCGCTCGATGACACTTTAAATCATCGAAAGTATCGTGCTTTGGGCAATTTTAGATTTCGATGTCTCATATGACAGGAAATAAACTAGGTTCCAATGAAAAAAAATATACGATTTGAACATTGCATTTTTTGAAATATTCAATTTTTTCATTTTGTGCGTACTATAAAGTGAGTGGTAAATTTTAATGGATGAGAATGGAACACGTTGAATAAAATATAGGAGATTCTAGTGGAAAAAGTATAGTGGAAAAGTGCACGCTACACACTTTGAACATTGTATTTTGAAAAAATGTCAAGTCTTAATATTCTACGTGTTGTAAAGCGTGCTGCTACGTTTTAGCGAAAGAAAGGTGTGCGACAGGTCGAATAAAATAGAAAAGTTCCAGCTTCTTAATGGCCAAATGGCTTAGACGTTGCATTTTCGGAAATTCTGAATTTTAATATTCCATGCGTCGTAAAGCGCGATGAAACTGAAATGAAACTGAAACGAAACTGAAATGAAACTGAAATGAAACTGAAATGAAAAAGGCAGGATATTTTGAACGTTGCGTATGGTGAAACTTGACGTTTCAGCGAAGTATATTACGTTTTAACGAAAGACAAGATGTCTTTTCAATTTTATCGTTGGAATTTATCGAAGCATCTATTTTCAACTGTACTCACTTGCAAGCCAAGTATGTAAAATTTATTTTCGCCAAGACAATAGATGTACCGCGCGAATGTATTCTCACGTACGGTACTTTTGCTCAAATCAAAGTTCGGTAAGGGCAAAAAGCGATAAAAATAATTGAAACGCTACATAGGTTTCTGCGTTTTCGAACGCTTTCGCTACAAAGAAGCGATATATCGGATATCTACGAAACATGTATCGTTATTACGATTTACGTAGTATTAAATGCCTATTAATGTAATTATTAAAGGCGTTGTAATATTGAAATATCGATCGATAGACTTATTTGGAGAAAAGGGCTGTCCCAAAGGAGGCAGGTAAAAGAATTTACGCCTCGTTTTATTTCGAAGGAACGAGGAGAACGTTAGCTCGTCGAGTCTGCGGGGATGAAAGAAGAGTTTGCTTGGTATCTTGAATAGTTTCCGACGAAATGGCTCGTAACACTTTTACGCGACCTAGTTTATCTTCATATCGGTGAGATATTTGATGCATTGTAAATTCTATAATTCTATTTCTAATAATCGTCGTAATCATCGGTAGGTACGTTTCTAATTATTCTAATAATTAGCCGATTAGTTACTTCGTTAGTGATTTCGTCATGGACGAGAGCAACTTTGAAAACGTTCATTCGTTAACGATAGAAACGATGAAAATCTAACGTTTGACGATTAAGCGCGTTTTCTTCTCCTTTTTCTTCTTATTTTCTTTTTTTCCAATTCTTAATCAACGATACCGACGTTGATCGTGTTGGATGGGAAAAGGTAGTATTCTAATTGATATTATTAACGAGTTATTGGTCGTCTAATGAACGCGATGTACGTGTAAATATACATATATAAAACTAGACGAAACTATAAAATTTGAGAAAGTTTCTTCCTTTAATCGATTTAGTGAAATTTACGCGTTATATATTTGCGTTATTATAACGTGCAATGGTAATTTTTTCTGAAAAAGCTGAAAATAGAGGAATATATTTCGAAGAAAGATATATACGGTATTTCTTCTACGGATTCGAGTCATTTTCGTAGTATCATTGATACGTATCTATCGATATTGCAGGATTAACAGGGATAACGATAAAAGAAAAAAGGGAGAAAAAAAAAGAAAATAAAAAAGAAAGAAAGAAAGAAAGAAAGATAAGGGACATGGTAGTTCGGCGAATGAGTATTTCGTCGACGTAATGGTAAATTCGCTGGTTCGTCCTCCTTACAGAGAAATTACTACCTCGAAAGCTTCGAACGATTTTCATTTAATTTCTCGTACTTGCTTCGTAGCGTTGATTCTTTTAGCTTTAGAGAATTGTCGATATAGCGAATATCGTAAGGTAGAAACGATTAAAAACATCAGGAATCGTTTCATCCGGTTAAACACTGCGCGAACACGTTTCTCGATAGAAATCCAACATTCGTATAAACGATTTAAGCACGATTTGCCTCGATTCGACGCGTGCAACTACATTTGCCATTTAGAATTTGTACGTTGCGTACATCGTGTTTACGAACAATTGGTCGGAAATTTCCGTCGTGTATCGTCGTGTCGGGTAACATTCGATACGGTTGAAACAGAAACTTGGGAGAAATTTAGGAGCGCGAGTGAACGACGATGAAGAATAAGGACGCGGATCGTACGGGAATCGAGTGTAAAATCGAGAGAAAAAGATGCTGCGAAGGGAACTGACTTTGTGGTAAAAGCGAACTCCGAATCGGTCTGGCGATCCGGTACAGTGACGATTGAAATGCGATAAGAAGGAGAAGCAACGGCATAGTCGAGCAATAGAGTAATATGCATATGCAAGCGTGGCGAAATGTCGGTCGAAGGAGGTTCCTAGAGAGGAAAAGTCGCGAACAAAGAAGAGATACGTCGCGGAGATGGTCGCCTGCTCAGTGACGAGGACGAGAGGCAGTCGTGAAACTTGAGGTGAGTCTTTAAAAACGATCCGATAGCTTTCAACTCGACGATAGCAAGTAGACGCGTAAACAAAATTTGCGTGTTAACACGTTGACTGGCCATGGTGGTGGTGGTGGTGGTGGTGGTGGTGGTGGGTGATCCACGCTAAATCTTAGAACGATTGAAATAAAGCGAATCTCTTGGAGCAAGAGATCGTCGACAAGGCGAACGTGACTCGGACAACATGATCGAAGAAAAGGCGCCCAAAAGCACGATACTTTGTTGAAAAATTAAAGGTTACGGCGTGATATATCTGGTTGCGGCAGTCAACGCGTTAAGCGACGAAGAAATCTTTTTAATCTCGAAATGGAAGAATCGCGGAAACCGCGGATCTTGGAAGTTTGTATTGGCGAATTTTTCGCCTTTCGTAACGCGATCTTGGAATTTCAAGATCTTTCACTTTCGAGATCGAAGAGTCTCGATCAGAGTTACTCGCGATTAGATGCTCCGCCTCGTGTAATCTCGAGATACAAGATACATCTTGCCCTTTGAATTATTTTCGCGACAACCCGAAGAAGCGAACCTCGAACGAACGAGAGAATCGTCGGTGTTTTCCGAGCTGCTTCGGACACCGCGACCGAACAACGGATTTAGAGATTTAAAGGAGGATCAAAACGGGCAGAGATTTAAAAATTGAGCGACGGCGCAGCATCGTGATATTCGGACCGAGACCGAGACCGAGACCGAGACCGAGACCCAGACCGAAATACGTGTTTCAGCGGAATAGACGTTAGCAAGGTCCGAGGGCGGAGAGCCTCGGTTCACCGAGGACGTGTTTCTCTTTGAAAGAAATTAGCAGCGATACGTTTCAGGGCTCTTGGCCTCCTCTCGAGTGCACTAGAGCGCCGAGTGCGGAACACGAGGTATTCGGTTCTCGGCGTCCTACCGCTGTCCTTATTAACGATATACACGCCAGCGCGAACTACGCCTTTGTCACGGTCGAACATTCTAAATTACGCGTTCTAAGTAACGAAAGTTAAAGACCGCGATATTTTATCTCGTCGGCGAAAGAATTTTCGCACGGAGCGTCGTGACGTTTCGCGAGTCGATCGACGCGCAGCAAACGTCGATCGAACGACCTTGTTCGATTTTAACATCTTTCGATGGGCTTTGGTATTCGTATATTTTCCTTTTCCCTTGGTTTGTATCGTTATACATAGTTATATATAGTTGTACGTATAGTAGTGTATGGAGCTTCGAAGCGTAGGAAGCGGAACGATCGGACGTTGTCCGATCGTTGAAAAATGAAATAAAATTTCACGTTCAAATTTGATGGAAAATACGAAGCATTTAAATAGAGGATACGAACGAAGCGCAGCGATGAATTGGAGGTACGCGAGGTAGCGTGATATCAAAGGGCAATCGAGCTTGATTCGATCTTACAAAAATGTTATTTCCTCGTACAAACGATATCAATGGCTGTTGATATATTTACGTTACGGTAACTCGTGCTACGCGTACGGTCTAGCAGAATTGCCAGGAAATAATATACGATGGAAGATGTTTTGCCCTTGCAATTACCTTTGATCGTTGACTTTAATATCGACGCGGATAGGAAATTTCGATCGCGATAGCGTAGAGACGTTTCGTTGAAATTTTGTATCGTTTGTCGCGAAGGAGAAAAATACACGACGAATGTTAACGTATGGAAATAACGAGTGATACGGTGAGCGTTAAAGGTGTACAGGAAGGAAGTGCGTGCATGCCGCCTGGGAGTGCTCCATAAATATCGGAACCTGTCGATCGGTTATTATCAATTATCCACTCCAGCTCTTCCGACTTTAACCGACTACGGGAACGATTCCCCCCTATCTTTGCACCTTTTATCCGCAAACTGTTCGAGTTGTGTTTTGTAAAAAAGCAGCTCTATCTATATTTCGTTTATCGTTTCAACGAATCGTACCTATCGTACTACTAAGCGTTCGAGAAAATCTCCGATTTCTCGAGTGGGAACGTTGCCCGAGGTATAAACCGATTCGATCGAAGGGAAACCCCTTGTGGCGAAAGGTGGTCCGTTTTATAATTAATTCGCTCGATTATCTTACTCGACTTAGCTTAGCTCGAGTTCAACTCGCGGTACGTATTCGTTATCGCGTATTTATTTCACGACCGTGCCGAGTTTGACAAACGCGAACGAACCAAGCTGTCTTGGAACGATTTCGTCGTTTAAAGCGAATTACTCGATTTCACCGAGCTCCGTCTCTTCTCCGTCGATCGTTCGATCCCCCCAAACGTTTGAAATGTTTTCCGCCGAAGCAGGAACCATCGAACCATCGAACCATCGAACCATCGAACCATCGAACCATCGAACCATCGAACCATCGAACCACTGGGAATAAGTTTATCCGCAACTAGCGCGCGATTGGTTTCAAGCTTTCGAAATTTGGAAAAGTTTTCTAACGGCAAGGAATTTCGAAATTCCCGTGCAATTCGCCAACATGTACAAATCTATAAATAACGAGCTTTTTTCGAATCTCTTACGAATACCGTTGGTCGACGGATTTCTCGCGCGCTCCGATTATCTTTCACGATCGATCGCGTTATTTCGACCGTTGTTTTAATGGATGTGTTGAAAACGTTTATTTACGCGTTTGTTCGAGAGGGTAGGTGTTATCGGGCGTGGTAAGGATGAACTCGCGGCCGTGGGTAAGACGGAGATGACCACTAGATCCGTGCCTCGTCCTGAAGACGAAGACGAGGAGGACGAGGAAGAAGAGGAAGAAGAAGAAGACGAAGAAGAGGAGGAAGAGGAGGAGGAAGTGGACGAGGAGGCTCGTTCGAGTCTACGATATCACTGCCACTGATATCCTCTCTCTCGTCGCATCGATGCCGACCCCTGCGTCCATCGATAGAGGTAAATTTTCCTATCAATCGTCGTTTCAACTTTTTCGACAATTTCTCCCGAGGGAAGAAGAATTTTCGAATAAGCGAAACAAATCTTACAACTCGAAAACAAACGATGATCCGTCATCGTATGTTTATCAAGCGCTTGCTTCGTTTGCGTTTGCGCGGTGTTTAAATTTGCCACGATCTTTTTCCAACGTTTCGCGTCGAACGTTCTCGTTTTTCGTTCAAAAACGTTCGAGAATGATCGTACGTCGAACGTTAAGAGCAAATTAGATTCGACGACGTTGCACGAGTAAGATTTATTTCGACGAGTCCACGTTTTATTCTATATTTTCCACTTGCTTTTGCGCGTATCCTCTATATTATCCGACAACGTGACGCAATTTCTCGTTACACAGCTACCTCCTTCTACCGCGGTTCCTAGAACGCAATTTTTCACCACGTGTTACCAAAGTACGAGAGGACGAAAGGTCCTTTGTTTGTTTCGCGTTATCGAGAGTAGCGCGTTACCAACGACTCGGGTTATCAGGTAAAAGGCAAAGGCCAGGATACGCCGTTAACGTTTCAAACTTTCTATCGAGTGGCGAAATTGTACGTTACGAGGTATAGGAAACGCGGTAAATGCTATAAAGGCCACGGACATTGCGCGCTACGACGTTGGAACATGACTGTTTGCCGTTCGAACGTAACGCTTCGCCTACGGATAGAAGGGATTCTTTTCGCGGGATAAAATCGGCCAAGCGAATCTTGACCTAATCGAATTGTTTACGCTCGAGGCCTTGACGTTCGCCAGACTACCGACGAAATTTCGGAAACGAGCCGTGGAATATACGCTCTCGTTACGAAACTTGTTTTCTCGCAACCTGGCTCGTTTTTCCGTGTCGCTTTCGTCGCTTCGACCGATCCAGAGACAACAACGATGCCATATCTGTAAGAACGAAACCGAACGAACGAAAACCGACCATAAACGACGAGGCATGTTTCGTCTAGTTCGGGCAACTTAAATTTCTTCGCGTTGTCGCGTTATTTGTTCCAAGATACATAACGGAGATCGGACGACTAAGAGAAAGTACAGACACGCCGTTTAATTCCTTTTTCTTTCTTCTTTCTTTTTTCTTCTTTCTTCTTTCCCTCCTCCCCCCTTTTTCAATATTGTCACAGTACATAGAGAAATAGATTGAAATAATTAATAAAGTAGAAATTTTGTCGAACGGCAAGTCACTGTACGTATAATCACGTTAATCTTGTATAATTTGATCGTTGGTTTAAAACGAAATATCGAATTCGTTGATAAGTCTGCGGCATTGCGGGTTTGAACGAAAAACGCGATTAAAATAATAGTCGAACGAATCGAGCAGCGTTCGGCTGATCGAACTTGTACGGTTACATCGAGGTGAATCCGAGCCGAAGGCCGCGGTCTAAATTCGTCTCGTTGAATTTCAACTCCTATTCCTCTGATGGATTCTACGCGTGACCTTGGATCATCGACGTTACAAACGGTTGCCTATCTAAGGCATGTTTCTCTTCTACGAGCTCTTCGCGTAGCAACTTTTGCATATCCGTCGAATCGACCGATCGCTTCGATCGATTTCGCTTCCGATATGACGATTTACCGGGACCGAATTGCACGAAATTTCGCCATAGTTTCCGACCACGCTTTCGAAAGTAACAACGAAACGCGGAAGAATTAAACGGGGGCTCGTTGAGCGTTGGCGAAGGAAGGAAATCGTATTTTCTGGACAATTTATTTCGAGCGTTTACCTCCGCGAAAACAAAATTCTCTAGGTACTCGGGAGGTTTCGGGGCGGAAACTGTGAGAAAACAGCCGCGCGATACGTCCCGTGTTTTCCTTTTTACCCTTTTGTCCTCTTCTCTTTCTTCGGGTCCGGTTTAATCGGGCTCTTTGCTATCCTCCAGCAGTCGTCCAGCGGTTTAAGATTCGCCGGGCCAACTTTCCACTCGAAATAATTCGTTTTCTTTCTCTTTCTCGTACAAATGGTTTAGCTATAACGCGACGCCGCGGTCTTAACGGCGAACCTTGAGCTACTTCGAAGCGGCACCGGGCTCGATTCGCTGGCTATCTTCCCTCGAGTAAGAAAAAATTCCAGGGAGCACCGAAACTCTTTCGCCAAAGGGCCGTAGTACGGGGCTTCGCCTTCGTCTCGCGTCACGCCGAACCTTATTTTTCTTCCTCTTGCCAATTCGATGTTGCTCGATGCCGTGATCGCTGGAACGGCGATTCGATTCCATTCCATTCGATTCGATTCGATTCGAAGCCCCCGCCGATTATGCCGTTCCCGTTGGTACAGCTATCGTACGTTTCCATCGACCGATGCGGTTAATTAACCAGCCTTTACGAACTTTGATCCGAAAGGTGCCCCCTCGGTGATATCAAATTTCCGTCTAGACGCAAAATACGAGTTTGCTTAAAAATGCGCGTAGCTCGATCGCGGAACGAGTAGCGAGAAATTGAAATCGTTAAATGATACTAATTAGAGGCGTTGGCCGAATCGATGGACCGAGAATTCGGTTCAACGACGAACAAGGCTGATCGCAGCTGATTATTTTGACGAGCCCGGAGCACAATGGCTCTCGTAGCGAGCGAATGGACAAGTTTTTTAATAGGTCAAGCGTGAACTACTAATTACACCGGATTCCACCCTCTACGAGGTTCCTGCCTCTTTGCTAGATGCATCCATATCGAACGTATCGTAGAATCGTTTCCTCCTACATCGCTGGCAACGTAATTATCGACGAACGAGAAACACACTCCCACGCTTTTTAAAGCGTTTTCGCGTTTTCGAATTTTCGAAAGTCGATTGCCCGGTGGCTCTGTTAAGTTTCATACTTTTCGGAGAAGAGAACCTCTGTCTCTGGATCCGGTAAAGTTCGATCCAATTTGATAACGGTTGGAAGATTTTATTGGCGCGATCTGTCTTTCGAGTATCGTATTGCATTCGTTGTGGATTTTTTCGTTAATAAGGAAAACGTACGACTGATACCTCTACGATTGTCCGATTGCATCGATCGTTCGAGGTACAACTCGGGGAGATTATCTTTTCGTCAAAATCATCCTTCAAATCGATTACCGCGTACGCGACGTTACGAAAGACCAAGTAACAGCTCGCGCAACGAGTGAAAAGCGAAAAAATCGGCGTTTTTACCGGTTGAAACACGCGATCGATTCTTATAATGTTCGTTTATGTGTGCGCGGTCCTCGGTCCGTTGATTAGTAATTTCTCTATCCTTATGGAAGCATCGCGCGTATCAGAGCTAATCCAAAATTAACGCTCGAGCTACGTCTAAATAGCCGATATATATACGCTTTCAACGAAAGATCGATGTACACTGCCGCTCCAAAGTATTTATACGGGCACCTTGATCGATTTACAGTAAGATAATCGTTACGGTATACGTACCTACCTGCGAATACCCATCGGACGAAACGTACAAAAGCTAAACGTCGCGTCTAATGCCAGCTGTCTCCTTCTCGAATCAACGTATATATCGAAAACGTATAAGAGAAAAATATTAGTCGTATGCTCGAAACCTTATGGACGTTCTTATCTACGTTAAAACCAAGTGTACGATTGGTCGAAGCGTTGATCCGTTTCGACCAACTAAATCGCATCGATAATTGATATAACCAATTATAATTAATATAAATAATTAACGTTATCGTATGTGTAGCTGGAGACTGGAAAGAGCCGAGGATACAACGTTCAACCGTTGTAATTGCCAAGCATTTTGTCGCGTATTAGCTTTAGAAAATATACGTTATCGCGTGGCGTGAGGATGAAATATCGTCGGTCCGTTGGTACGTGATTTTGAAACGATGTTACGTTGTCACTGTGAGAACGTCGATAAGCGGGCGCGCGTTGAAAAGGGGCGAGGCAGAAGGAAAAGGATTAGGAAGAAACGAAGGGGCGATCGTTCGATCGTGTTTGAAACGGTCGGGCGGGTGAAATACAAGAAGCGCAACGAGGCAGATGGTTAATTTCGATAAGGCGGTGAGCTTATTATCGAGTGGGTGGAGAACGGAAGGCGGCCGATGTAAGCACGTATCGTAGCTTTTGTGGCTGGCAGAATGGATTCCATAATGAGATGCCGTGTAAACTGGGACATCTAATTATACTCGAGTGCACACCACTCCAGAAACGTTCGGTCGTCCCTGGAGCTCGAGCCTGGCTCCTGTCGAAACGATAACGAATATTCAAGGATCACCCGACGACCGAGCTTCGCGATACTCGACTCCCCGTGGCTTTAGTTTCGACGATCTCGCTACTCTTCCTTTCCAACGAAGGACTCGCACGGTCGCGCGATCGTATCGGTAAATCGAAAGTCTGTACGGCGCCTCGTTTCGACCTAGGTGGTGCTTTTTTCCCCGCTTTCCTTTTACTTTGAGCATCGAGAAACAACGGAGACGCTACGATTCGGCATCTCTGCTCGATTTCGGCGACTCGAACGTCGAAGGACGATCGCGTTTCACGATACGAGAAAGTAGGTGAACTCGCGCTGCTCGATACGAAGACCTCGTAACTCTCTCCACGATATACGTATGGATGAGAATTGTCCGGTGTGGATGGTAGCGAGATGGAAATACCGGTATTACGAGTCAGTCTGAATACGAGCATCGCGTTACGTTAGCACGGGTAACAACGTTTTTCTATATTTTATCAGCGAGAACGAAATCCTGTCTGTAGAGGTAGATCTCGTTGGGTCGGGTTAACTGGAAAATTGGATTCTAGCGACCAAGTTTGCAAAAACGAGGAAAAAAAAAACAGATCGCACCGCGTCATCGTTTCGCGTATAGTTGTTGCGAAAGTTCGGCATCGAGCCTTTCGGAGTCGGTGGCTGGGAGAAGCTACCGATTCAACGAGTCGTCGGTTTCTCTCGAAATATCGCGCTATCGGTTATCGGGCGTTCGAAACGTAAAAAGAAAGAACCAGGTTGGAAGAGTAGCGATGAAAGCGACAGAGAGCGTAAACGATACCGATAAGGATGCGGTCACCGGAAGTACGATCAGTCCCGAGTATCAGCTTTTCGAGCGCACCATCCGTCTCTCTCTCTCTCTCTCTCTCTCTCAACCATAATGGCTCCTATTTTCTTCCGTCTCTGATTCGCTCGTTACTCTTCGCTATTTTATATCGATCCACGATCGTTCGGTTCCAAAGGTTCCTTCTTTTTCAAACGGAACGGATATTCGTAGTCAAAATTAATCTCTTTTTACCCCTAGAAGAAATTAGAAGAAACGTACAAAAGGGATATCGCATATTCGGCTACCGATAAAGATCCGATATCTTTGTATCGCTACGTGATTGCACGAAACGCGTAAAAGCGCCGTTGGACATTCAGCGAGCCGGATCTACCAAGAAAATACAGGAATCCTGCTATCGATCATCTATACGTCATCGCCTGTCGAAGCGTAAACAAATTACCGCTAATGGATTAGAAACTTCGAAAGGAGTCAACGGTAGTGTTGCGCGTAAGTTTCTAAAGCAAGGCGCGAATAATCGTCGACACGCTGCGACGTCCAACTGATAGGTCGTCGTATCAACCAAGCAGCAGCGACAACGAGCGGCGGTCCATTAAGCGATTAGATTACGTATTTTCGTTGTAATCGTTTCGCGGGCAATATCCACGAAGGCGAAACAAGACGATTTTCATAGTCAGCGGAGCGACCAGTCGACGTAATAAATAAAGACGTGGGTGGCGAAAGAGCGCGGCGAAATTTCTTCGCGGTTTTAACCGAAAATCGCAACGCCGCTTCTTTCTATTTGCTGCGAGGTGCACGGGGAGAACGTCGTACTATCGAAACGGCGACGAGAAAAGGCAGAAGCAACAGTGAGCCGGCCGTGAGCTTTGACCCGGTGACCCGTAGTGCGTGGGCTGGAAAGAGGGCATGGAGCAACGGGAGGGGTTCTTTCTCCTCTCGCAGCCTGCAATCGATACCTGGCTCCCCTGCCAGCTCAACCACCCCGACCACTTCTCCTCCGTCTACCCTCTCCACCCCGAGTTGAAATGCCTTCGACCGCCTACCTGCCCCATATCGATTCCCCTCCGACACGACCCCTTTTGTCCATCGCGCGGAAAAGCACGATTTCTTTCTCGATTGCTCTACGAATTGCTCGGTCTTTGCTACCGGTTGAGGGACGCGACGGTATCGTTACGTACATCGGTGTATAGAAACACCGGTCATAGCGGTCATACCGATTCTTATCCGAAACGATGCTAACGATCGACGTTACAGGGCTCAGGGCCGTACGTACCGTATACCGAATCGATGCGAAGGGTGAAACATCGATAGAACGAAGAATAAATGGTTTTTGCCATTCGCTGCCGATTCTCTCGGTAGTAGCGGAGAAGGAAGAACGATACCTTCGTAGATTCGGGTACAGGATTTATCTTTTTACGTTCGTCGCGATGTCGCCCGGTCTCGATCGCTCGTCGACATCTACGTCGATATCTACGCAAAGATCTTATCTACGTAGAATCTTATACCTTTCGAATCTACTCAATTTCCTTTTTTCTTTTCTTTCTTTTTTTTTTTTCTTTTTAATATATCAACGAGAGTTTCGTAAACGATCGATTGAATCAATATGTGAATTACGCGCTCGTAAAACGTTACGTTCGAGCTAGTCGTAACAAATAATTTTAGAATTGTACCGACGTCGCAACGATCCGAGGTACGGTTTTTTGCTCGTACGCTCTTGAACGGGATCTAAACCCCTTCTGTTTCTCGTAAATCGGTCGAATATTTTGTTTCGACGGTCGAGACGCAAGTACGTATACCGTTGATTTTATAATTAAGACGGTAACTATATTCGTATCTACTACGTCTGGAACGGTCGTGTACCACCGATGCGGCTCGATTTCATAAATCGAGTTTGCCAGAGTCGTTGGACGTGTACGTGTTGCGTCGGTTATCATCGATTTGGTCGTTTCCGCTGGATAGACGCGAATTTCGTTCGTACGTACGTCCGCGGTTGGAAAATGGGATGCGTCGATGGTTGTTCCGAAGAAGCTACCCACCCCCACCTCTACTACCACGTACTACGTTCGCGGAGAAATATTATAACATGGAATACGTAGATTCGACTTACGGGGTGGACGCTGTCTCGGTCTCGGTCACGGCGATGAGATTCATCGATCGAAAGGATGGATTTATCCATCTCGGACGCTTGCTTGTTTGTCAGAGGATAAAGCTCCGTCCGACCGGACACTCGATTCCGATGATCGCAGTCCGTTTCGATTACGCGGCACGTTGCGTTCGTTCGTTTTCACCGATCAGCAGCGGGATACTACGCAGCCTTGGTAATATTTTACCGTGCGTATTTTACCGAGGTGCGACGATCGTTCGCTCCGGAGTATCGATAGGGTAAGAATGGCGGATAAAAATTTATCCGAGTCGAACGAACGGCATAGAGCGACGACAAATATTCGAAGTAAAGAGATGCTTTTTTTTTTTTTACAGAAACGCAATGACGTTTGACGATTTTTCTTCTACGCTACTTTTCAACGTAACTATAGAGTAGGTTGTTCGGTCGTTGGACGTACAATGTGACGGCGATTAAGATAAGAGTATTTATACCGCGTGAAATCCAGCCAATTCGATAACTACGATTTGCGCTATTTTCCGCCAAACGGTAAAATACCGTGCTTGAAAAAGCGACGTGCAGTCGAAACGTGCACGGAAATAACGCGTGCTCGTATACGTGTTGCTTGTTTCGCGTATCGATAAACGTTACATTCCGCGTCGATTGAATTCGTCTTGACGTACTGACACGCTAACGCGAAAAATAGCGAAAGCCCGTTCGATAAACTCGATATTATCCCGAATTGCTTTTAAATTCTCCGAAATAAGCCTTTTAACTTTTTATTGCTCGATTCTTCTCTTTTCTTTCCGGAATTTCGTCGAAATTATCGGACGATCGAAAGCACGGAACTTTTAATTTATTCCAATCGGACGAAATGTCCCGCGAATTTCCCGTTAGTTTACGTTTAAATCGCGTAATGTCGGAAAGAAAGTAAGCGACGTAGCAGCGTCATAATGCGTGTTAATGCAAGTGCAAGTGCAAGTAACGCAGGCACTCTCGTTAAGTCGTCGAGCCAACGAACGTGCGAGTACTCGCGCTTTACACGCAGTCGTATAATTTTCCAGGCCCTTTGCGTTGCGTAACGACAAAAGTTCGGGTGAAAATAACAGGCATCGATCTCGCGATGAAAGATACCGTGTTGTACGTTTAACGAGACGAGTTCGAGTTCGAGTCGGAGTTTCTCTTCGAAGGAAAGGAAGAACACGATGAAAAGGGACTGAACGAATTCTTCGTCGCTGCCCAAGTTGCAGTCTAGTTTCCCTCTTTAGCTGCTCGCGATTCATTTTTCACGACAGGAAACGAGTTTCCTTGTAAGAAGGTAGCGATTTGAAGATTTCGTTTCGACGGGTGTTTTCGTTAATTTTTCAGTAAAACTTTCCGTAAAGAGACGAAAGTAATTACGTCGAAGTAATAACGTTAAGCGACTTATTAATTTCAAAGCGAAGCCTAACTCGATCAATTTTCTACCTTTTCTTCGAAGCGCGAGAATCGAATAGCGAATCGCTATTACGAACGAGCTTAATATGGACGATCTGGACTCGATTCTTTCTTCTATCGTGGTAGAATACGCACGACGATCGTTTCGAGAAGACTCGGTTGTTATCGATGCCAACGGTAAATAGCTTTAAAGCTGTCGGAGGATTTCGCAAGGTAAGATCCTCGAGGGTTACCGCACACCAGCCACAGGTTGTCGTCCCCGTTCGCTTAAATCGACCTATTAACCCGCTTATTCGATGCTTCCTGAGCGAAACGTCGAAATTTCGGCCGAGTTCATCGCCGATTCCGTTTCTCTTCAACGTCCAAAGAACGCGTCTACTCGTTTCGTTTCGTTTCGTTTCTTTTCTTTTCTCCGTTTCGACCGGCCGTATTTTTCCTATCCGCAAATCGCAAACTTGGTCGGATTCTTTTCTCTTTCGCTTCTTTCCGGTTTCGGTTTGCTGCTTCTTTTCTCCCCTTGCGCGAGTAATTATTCGGTCCTGTAACGACCGATCGGAGAACGTGGGTTGGCGTACAATTTTTTATCAAAACAAACATTCTCGTATCGGACGATCGTAATAATAGCTGAAAGAACGCGATGAATTATGGATGGGAATAAATAACAAATTGTTCTTGAACGATTCCACGTTATCGAGTTATTTCTGGATTAAATCTTTACCAGATGTTTCATCTTTGTTTTCGCACGTTTATATAGCCTAGCCTGTGCGTGTTTCGTACACCGATGTCTGTGCGTGTCTGTAGAGTCGTTTTGGAAATCGGCCTCTCGCCTATAGGTCTCTGCGTGGAACGGCGAAACGTTATCAGTGACAGGACTTATCGAGACGCCGTAAGACAGGCTCCATCGATTCTCTCAGCTTGAAATCAATATCCAGAACCTTGGCGTGTGGTTCGAGTAGAACGCTGCTCTACGGCCGAGCCGAGTCGGACCACTCGCCGCTTTTACAGCGATGCTCTACAGCGAAATTTTCTATTCGTATTTCCAACACGCGCTTTCCATACGCCGCATCCTATTCAAACGATAAAGCGATAGCAGAGTTGGTATCGTCGTTGCGTTTAGAAACGATGCAAGAAACCGCGAACGTCGCCATTTTTAAACGTTCTTAACGTTATTCGTAACGAAGGGAATCGATCGTAAAGCAAGTAACGCGATTTCACGGCCGAAAACTTTCGTAGGATACAAAACCTGCTGAAAAAGATGTCGCGTTCTCCGTTTTCTATCGTCGTTTCGCCAGCCTTTCTCGCTCTAAAGCGTTCTCCGTTCTTTGTTCTCTGTTCTCGAGGTAGCGAGGCTCTCGATCGAGTGCCACTCTATACGACACCCCTCGAAAGTTCCGCGTTATCGATTATCACTGGAATTCGATAGCCGCGACTTTTTCCAACCAGTACCACATGGTCACGATGCTTTTGCTTCGAATCGACAACCAGCCACGTCCAGTAGATAGAAAATTTATTTTCCGTCGTTGTTACGAGGAATGCCGTCGAACTCGATGTTTCATCACCGTTTTATAACGATTAATTCTCTCCTGTAAAAAATGTCTTTTACGGAAAAAAAACTGTCTCGTACGTACGTATCGTAGATATTTGATTAATAACGAAAAATTATTTTCCAGTCGGCTGTTGTTGACTCGTCGTATCTTTAGCGTCGCATCTGCCATACATTTAACGGCGAATACGATTCGCAATATAGACCAAATCAAATCAAAGGATCAAAGGAAAAAGACGGAAGCGCGTTTTTGTTGAATTGATCGTTTCGACGTTGCTTCGATGCCTAGAAAAAAGTACTTTAATAGAAAGTAGCTGAAAGTGGAAGAAACCCGTTAGTTTCAGTCAAAAGCATAGATCGCCGATAATTTGACAGTGAAAAATAACTTTTCGAAATATCGGTCGATGATCAAAGTCGATCGCGTCCTATCGCAGTTGCAGTTTTCTACCGGACGTGTGCGACTCGATTCGAACAATATACGGCAGATATTTCTAAAAATATTCCGCAGAACGATGCGACTTTCGTTGGGCAAAAACGTAGCGAGAAACGTTCTGAAACTTACAGTCGATCCGCTCTTTTTACCGGGATTTATTTTCAAGCGAGCGTGTCCATACATCTCGTATAACTATGTTCGCGCGACCATTCGTACGCGGTCGGAACTGTGTCAAAGGGTCGCGGTACTTTTCCTTTTCGCCGCACGAATCCGACTTTATGGCAAGACGCGTCTTAGTCTTACGTATTTTCGTGACAAACGACGTAATCGTCGAAAGGATTGCGTTCGTAACGTAGATAATTTCGCTATGCTTGTGTAATTTTTCTCTCCGTTCGTACGTTTACGACCGAGTCTTTTACGATTTAATGGTTTTCGTTTAAAGATAAACCTGTTGCCAAATTATTCCCCGTACGATAGAATTCGATAAGAATTTGATAATTCGTAATTCGGCGTTCTCAAGACAGAAAGAAGGTACATTTTTGAATAAGACGACGACGTCGTAGAAATTCAGTCTTCGAGCACCGAAAATCTATGTAAATTAAAAAAGCGAATTAATCGTTTCAGGTCAATTTGCGAAAGCTTTCTACGCCGCGATAAAACAAGGTATTGATTCCACACGGTGTACATCTGTTTGGTTAAATATAAAAGTAACGCAGAGGAAAAAGTCGGCTAATGTCCGTTGCGAAGAAAATTCTTGGAGAACGTTCAACTTTGAATCGTGGGATTCCTGTCAGCCTGTATCGTTGATCGATCGCGCTCTTAAATTCGTAGGCTATTCTACGTATAAACGCGCAAATCGAACGTACGAGATCGAAGAATCGCGTCACGGAGGCCTCGACGAGCAAAGAAAATATTTAATAAGAATCGAGAGTCGTACGTGTGTGTGTGTGTGTGTGCAGATATGGGGAGTGTCGTAGGCAGCAACGTGAACGCGAGCAACGCGACGACGAGGAGGATGGACTCGACGACGTTCCTGCCGGAAGCGACGTCGACCCTCAGCGAGCGGGAGCAACTGAAAATCGAATTTTACAAAACTTACGACGTTATGACCGGGGTCAGAATCGCAGCGACTCTCGGTGGTTTTTTCGGTCTTATGATCCTTCTGCTTGTTTATAAAAGCAGGTGAGTTCTTTTTCTCTTCGCTGTTACCCATCTTCCCTTTCTTTACCGCGTTATTTTATATACCAAGACTAATTTTACAGTTCGAACTCACTCGGGGCAAGTTGTTCGAGTTTCGCCACGGAATATCGTATAAATTTGCGAAAATTGCCGTCATTTTATCAGCTTTTTACGGATGTTTAAATATCTACGAAGCTCGATCGGAGTTGCGCTTTCCAATATATCGTATATACAGAGAATAAGAATATACAGGTCGCAAAATTTTCGAAAACGTTCAGCCCGATTTTCAGGCAAGTCAGTTGGTCGTGCTTTCGACTCGTTTCAACGCGTTTCAACGCGTTAAAACGCGTTTTAACGCGTTTTAACGTCGGATTTTTTGATCGAACGTTTCTAAAAATATTTCTAGCAATTTCGAAGAAAAGAAACGCCGTGTTCCGATGGCGATCAAACGTTCGGGATCGAATACGATTTTTGCTTCTCGAGGTAGAGGATGAAAGTACGCGAGCAAAGTTGTGTTTTTATATAGACAGAAAGGGTGTAAATGAGAGAAGAAGGGTAAAAGGAGGGTATGTGGGATAGGTGTAAATCGAGCAAGCAGTTGGAGGATCCAAGACTGACCGCAGCTGCAGCCGCAGCGGTAGCCGAAGCAGAAGCCGAAGAAAGAGCCCTCGCAGCCGCTCTCGAAGCCATTTCCAGATTACCACCTAGACCGGATCACGGCCCTAGAAGATCTCTTTGTGTCGAGGTCGGTCTACCCGTTCGTCGAATTAAACCGATCTTTATCGATATTTGTAATCGTAACGATCGTAGCGTAATCCGGCGATTATAAGCTCGTCGTAATTCCGTATAATCCGAGATTACGCTGAATTATAGGTGTAATTATACTTTTTAATCATATCGAATCGAATATTTTTTGCATTCCACGATAAGTCAGAAGATAGATGGTTTTTTATGCCAGCGAGTCTGCCACGCTTTGCTTCTGATCGCGAGAATATACTTCGATATAACGTAAAAACGCTCGATTACATATGTCCGATTTTTAAGATACAAAATTTCTCGAGTCGCGGGATAATATATATATATATATATGGTAGAATATATCGCGAAAGAAAGAACGACGATAATACGATGACGACGGTTATTACGGTTAAAGGTGTCGCAATCTCATTTGCCAAAAATCGGGCCGCGTTTTGCGTCGGTTGGCGGTGGCTACGAGGCTCTGTTGACACCACCAACGAAGCAGCCGAATTTGCCGCTTCCCGAGGAACAAAGAAGATGCAGTTCGGTGACGTGTAGCAGCACCGGGAGTAGTTACCTCGAGAGAAGGGGGTCCGCGATGCCGGTACCATGTTTGCCGCTTCACCCTACGCTTTCCACGAAATACGCTGCCCACGACGAACCCTGGGATCTCTATTATCCCATCGACATTCAGGTAATCGCTAGCCTCCAGTAACAAACGTTCGTTCGAATCTTAACGTTCCGTCCGCTGACGCAACATTTCCACTTTGATTCGCAGCGTGAAATCATTTACGTCGTTTACGAAAATTCGAATCGATCTTTTACGCTGTCTTCTTCGATTCTAACGTAGAGTACATGGATATACGATACGATGATAAAATCTCGATACGATAACACGTTACTGTAATTCGAAAGGAACGAGCAAGTACGTGATTCGTTGTCGTAAGTTGTTTGATTGTTTGTTCGTAGGTAATTCAACCGACCCCGGAGCTTTCCCCGTGCACGAGCGAAGCAGGTCTTTACGCGAACGAGGCGATGATCACGGCGACTAGCGGCAAAAGAGCACCGTTGGCTTCCATGGGCAGTGTCGATCCTCCGGAACCAGACTCAAGGTTGTTAACGTAGAAACTTGTATAAATAATTTCGAAAATATCGTTGTAACGCGTCGGACGAACGAATAATATTTTGCCACGCTTTTTCCGGCTTTTTGTTTACGAAAATATTTTTACACGCGCGATTCCTTGTACGTAACGCACGCGTACGTAACAACGTATTCTCGCATTTTGTTCGCTGTACGAACAAAATCAACCATACGAAACGATTTTTTACTACCATTTTTTACTACATTACTTACTACCATTACTACCGTTACTACTATTATACTCTCGTAGTATCGAATTTTTCTAGTCGTACGTAAATTTAACGACACTTGGATCCGTTTAATCGGTGTGTCACCTTGTTAGTCGCCGTATACGCGTGCGTCTTTTTTCTTCCTCGACGATTTCATCCTCTCCATTCCCTTTGTAATCGATCCGTATCTTAACGCTTGTTCCATTTGTACGTTCGTAGCTTGAATAATTCGAGGTCGCTCGGTTCCGACTCGGTCTTCCTAAGAGACGACGAGCAAGAAGAGTGTCTCGACACGGAGGATGAAGTATCTGGGTTCTCGACCGACTCCGAAGCAGCCGGGCCAAGTTGTCGACGGTTTCTTCGGGTACCCTCGAAAAAGAAGAAAACGGTCGAGAAATGGGATGGTTGCTCTGGATGTGTCCCTAGACGGCGGCCTGAAGGCAAACCTTGTCAAGCTTGTCGTAGTATTAGCGCAGCCGTTGAAACTTCTAGGTATACCTAGTCGAACGATTGTTCCTTCGTTGCTTCTAAGCGTCGGTGACTCTGCGTCTTTACCACTGCCCTCTTAACCGAACCAAACTAAAATTAACAAATTTTAATGCTATATACCAAGACGAATATGCCTTCTATATAGCGGTATACGGTGTTCGAACCGGTTACGGTTACGATTACGGTTACGATTACGGTTACGGTTACGGTTACGGTTTAATTGGGTCAGTTCTCTATCTATTTGATCGCATGGTTACGCGGAATCGAGGAAATTCCGCGCGCGTTAACGTCGAAAATCAATTTTTCCACGATAAAACGACAAATTGCTCGAGAAACAGCCCGTCCACGTTCTTATTCTTCGAAACTTTTGTCGTTGTTTCATCCTTTCTACTACCGCTTCTATATCGTTATTTGTAAATACAAGATATTTATCCATTTTCCATCGCTCTTTTCCGATCGGTTTCCGATTTTCGCGTTTACTTCAAACTTATTTACATGGAATGACTTTGGGAAAAGCTGTCGTTACGAATATATCAACAGGTCTCAGGCCGTCTCTACGAGCACCAGCAGCCAAAGTAGCCCCGGTTCTCCGCCGTGTTCTCCAGCCATCGAGCTCAGGCATAGACCACCGCCGGCGCCGTTACCAACCAGTCCACCGGCCTGGTCGCAAGAAACTCTCTTTTAGTTCTCTAAAGATTCGCCAGAACGTTTTCGCAAACGGTCAGTAATCGCACAAAGGTATCCCTTCGGTGGGAAATAGAGGACGAAGAAAACGAAGAACGGACAGTGACTTCCGATCGAGTGACTTCGTTCGAGTTGGAATTCTCCGTTGGAATCGGTCGAATGGAACTAGAAAAGGGGTTATTTAAACGGATAGAGAAAACGGCGTATCGTTGTACGACGAAATATCTAGGAGGAATCTAAGACTCGAAGGGAATGGACGTATAGAAGTAGGAAAAGCAAGAACACGAACGGACCATGTTCGAGAGAAAAAAAATTACTTGGGAGAAAACAACGTTAGGCTGTAAAAAGCAGGAAGATCGTAATACGAGGAAGAAGAGTACGAGAATTATAAACAGTTACGGAGAAAGAGGAATACGGACGAGTCTGAGAAAATGTAATTAGGCGTAGAAAATAATAGGAAAAAGTATAAATATCGAAACTTTATCGAAGCACGTAGTTTTTGTTTGAGACAAAAACGAACAAAGATCCAGGTTTTATGGAAGAAAGAGAAAAAGCGAGGAACAGAGTTAACGAAATAAAAGATAAAGGAGAATACCAAGAGGCACTTGTATAGTAAGGTTTAAGCTTAACGTACGAATAAAGAAACAGAAGCAAATACTAACAGACTAATTAATCGTTAAACGAACTGTTGTAAAAAGAGGGGAATGCGTAGCGTACTATAGATATATATTGTAAATAACAAACGAAGGAAACGAAGAAAACGAAGGAAAGAACTGGAATTCGTTCTCTTCGTATTCGAGAAAAAGAAATAAAGAGAAAAGAAAAAGAAGGAGAGCGAAGAATCGTGTTTGTATCGCGTTAGAGAGAAAAAATCAAAACTTTTAAAAGGACGTTGTTGACTAAATAGTTGTGCGTGGAAAAAAAACGTGAAAAGTACTTCTCGTCGATCATTTTTTGTTTTATTTTTTAATACTTGTCTATAGATATGTACGTGCGATATGCGCGATTAAAAATAAAAGTATAGGAGTTAGATTAATCGAAAGGTTGAAGGGGAAAACGACGATCGATATATCTTTTCCTTTAAATCGAATAATTACGTTACTCTCGTTGTGGTTTCGTTATTTTGTGCTAATCAAACGCGAAAAATCGTGCCGCCGAACCAGCCCCGTTCGTTTCGATCGAAATTAAAAGTGCCCGGGCACTTTCGAAACTTCTTTCCAACTTTCGTTCGTTTGTTAATGCCTTCTTTTCTCATACTTGATCGTGCTTAATCGATTAATTAACGACGCTTTGATGACTGCCAATTCAGAAGCAGAAATCCTTCGTGTATGTATGTGCGTCTGTGACTTGCGACGAGTATGAGCGCGGTATGAATGCGTGGAATGCACGGAATGCACGCGATCGTGTCTAGAAAACTAGAAAAACCAGAGAGCCAAGTATTAACAATGTTGTAAATTTTTCCATCGATCGGGACGCGTTTATAATCTTTTATCTTTGCCTTTAGATGCAAATACGACATTTTATGTTTCGCTTTCTTCTTTCTTTTTTCTTTTTCTTCTTTTCTTTTTTTTTTTTTTTCAAGAATCGTTATTTTATCGTTGTTCGTCAAGCTGCTTGATTTTGTCGTGTCGAGTATTGTTCGACCGTTTGTTTATTTATCAATTATTTGTTGGCGTTACTTTATCGTTTTATACTATATTATGTATTAGCAGTTTGATACTAACGATCGATGTTGTTGTTCTTGATTCGTAAGTTTTATCGAGAATTTTAGAATTTTAGAATTTTAGACGATAAAGGAACGATATAAACGCGAACCCGACTACATGTTTACGTAATTACGTTACAACGCGAAACTTGTGTTGGTGCCTTTCCGCCGGGTCTTCTTCCATTATCATTTAGATAGTACTGTCGCGCAGACGATAATCTCGATGAATCAAAAGGGGTAACGTAATTAATAATTAACGATTTGATTCGATAAATAGTTATAGTGATGACAATCGTAATCGTAATTGTGATTATCCTTGTCAGTCTGATTGTAACGAGGAAAGAATGCTGTAATTAAGGTAAGAAGCCAAGAAGAGGAGAAAAAAGAAGAAAAGAGAAAAAAAAAGCAGAAAACAATCATAACGATAGCGTTCCACGATTACGCGACGAAAGAGTAAATGAGAGATAAAAGCAATAGAGAAATTGTAAAAACTAGAAGAGAAAACGAGGGAAGGGAAGGTGTCGAATGTCAACGAGAACAAGAAGGGACGATAACGCGAGGAAAGAGGAAAGAGGAAAGAGGAAAGAGGGTGATTATGATTATGATGAAAATCATGATCACGAGAGGGAAAAAAAAGTTCTATCGTCTTTCGTAACGTTTTAAAGAAAGATCCTTCCTGATGTGTACGAACAATAAAACTTTCACCGTTTCCTACTATCACTTTCTTTCGTCATGCCTTCCCGTTAAATTTACAAATTTTTCTTTCCCATTATCGAAATGATCAGGCAGTCTCCGCGAAAGATATCGATGTATTCGAATATTCGATTAAGATATTTATTTCTCTTTTTGTGAATTTTCTTCGTTACTCGCTGATGTACGACGTGGCGAAGAAAGAAAGAAAGAAAGAAAGAAAGAAAGAAAGAAAGAAAGAATACCGTAAAAAAAGTACGAGAATCGTACGATTACGTCGAAAACCATGCCTTTATGATTTTCACTCGATGTAAATCTTCTTCGTTGAATATTTCGATTTTTCAGCATGGTTATTGAGATACGACCGAGTAACGATGATAACGATGAAAGTAATTCTTTCTACATCCGAATCCCTGCAAACTTACAAGCAACATTTTACAATGAGAATGTACTCGACTTACGCTGTTTATAACAATAATCTCTCCGATCCTTACTCGACAACCTTTTTGCAATGGATGAATAATAGTAGAATACTCATTTTCTTTACCGTGTCTCTATTTTTTCAGATACGAAATAAAATATACATGTTGAACATAAGACGTTGAAGTGATATCCTCCATGATTTTTGTTCTTTTTACGCGCATCTTATCTTCCTATTTACCAACGCACCATGATATCGCTGTTTACGATTAGTGCAAGAACAAACTTAATTACGCCATACATTTATCTTTTCATTTCTATAATTAATTTATTTATTTTCTTGTGAAATATTCTTCCATTCCATAATCGATTTATATCTGGTTGAGGGAAATTTTCATCGATTACAATGGTCCGATTTCTAACGTTTCGATCGTAACGTATCAACAATGTAAGCTGATGATAACCCACCGCATGAATAACAGGCTGAGTTTCGTTAAAACCATAGTTGTGCCGAAGTCCAGTCTCTCGATCACTTTCGACACGCTCGCTCGGTATCCATCGATCCCGTATTTCATAATAAATTTAAAATATTTAGAAATTGTCGACTTACCGAATTTATCTGACTCGATTAAATTGGGTAAAGCCGGAGTTATTCGACTCGCTTGGACGCCTATCGTTTCGACAAAAATTAACCGAAACAAAGGTCAAATATTAAAAACTAACCAGTGGTTCGTAATTCATAATGGATTTTTCGACGTTTCTAACGAATGTCACGAGAAGGCGAAAGTCTAGTATCCTTCGTGAATTAGGTAAGAACTCTTGATTTTTTCCTATCTTATTTCTTATTAATATCGTTTTTATCATCGCTGTTATAATAACATTGTCTGCGATATCTGATATTTTATTAGACAATTCGTAAAACTCTGTCTATCCTGTATCTCTTGGAAACGATAATTTATAAAGATAATTCATATGTAAATAACATCTTTGCATGGCACAGCGATGAGATTTATAGAAGCGAAAGATGCGATAAGTCTAGCTAATGGAATGCCGAATACAAAGACATTTCCTTTCGTGGATATCTCCGTAACGTACAAGGGTGGAACAAAAGTAAAACTCGTCGGAGAAGAGTTGTCCTGGTCTCTTCAATATGGTCCTTCCCAAGGGTAATTTAGAAAATAAGAAACGACGATAAAATATACTTTACTCTATCAACGGCTACTTGATGCATTTTCACACTCGATTCTCTCGAAAACGAAAAAATGTTCTCCTTTTTTTCCCCCCCACTTGGTTTTGCACCCACAATCGTCATCCGACTATCTGTACCATGATTTCGCAGACACGATAATACAATCTGTACAATAAGAATAATCTTTCGTTCGTACTTTAGGCCCATAACCTATTACAACGATGTCGTTGCACTCTTATTCTCTCTTGCTTACTAATCGTTGTGCATCTAGTGCTCATGCTGTATAGTATGCTGTATAGTATGCGATAATATTATATATATAAATAGTATCGTATACTTCTTCCATCATTTTTCATTCTTTTATTTTTCCATTTAAGATACTTGCCATTGTTAAAAAAAATGCGAGAATTTCAAGAATATTGGCACAAGCCGATATACAAAGACTGGGACGTACTTTTCACGTCTGGATCGATGGACGGGTGTAGCAAAATTTTCGAGATGACTTTAGAAACAGGCGATCCTGTGATGGTTCAAACACCGACTTACGACGGAATTCTAAATGCGGTAAATCTACGCATTCGTTTATTATTTTTTTATTTTTTTTTTTTTTTTTTTTTTTTTATGATTTCGATCTCCCTCTAACTAAGACTAAATACCTCGATATTCTCAAGCTGTTTTAATAGATTTTATTTTATTAAACTCTTCAACGTTATTCGTCTTTTCTTCAGCTCACACCTTTAATGCCAGAATTCATCGAAATTTCACAAGATCGGGATGGTATAATTCCGGTAAATATAAGAAAAATTTGCGAAGAAAGACGAGACAGTGGTAAACCAATGCCAAAAGTGAGTTGCAGAGAAAATTGAAAATCAAGAGATAATTTGACGTAATCGATCGTATATTACTACGTATTACCATATTCGGATATAAAGAAGGATGAACTTGTTTCGTAGGTCCTTTACGCGAATCCTACAGGAGCCAATCCAACGGGAACAGTTTTGACGGAATCGCGAAGAAGGGAAGTTTACGAATTGGCTGATACATACAACTTTTTAATCATCGAGGACGATCCCTATTGTTTTATCCATTTTGTCGATAAGAAACCTACCACCTTCCTCGAATTGGATACCAAAGGACGTGTAATACGTTTGGATTCTTTCAGCAAAATTCTAAGCGCCGGTCTTAGATTAGGCGTTGTTACAGCGCATAAAGAAGTCATTAAAAAATTAACTACACATATGGAAGCAACAAATATTCACGCTTCCTCTTTATCGCAAGTAATTTTTACAATCTTACGTACATTACGAATATTTCATACGGAAATCAAAGTATTTTCCTTCGTCGATGATTATTATTTTTACAGGTTTTGCTGTTCAAATTACTAAACGTATGGGATCTGGAGAAGATACGGCAACATTTTAACGACATTCAGAAATTTTATCACGAAAGACGAGACATTATGCTGTCTTTGATGGAAAAACATCTTACCGGTATATAATAATATCAAATTACAGCAAGGTTTCGTTTTTTAAAAATCGAAAATTTTGAACTTGGTATTTTTTTTCTTTATCTCGAAACAAAAGCATCTTTTATATTTTAGGATTGGCAGAATGGAACGTTCCAAAGGGTGGGATGTTCGTTTGGCTAAAAGTGAATAAAACGAAAGATGTAATGGAATTGGCAAGGATGAAGTGTATTTCCCAAGGGATTTTTCTTATTCCCGGTCATGCGTTTAACTACGACCGCTCGAAACCTGAACAGCATCTCAGACTATGCTACAGTTACGCGACACCGCAAGAAATCGATAAGGTTCTTGTTTTCTTTGATTCCGTTTTGTATTTAATTCACCTAATAATTTATAGTATCGCGTCAATCTTCTTCCAACGTCTGGTATATCTACTTTTCTACTAATTTGTTCATATATTCAAGATCGTTTATATATTTCACATATTCTTATGTGAAAATTATATTACGTCGTTCTTTTCTTTTCAGGCGCTTTCAACGCTAGCTACGTTGATACGCGAGGAGATAAGAAAGTAGAACTGGAAACGGAGATGAAATATATTATTCATGTTTCTTCTCGTCTTTTCTTTTACAGCTATAATTAAGTTCGTACTTCTTTTGTAATTTGTAGAATGTGAATCATTAAGAAAATAAATATTATATATCAAGCTTTTAAATATTTTAATTCATCTTCCCGTGGAAAAAGGACAGATATAATACATTATAGATGGATATATAATTTGCAATTTTTTATTTTTAATTCTTTTAATTTTAATTTGCGATACAATAAGATAAAAAAAAAAAACGAGGCATACATGTATTCTTTTTTATAATTCGCAGCTAAATTCATGTAAGATCTCAATAGAAATCCGCACTAATGTTGTGTGGTTTCCTTAAGGTTCGTACGATATTTCACTTGGAATATTATGTTTTCAGTGACTGGTAGATATCGAATTCGATCTTGAGTTATCGATATGATTTTGAATTCGCAATTTAGAATTTACGCTGGTGGCTGCGATGAGAATGACACGAAAAATATCGCAGGGCTAAACATTAGTAAAATTCGTTTAACTAAATAAGCTAAAGCAACAGCAAGTGTCGAAAACGGTTAGGTTATCTCCATTTACATCGATCAGCTGTGCCAAGTTCGTACCAGAAAGTGAATAATTTGTGATAAATTATTATTTCTCTAAGTATATCTTTGCTCAAATTATTATCAACTTAATGTAACTATCTGTAAAATCAATAATAATTCGTAAAAAATACTGTAGAAAGAATAGTGGTTTAGCGAGTAGGAAGAATGAGCGAGGTTCAGGAACCTGAAACTGACAAAGTGGAACCAAACGTACTGTTAGAAACTCAAGAAATCGGAGAAGACGAAATTAAAAAGTTGAAAGGAGATACTGTAGGAGATACTCTTTATAGCAGCAAATGGATAATCAATATTTTACTTTCAATATCAAAGGTACGTATCATAGTCTTAAGTTGAGTTACATTTGATTCAAGCTCGTATTAATTTCCTATGTTTCATTGTTAAATTTCAATAAGTCATGTTTTAAGAAAGGTATTACCTAAATCTCTGTTATATTAAAGATGTTTATTTTGACGATATAAATAAGCTATATTATGTCTTAATAATTATAATAAACTTTGTAAATTCATTCGTTTTACCAAACAGTCTTAGCTCTTTCAAAGTTACATATTTAAAGTTTCAACTTTCAAAGTTTCAAAATTATTTATGCGTTTAATCTATACAACATACACATATCTACTTAGACATACTTATATATTAACATTTGTTATACGAGCATATTCAAAGTAATTTAAATAAATTGAATATTGCAAAGGTTTTCGAAGATGGCTGGAACGAGAAAGTGGAGTACGACTTATGCACGTTATGGGATATGACTGCAGAGAAAGACATTGTTAACTTTCTTGTAGATAATGATTTTCTTAAAATTGCAGAATTTGCTTTGAATTCATCCGAAGAACCAAGATTTACGGTACGATTTATTTCAAGATTATTTTATCTCTTAGATCTGTATTTTATTTATTCAATAAAAATTTTAGAAAACATTTCCAGAGTTCCATGATTTCTAGACTATAAGAACTTGCAGCCCTTGATTTCTATACACCGTAAACTCCTTTTATATATATCGAATCCTTTATGGTTCTTAATGATTTTCTAATTAAAATAACTGAATCGAAACGCTAATAAATAGAAGCTATTTGCTTATAATGTATCTAAATTTTTTTAAGTCATAAATCGCTCGCAAAGTCGTAAAAATTACTCGCTAATCGAATAGTTGGAATTTCTTAATTTTATTTTCTATTTATCCTTTCCGTATATTAAAATACTTTGAACCTATTTTGTACAAATTTTTAAACCTCCTTTTAAAAATCCATAAATCACAATAGTAAATTTTTTACTAACAAAAAACTATATTTCCTTTCGCATTTTATATTATATGTAAAAGCTTCTTAGTATTCTTATTTTTATAGGAAATAATTTTGGGAATAATTGGCAATATGACTTGCGAACCGTCAGTGCTTGATATATTGGGAGAGAAAGAGGAGCTTCTTGAAACGATTCTTCGCCTCCTTTCTTCCGAAGACGCTGCTACATTAGTACAAATACTTCGTCTTCTACGTTCTGCGCTTTGGAATATTCAAATCAATCCTGAATCAAAATGGAGAGTTAATTTAAGAAATTCAACGTTTTTAAGGGAGGTGGTTCCTTTTATCTTAAAAAGTTCCACAAACGGTAACTACAGTAATACTTACTCTTTGCAACAGTAGTAATAATGAGATTAAAAACAAATAGAAATTTGAATTTGATACCGATCGAAATAAATTATTACAGAGGAACTTTTGATCGCAACGACAAGTTTTTTGCGTTCTTCGGCAGAGATCGATCTTTCATCTGGGAAAACATTATTGGATGAGCTATTCGAATCTTCTAGTTTTCTGCCAGGTGCCAAATTTCATTATATTTTTAACGAAAAATTATCCAATCCATCTGTATGAGATAGAAGGCAAACGAGAAATTTGAAACTTGTAGGAATGTTGGAATCCTTCGAAGAAGTTTTTCCTCAAGACGAAGCACCTTATTCACCTTCGACTTTAAAATATCTTGAAGATTGGTTGGAGTTGTTTTCGATCGTTCGAAAAGGACATCAAATTCATCAAGAGATCTTGCAAGAAGACAATTTAAACAGAACAGTAGAGATTCTACGAAGAATTTTAGCAAGTTTTATCGATCCGTGGAATCTTTATCCTTTGGATGAGACCAAAGCTTCTTGCGTTCATAGATGTGCAGAAATGATTCTCGATTTTCGATGGAAAGGATTTTTAAGGGCAGACTCGACAGTCGATATAGATGCAACAGTTTTAAAAATTATAGTTAGCATCAACACAGGTGAATTATATCGTTATATATGAATGACTTTCTATACTATAGATATTTATAGATATACTATGGTTATTTTTTGCAGCAATGAAAGAAGAAGAAGAAGATTCGAAAGAAACGATGGGAGAATTACTAAAATATCTTGTAGGATATTGGATCGAAGTGTCAAAAATCTCTTCTGCAGATGAAATTATAAAAATTTTGAAAATAAACGAAGACTCTGTTATCGATCATACGATAAATTTATTAAAATCAAAAATTCCTGCAGAAAAGATCATCAGTATAATAAATGGATTACCGAACAAATAAAATGAGGGTTTAGAATAATAGAGAAAAGAAAATGATTAAGTTAACCGACGAAAGCAATTATTGTTACAACCTTTGACAAAGACACGAGGATTGGATTTTTTAATTATTTGATAAAATGAAGAATCTTTTTTCACCTTTGTAAGAAATTGCTTCTACATGTTGTATACAACTCCTATCATATCCTACAAATTGTATTAGATTGGACAAAAATTTTGTATTAATTTTATATATCTTTATATTCTCTTTTTATATTAAAATGTTTTTTACCACTTTTAATCAGAAAACTTTATACTTCCTCAAAGGTGTATAAATAAAAGTTGGCATTGTTCTACAATTTTATTGCAATAAAAATTTGAGTATTTCAAGTAGTACATTAACAATATACAGTTTATAGGTACAAACGGAAGATTAGTTCTTCCTTTTTTATAACTACTCCACTCTCGTTTTAGTCCTTTCTGTTGCTAATTATTTACTTATATTTGTATGTGTTGCGCGTAGTCTTTATTTTATTCCGTTTTTAACGAATGCATACATTTTTATGCATAAGGTTCTTTTAACTGTCTTTTACGTTCTATTATACCTGCATTTGGTGATATTGTTTCGTCCTCGTTTGAAACTTGTAGTTCACTCGTTTATATGCTAACTTGCTTTTTGTTAATTTTCTTTATTTTTAGTCCCACTCTCCGATATACATCGCTCTGGGTGTAGGAGGAATTACACCTCTGGTCGGTACAGGAAACCTTCCATATATATGGTTATACGGTGATTCGTTTCTACCATCTGAATCTGCGAAAAAAGAAAAACGAAAAGTGAGGAATTTGTTAGTTATTTTTTAATATATCGATTAATACGTTGGATTAGATTGTTATTATATATTAAATTTTTCAGAATTTTTCGAAATTTTTCGGAATTTTTCGGAATTTTTCAGAATTTTTGCAAAAGTATGTTACAATACCAAGTCCACTTTCGAAGCTTCGTGCGTGATACATAATTGGCGGTCGATTGCCAGGTAAATGGCCATAAATTTGAGAGGATTGGCTACTAGCGTAACCGGTAGCAGCATATGTTGCTTGATTAGGAGGTCTGGCGTACATTCTTGTCGAGACTTTACTATTTTTCGCCATCTTTACAAAGTTAGGAACACGAGCTCTTAATCCGCAGTAATACGGATCGTCTGTTGAAAAAGGAACATATGTATGATTATTAGTTTCTCAAAAGAGAAGAACTCTTATCATTTTTGTCTAAATATTCATAATAATGGTTTAAATGCGTCGATAATTTGTTAAAGAACCGAAAGTTTACCGTATTTCTTTTTGTCGTCGTTTCTATTTCTCTTGTCCTCGTTCGTTATGACAGGTTTTCTAGCATAGTCATCTTCTATGTCGTCATAATCAGGCTGAAACGAGTGAAATGAATATCATTAAATATCATTGTTTTAAAGTAACATTAAAAGGTAACGGTGGAATGAAAAATTGTGTACATATAATTACTTTAGGTATGTCATGACTATAAATATTCTCCCTTGGCGGTAGTTTCGGTGGCCTTTCGGCTCTTCTTTGTCTACTACTCGTTGATTGAGCGTAGATCTGTTCTCGAGCTTCTCGGTCCTGCTGGAACGCCTCGGAAACTCCAATCGAAGATGAAACTCCTGCTATACTATACGGATCTTCATCGGGAATCGGTATCCTAGGTCGATTTTTAATATCCACGGGCCTTTGTAACGCTAGAACTAATTTATTTGTACGTTATGTACGAGCACAGATTTACGTTAAACGTCGAACGAAACAATCGGTAAAATCGTTGATTCACTACACCTGGTGGTAATTTGGACTTCAACATGTCTAAACCGACAACATTTACAATGAGGACCCAAACGGGACATTGAAGAAGGTCTGGTTCAGTTTTGACGAAAACAATTGCGCTCAGACACTGCATTTCTAATCTTCTTCTGTCCGGATATGCTCTTCGAGTCTCCCGGGAAAGATTCGTTTGAAACTTATTCATATCGAACACCTGGTAACAGATTTAAAAAGAACGACGATAGAACATGGAAAGAAATTTGTTATGTATATAGTATCTGTATAAGCGAAATGAAAGAAAAAGATGGGTTTGAGGAATCGGAGCAAAATATATCGTGGAACGCTTACTTTCCCCGGTTTCTCATGTTCTAACGCTCCTTGAGAATTCCGTGCAATTTCTGCTCCAATTGCGTTGTCTTCCTGACTGGTCGGCTTTATGTAAACGTTATTTTTACACAACCTTTTTATTAATATGTTCCCTTGCTCGTCCATTTTAATCTTTACACCTTGGTTAATGTGTTTCTTCGCCTCTTCCGTTTTCGTATCCCTCATAGGATTTTCGAAACCGCACAATCCTATCCTATGTTTCACAAAGAGCAGAAAACGTAATAATTTGTTGTTTCCTCTACAACTTTCCTTCTATACATTTTTTTTTCTTTTTTTTTTTGTTTTATATACTTTACTACCGAGACTTTTTTATCCGCTTCGTTAACTGTTTAACCGCGTTGAGGATACTTGGAATTTTGTTTAAAAGATGGCATTTAAAGATCGTAATACGGTTCGTTTACCTGAAACCATCGAATCCATCGTTAGATCCATTAATCGTGAGAACAGGTGCCCTGGCGTACGCTTTTGCTACCCTGCGGTTCCTTTCGAAAACGATTACCTTGGCCCAAATTTCGTCGTCGATTTGGTTCCATTTGTCCAGTACTTCTTGGATATGATCCTGAAATAAAACATCAATGTTATACCATCGTTGTATACGTGTTTTTCCTCGATATAACGTCGTATAGAGAGCGAACCAGCAAATTGAATATCTCGTAGAAACTAATTGTAGGAGAGAAAAATTTGTCAAATTAAAATTACTTGTGATAAGGGAAATCATATATAATTTTTATATCGTACACGTGTAATTGTAACAACTTGTTCTTAAACAGTGTCCAACGTTTTATCTCTTACGTCTATAAACAAGAGAACATTTAAGACCGATACAGTGCTCTGCAACGTTACGGGCAATCGAAGTTAGAGGATAATTTTTCTTAACCGGTTCTACTTAACGGGTTGTAACTTAACGTAACTTAATTATTATTATTACTATTAATATTATTGAATATCACTTTTATATTATTAGCAATGGGGTGTATTACTACTTTACCTTGTAAAGTTTATCAAGATTATACCACACGTCCTCCTCGTCTTGATCCTCGTATTGCGCTTCAACGAGGTTGTCCCTCGATCGAGATAGAATCTTCCGCCTCGATACCATTTTTCACCGAAACACTCTCTCAATCTATGCGAAAACATTCGTTTCTTTTTTAAAATTTCGCGTTACGCGCAATTTCACGTATACTTAAAATTGTTATCCTGCTATAATTGCTTCGTATAATTAGCGAGAATTTGGCAAATAGTCTTTATATCGCTATTGAAACTCGTTGCGAATATCGCATTATCCATGTACAAGATCGATGATCGATGAAATCACGGCGAAGATTTAAACTTTGAAAGTTATCGTCGTTACGTAACAAAGACTATCGAGCAATAATTCAATTTTTTAAGAGCAAATATAAACAGCCGATACTTTCACCGTGCAATCTTTCTACGCGATGTAATAAGTACGCTGCCCGCTTTAACTCCTCACCTGATTAAATAAACGTTATTATCTGAATCGCATATTCATCCCGATTATGCATGCCGATCGTTATATAGTTGGAAAATAAAACAGTGATAATCGCTTGTCTCGACTATTCCATATTAATGTTTAAATAATTAACGTTTTTATAGTGTAACAGTTGGTGACTTTTAATTTTTAAACGCGACATGTAAATGTAATTTAGTTTTTTATTATTTTCGATGTTTCGATCGAACGACGTACGACGTATACGTTTAAAAACGTCTATAGTTGCTTGTTCGTCGTTGATTCATTAATTCACTGGATCAAAACGTTTATACATTTTATCTTGAAATTACGTTCTTCCACCGTGTCCCACCCGTTTATACCCGATTTCCGATATTTATTTTAACGTAACTCCATTAACAAACATTCACACGTGTCGAATACCGAAAATAAACCTTTCTCTTTCGGGATAGACGGAAAAAGAAGAAGATGAAGAAGAGGAAGAAAAAGAAGAAGATCGAAGAAGCAACTTACGCTTACACTTTGTCGCGTAACACCGTGTTGCGAAAAATCGTACGTTTCTTTAGTCATTCCGAGTCGTTAACATTTCGAGGAAAGAGAATTTGAATCGCGTTCGCAAAAGCGACGTGTCTTTCACCTTCTCGAAAGGATGAAAAGCGGGGAAGACGAGACGCGCGACGAGCGACTCTGTCCGAGGCGATGTTGAAAAATTGTCTAAACGTATTGCACGCTGGTGAAGGGGGCAGTTGGTACGGGTCTGGCGGCGCTCAGCCTTCGCATTCTTCGGAGAGAAGTGAAAGCCAGGAGTTTCAGGGAAATTCTATGCGGAATCGAAACCCTTTTTCCATGGTGCTTCGCTCGGACATAAATCGTTGGAAAGTTTATCGTCTATATATTTTAATCTTCTTTTCCTTCTTCGTCTTCCTCTCCTCTGTTTTTAACGAAAAAGTTGACTTTGTTGCTCTCTTCTTCGTTTGGCCAAAAGTCGAAGAAAGAGATTATTTCGTATTAATCTCGTTTTCCTTTGCAACTGCATTCTCTTCTTTTTTCGTGGCTATCTAAGAGAGCCACGTTTCACGACGATCTTTCGTTTTCCCCGTCTTCCTTAAAGTCGTCGTTATACCCTGTCGGGCATCGCAAAGATATTTCGGACAGCTACACTTTGTCGTACGCGATGAAATCTCCGTCGATTCTCTATGTAGATTAACGCGACTTCTCGCCATAACGTTGCCATATTTGGCTGTACCTACTAGCACGTAGGCCTATATAGCAGAAAATTATATGGTAATATTTGATGGTAGAAAAATTGTCCTGTGTTCTTTCCACTTTCACGTTCCTTTCGGTTAATTCGAACACCGAGCCAAGGAATATTCGTATCGAAAGTTGTTCCTCTGGTAAAGATCGTAGGTCGCTAGCGTCCAAATACGTTTTACGTGATTTATTCGAGAATCGATGTTGCGCGTATTCAAATTATTCGAGTCTAATTTTGAAGAGCTTTTGAAGAAACCAATTTCTATTTTTAATGGCAATGGAGAACGTAATCCTTGGAGATTCTTTATTCTTTATATTTAATTGTTATCGATAAATAAAAGGTAAGGATGTAACGTAAAGGAGTATCGTACTAGTAACGAAAGAATGGTGCACTGAAATTGCTATCGGTAGCTGCGATACGATAATTATTCACAGCGAAACATCGATTATACTATGCTTGTTCTTTTCTGTAGTAGTAGGGTAGGAGAGGTGTCGCTTAAAGAAATACGGATACAATTTTTCTCTACTTTTCGTTCGTATCATCGATATCGAATATATGGTAGAACAGAGTGTGATATACAAATCGATTAAACGACCTTCTTCCGTTTATTTGTTATTCTACGTCTTTGCGGCAGATGCTCGAAGATTTGGAAAAAGATAAACGAAAATCATGTACCGGTTGAAAGTCAAGGAAACCTACATATGGGATAAAAAAAGAAAAAAAAAATGAACGAAATATTTCCACGTAGCGCATATCCTATTTTCGTGCCACGATATTCAATTACGTGGTTGTCGTACTGGAACGCGGCATATAGAACATGACGAATATATTCGGTAAAAGTATTTCTAAATTCGGATCGTATTTGCGAAGGAGCGTAACGCTTGACCGGGGCCGTGCGGCGACTATGCAGCCGCAACATCTTTAGATCGTTGCGTGTCGAGAGAAGTTGCGAGAGAAGTTTTGAGCATTTTTAGAATGTATCGGCCGGTGTCGGTTTTTCCACGCTGCTTAAAGGAACGAATGTGCGCCGTGCCGTAAGGCGTGCACGAATCGAATACGAAATGCGTGTTCCTTAACACGTTTCGCGGACGTACCTAAGTACGTGCGCATATAAACGTTATACGTGTGTGCCATGTACGTACCTATGATATACGTATGTACATACGAAAGTATCTGCGAATATACATATATATACGCTTAAGTAGGTATCACGTACAGTACACCGGTTCATAAGCTTTCGGACACGTAGTACATTTAAAACAACCCTTAACTATAGAGTACTCGTTATAATTTACCAGAGAATTGTTTCAAATTGTTCGGGTAGCTTGACGTAGCTTCGGATAACTTCGAACAGCTTCAGATAGCTTCAGATAGCTTCAGATAGCTTCAGATAGCTTCAGATAGCTTCAGATAGCTTCAGATAGCTTCAGAAGGGAATACGAATGTCGATTTGGTGGATAAAATTCGTCGATAACGTAGATCGATTAAATCATCCGAAAACTATACTGTAAACACGAGAGTACTGTAGTAATAACGAGAATACGGACGTCTGTAGCTAAAGGATACGAATAAATGAACCTAAATCGAAGATTTTATTATAGACGTATTTTAGTAGATATTATATACGTATATACGTATGTATTAGGTATGTACGCGTCGCGACATCGCCTATTAATATAGGCGTTGAAATCTCCTTCTACCTATACCTACCTATCGTATCTATCGTATAAAATTCGCATACGTATGAAAATTACGCTTTTCCTCTCTTTTCTATTCCTTTTTCCATTTAAAACAGACAAGTAGGCGTTTCTTTGGTTGCTTGACATTTTCATTTCTTCCAGTTTAATCGCTTCCTCTTCTAATAATATTACGATATCGTTATAATTTCTTACTAATCGTTCGGTTTTATCGCAGTTAACAGTACCGCGTGAAATAAACGAATAATCAAGTCAATAATAATCAATAATCAATTATATATGTTTATAAAGCAAAGAATTTCGAAAATAGATTTGGGGAATCCTTGATACAGACATTGACTCTGCATGCCAATCGCATTTCTGTACTAATAATTACTCGAGTATGTAATTAACTGAATAAAATAGATGATCGGATAAGTGACTGAGAAATCCTCGTGATTATAAGTACAGCTATTAATAACGAGTGTAGATACTGTGTGTGTGTGTGTGTGTGTGTGTGTGTGTGTGTGTGTGTGTGCGTGCGTGCGTGTGTGCGCGCGCGCGCGTGTGTGTGTGTGTGTATATACACACGTACGAAGCAATACTTCTTTCTCTATAGTTATTATTACGAATTCATTGATTCGTTAAAATTTTAAATACAGCAACACTGATTGTTAAATATGTTCGCGATAAACACCGGCAGATTTTCGGTTCTATGTATAAAGATTAATTTTTATCGTGTTTGCTTACTTTGCATACTTCTAAAGACCGAACGATATTTTCAGATGTATAAAAATATTAGAATACAAAAGTAACATATCGTCGCGTACTTACGATATCGATTAATATACATTTCGAGTGTCGTTATTTGAAAAACAATAAAATATTACAAAATTCTACGCCATTTTATTAGAAATGTCAGAACCATTTAAAGAGAATTAGTAACAAAGAAGCGTTATTAATAAGCGACGTAATATTTAAATGAGAAATATTTGAAAAATCTGTTTCAATGGTAATAGATTATCGTGTAATCTTTAATCTTTATTATGAAAATATCTCTCCAATGGCAAGGGACTTTCACTTTTGTTAATGGTCGAATAATCGAATAGTCTAAAATCTCCGGGTAATGGAGAATCTTACTAAAGCAATGTTCGGTATATATTATTTTCATCTAAAAGATTTATAATTTAATATATAATGGCTATCGTTCTAATTCTATAATCTTTCTCGTTATATCTTCCTTTTTCTATTCGATTATTTCAATCTCGTAAGATATTAACGTAACATCGATAGAAACATTTCATACTTAGAATCACAGTGCTCGATTACGTATATTCGATTAAACGAATCTTTTTAATTTTAACAAAATAAAAAAACAGATTTTCTTTTTGAAAAAAAATCTTCCAACTATAAAGACGTTCGCACATGTCAACTAATAAATCCCATATGTTATATACCTTCGTACAGTTCACGAGTATCTAAAAAATGTATAGTATCTTTTACGCGAATCGTTCGACTTCCCAATTATTAATCTTAATTTTGAGCTCTAAGACGATGAAAGATTGTGACACGTGTAATTTCAACTTTGCCAATTAATTTAAAAAACAACGCAAAATCATTTGCACGAGCAGCATTTAAATTACTCGAACGATGATATATAACAATGGACATTAGTATCTAAAATCTAGTTGCTACGAAACCGAAGATATCTGTTAAGGCTATTTAAAAACATATCTTTTCATTTTGTTAATCTGCATACCTTTCTTTGGTAACAAAACTTTTCCAAATGCCTTTCAATATGGTTCGTAAACGTCAAAGGCACTCGCGTCTTCTCCATTACCCATAATTCACTTCCTGAAACCGCGGGATTCACGCTCGCAGTCTGTTTATCTCACTTCGATAAAATGAAAGAAACGGACAAGAAATATTTTAACGTAAATGGTATCTTTAGATCGATTAAAAACCCGAGAAAATTTATCCAAGTTTTTTAATATGGCGCAGCTTTGAAAGAGCTTTGCCCACTGAAGAGTGAGAACCTATCCGCCATCTTGGTGAACGCATGCGCTGTCCTCGAGACAAGTCGAGGACGAAGGCCACGCATGCGCGGTATTAGTCTCTTCATGGACCCCTCTTCGTGCTACATGGGCCTGAATTGGGACAGTAGAAGCGATGGCTTCGAGTGACCTCGAATGCGAACAATAGATCGCAATATCCACTTATCTTATTTTACTTTATATCCATATACTACTCTCCGAGTACATTTATATCTTTTATACATTTTAAATTAATTATATTTACCTTGAAGTAAAAATAACTGAATATTCATTTACATTTATCGTTAAATGTTACTAAATCAAGTTTTTTAACTACTATTTCTGTTACTACTCTAAGCTAGGCTGCAAAATACTAACGAAACATCGATACTACGTTAATATATATATATATATACATATATATATACACTAATGTATATCCGTGTTCTATTTAAATTATCTTAATTTTTTTCTAATAATATCTTAACGCACGAGTAAAATGAAACTCCATACGTTTATTGTATACAGTGACATAATAAACAGATAACGTAACGCACACCTCTTTGTATGCCAACGGACTAGTGTCCCATTACTTATTATAAATGATATTACACCTTATGTTTTTGATGATTATGTCACGATGTGATACTGTTTTTCATTTTCATCCAACTAACTATATATTAAACGTTAAACTGAATATATTCGGTTGGCAACTAAGTGATCGCGGATTTTATCCGATACCACCTAATGACAAAAACCGCGATCACTTAGTTGTCAACCCAATACATAAACGGGAATAGAGATTTTGCAGTGGATTGTATTTAGTAAAACACGAGCAATGTGTATTTAAATTTTTATTTTGTTAAGAGATACGTAGAAATAATTAAGCAACAAGAGCGCTAGCAGTTGAGCTCTCGTACTTCCAGTTTGCTGGAAGCGTTCCCTTTGATTTATAATATCTAGCAAGCCGATGGATTCGAGACTCCACGAGAATCAATCTAAACTTGCTATCTTTATCCTTGCGATTTCTTTCCAAATGTTTTCTGATAGCAACTGCTTTTTTTATTAAATAGTACAGATCCTCCGGTAAGTCTGGAGCAAGCCCCAGACTTTTGACGATCCTGAGAATCTTGTTTCCAGTGCGAAAACGCACCTGTGCCACTCCATGAGAATCTCTAAGAATCACACCTACAAGATTCGATTATTTGTTTAGTCGTTACTCCGACATGTACAAATATTGTATTCTTGAACAAATGAAAAAATTTAATAAATTTAACTTTTAGCTGTTGGTAAGTACCTATAATAGCATGACAAAATGCCATTACCATCTCAAAAGTCACCGTTTTTACTATCGCAAATTATTGATAAGAAACAACGATCGAAACGTCGAGTCTTAATCAATTTGCTTAAAATACGCTAAATTTGTACAAATGTCGATAAATGAGATATAAGAGAAATAAAGGCGTAATTTGTATTATGACAAATATAATATATTAATGTGCAGATGTAAATTTTAGAATATTCGATAAACCAACTGTATCAAATAAAATAAAACATTACCAATTTGAGACGGAGTATGCCCCTTTTTAGCTAGTTTGTAAATTAAGTCTTTACAATCCTCTGGTGTAAGTTTTAACCATGTTGGAACGCTCCGTCTATAGGGCAACGCTGACTGGGATATACCCTTTCTGTAATATTATTAATTTTTGTTATTGAAATACCTTTTAATAAAAATTATCTGTTAGCAAATCAACTATATCTAAGCAGAGATAATATCAGTCAAGAAAAATACTATTAAATAATTCCTTTAAAAGATATTCAAGTATTTAAAGGGGACAATTTGAGGTTATGTATACAAAAGGACAGAGGATATGAAAAGCTTGTACACAGAAAGCAACATCTTCTCAATTCCAAATTTTAAACTATCATAAACATGATTAACATATAACAAAACGGATAAACTGTCTCAAAAGAATGTGATTATTACTACTTTAAATAAGGATCACATGGCCGTTAAGAAGACACTGCTGTGTCAATTATTTATGCTAGAACTTTATAAAATTGTATTATAGTAGCAGAAAACATTAAAAGGTATTCAAGAAAAGATAACTTTTATATATAGCTATTGAATGTAATAATAAATTACACTGCAATTTAATTAACTTTACCCTGGTGCGTGCATACGACCCATCTTTGCGTACTTTTCGTCTACAAAAGACAGTAACGCTCTTGTAACTCAGTCGGGTGGTAGAGTTACAAAACAATTTAAAATTTGCCCGGGAAAATTAATATTGTAAAAGTTATTATGCAAAGATAATCGGAGAGCATTGAAATTATAAAATATTTAATACTAGACGAGGAATATCTTTTTCTACTCAAGTTACGCTCAATTTTGTTTGAACGATCGATTTGAGCAATAAGTATCAATGACACGTTATATACAAAACATAGTATTCAATGAATCTTTTACATTGTATGAAAATAATCATATAATAATAAGAATAGTAACATTAATTAATTAATACATTATAGTATTCATAATATTAAACGTTTATCATAGTATGTAATCTATATAATAATATAAAATTAGCAGCAATCAAAATATAAATAAAGATAAGAATACAAAAACAAATAATTTTACGATAATTTTACGAATAAACAATGAACAAAAGTTGTGAATCTTGAAAAATTATCTAAAGATATACATAACTATATATGACAACTAAAGTTAAGCTAAAAGTTAAATTTACTGCTTTTCTGTAGTTTCCGGCGGATGCTTACCAAAAATCAAGCAACGATCTAAACAAACTTAAATCTTTTAAATTTTAGAAATTTTCCAGCTAGACATTATAAATATATATATCTCTCTTAAAACAAAACATAATTTATTTTATATAAATAATTATGAAATATGTAGTTTCTCGATGAATTAGACAAACAGTGAGAAAATAGCGCAACGTCGCGAACGGCGTCGGCAGCCAAAATGTCGGCAGTTTCTCAACTTTAAGCGTACCCTCTGTCAACATTTGTAAAACTGCATCGAAGACAACATCGAATCAGCCAATAATTAAATCATTAATGATGTATGATCGATATTAGATCCTCTTGATACAGTGCAAAATCGGAATCGTCAGAATTTCGAAGGTAAATTGACATTTTTTAGGTTCTTCCTCGAATTGTTCCATCCTCGACCCTTATTCTTAGCACAATTTCATCGAAAATGTTGTAAATTTATTATTAAAATTTTTTATAATCATATCGAAATGACGATCGATTAAGAAAAATCATTTGCAAAGTATGCCAGAGAAAAAAATATTTTATTTGAGTAACTTTTTTCCAATGAAAAGAATTTAGTGATGTGTTAATGTGGTTATATACAGTGACTCACAAAGTACCTCGACGAGTTTTGGATAGGCATGTAAATTAAATATTTTGAAATTTCCTCTGGCTATATCATTTTAATTGTTAGCCAAAAAACCGGTTTACAATTTATTCTATAAGATACAATATATGTGTAATATCTCTGGAATAAATATGGCATTGTGCATTAAATGTGTACATATTTAGTTATAACGTTGATCTTTGTCTCATTTAAATCTAAATATAAAACTAATTTTTTATCCCGCTTTTATTCATTTCAGTCTTAGCACCATATTTATATTATTTACATTAACTAAGTTTTATTCAATTTATGACTCGCTTAAAAAATAATAAATTTTAACAGATGTATTTATATGGACATTCTATGTTTGTTGCCAATTTTTCTTCTTTCTGTAATTATTACAATATTTGCTTTATATTTTCTTCTTAAGTTTATATCTTCTAATAATCTTCATATTAGGTTGTATTCATTAACTTGATTTTTATTTTTGTTAACTCTTTTTTCCATGTAACTTTATAGTATCTTATGATCTTGTTGATATATAGTACGAATATAATCTAAAACAGTTACCTTTGTCTATTTATTCTCAAATCTTATTAAATAAATATTATTTTGATAATTTAACATATTTTTCAGTTTATACTAAAAATGTTCTTTTACATTTATAGATTGTTATATTCTTAATATTTAAATTTATCAAAAATATAGAATAATAAAAGTATGAGGTAATTAATAGAAGGTATAAAGTAATATATTGAATCAATGAAACGTATAGAAAAAAATACAATTATATAAAAAATATAAATTTCAAATATTACATGCCGAAATAGGTTAAATATTGTGATAAATTTTTAACATGATGAATATTATAAAGCATTACTTAATGTTATTAATATTTTCTAATGTTGTGAATTATATATAGGATATGTGACAAGGCGGATATGATTTTACAAAGAATTTAAAATGTCTAGTGACAGTAATCAAACTCCTCAATCTGGCAAGCGGAAAAAACTTGTCAAACTTGATAGTGAAGATAGTGATGAATCTATAGTGCAATCTCGTAGAAGAAAAAAGACTTCTGTATGTAAAATTGACACTTAATTAAGTTACAAATTATTATTGTTAAACATAATATTTCAATCCAATTGAATATTTCTTTTAATATCATGTTTATAGAAATTCATTAGTGAAGGTGAAACTAGTGATGAAGATAGTGATGATCAAGTAAGACCTATTCGAACACAAAACCATGTAAGTTCTCAAATATAAAACACATTTTACCGTTTTGAAGATTTTTATGCTTCATAAATTTTTATTAAATGAATTATTCAATTACCATATCTCACAATTATATGATACATTATAAAAAAATGTACCAAATTTATTTTCAGAGAGTCGTTTCAGAGAATGAGTCCAATTATGAGAGCAGCAGTTCGAACACTAGTAAATACAAGGAATTTGGTTAGTCTAAAGATACTTAGGGATTAAAGTCTTAATTATTAATGTTTATTCTTTTATACAGCTAAATTTATTGATTTCATGATATTATAAATAATATCCATCAAATTTATTTCTTAGGAGACAGTAGTGAAATTTCAGAATGGCAATCAGACTGGAGCAGCTCATCAGAATTAGAAAAAAAGTCTCCTGTCAGGCGAAAAGTTCTTGGAAAACCAAAAGCTAAAAAACCTGCAAAAATTGTATCAGATACAGATACTGATAATAATGATGATCAAGTAGAAAAGTGTCCAATTTGTCTACTTCCTTTTAAAAGACAGGAATTAGGCAGTCCTTCTTCCTGTGAACATTGTTTTTGTTTAGAATGCTTAATTGAGTGGAGTAAAAATATAAATACTTGTCCAGTGGATCGACAAACTTTCACGATAATTAATGTTCGAGATAAGCTAGGTGGTCAAGTATGTATTATGAAAATAAAAATAATTATCGTTTAAAGAATAAAAATTAATTTCTAGTTTTATGTTTTCTCCTAGATTATAAGATGCATCCCGGTAGAAGTTGCTTCCAGCGAAGAAGAGAAATTGGATGATCTTACATTTTGTGAAGTATGCCATCAAAGTAATAGAGAAGATCGTATGCTTCTTTGCGATGGTTGTGATCGTGGTTACCATTTAGAATGCTTGACGCCTCCATTAGATGAAGTACCTATAGAGGAATGGTTTTGTCCAGAATGTTCCCAGAATAATCAAACCAATGCAGAAACTGTAAGCTGTTTATATTCATATTCATATATGTATCAGTAATTCTATCTGAAATGATTGAACATTATTACTACCAATAATATATGACCATTGAAAGATTAAACAAAATGTTACATTATTTATTCTTAGGTGAAAATTGATGTGGAGGAAATCATAGATCTAGTGGATGAAGCTCGCAGACTTGGTGTTACTTATGGAAGAATTCGTACCAATGTACCACAAGATTATTATCCAAGGATTATACCTCGCACTAGACATACAGAACGTGTTAGAGCTACTATTCGAAGGTATATGATAAGATAAAAAATATGTATAATTTGAGTTTCATTAATAAAATTTATCATCAATAAATTTTTATGAAAATTAAAGTACAAAGATTTTTAAATTTTTAATAAACGCGAAATCCGTATTTACAGAAGAAATAGACTGGATGATAATACGCTATTAACTCGTCAATTGACATTTGATCCAAATCAACCTTCTACTTCATCTGGTTTGGAATCCTATGGAGATAAAAGTCAAAGTCGATCTTCAAGCAATGCCTCCAGCTCTTTAGGTTCTAGAGATCGTAACTGTTCGAATAAACATTCTGGAAAATCACGAAAATATAGAAGTAGTTCCAGCGACTCCAGTGATGAAAGTATTTCCAGGAAATCTCGAAGAAGAATCAATGACAAAAATAATTCCGAAAATTCGGGTAATAAAACTAGAAGAAAAGATAGTAATAATCAACGATCTGGAGGTAGTTCGCGAAAAAGTGGAACGAGAAATAATTCAAGAAAGTCTGGAAGATCTAAAAATGTTTCTAGAGGAACTCTTTTAAAAGAAGTTAGAATTACAGAACGTAATGAAAATGGGGAAGAGGAAGAGATTATAGCATATGTCAAAGTGGCTGCAGTTGGATCAAAAAGAAGAAAAACAAAAAGAAGAAAGGTATTTTAATATTGCTTTCTGAAAGTCATAGTTATATATAAGTATATGTACGAGTAATATGTACGAGTATGTGTATAATTAATTAATCTGTTTCTCTGGTATATGCGTATTTTTTTTTTAATAAAACATCTTTTCTACAAAATATTTAGTCATGTTAATTGTATAATATCCAAATTATGAAAAATGGAAAAATAATGGAACAAAGAAAAGACGAGGACAAAGATATTTAAAAAAATAATTAAAAATAAGAATATTTACTTTTTTATAGAGAAAAAATCATAGACGTCGCGCTAGAACTGTAGCCACTACTTTAACTACTAGCAAGAGAAGACTTGCAAATTCTCTGGGTATTTGTAAGCCATTTATTCCCATTTTAATACCTACTGTTAAAAATCGACCAATTATACCAGAAAGATCCGCATTAAACATTTCCCGACATAATTCTGGAATCTCAAGAATTAGTCTTTTCGGAGATCGTCTTAATTTGGATTATAGTCCTCCGGGGTAAATATATAAGTATATATGAATCTAGATATTGAAATAATATTATTGAATAATATAATGAAATTAACTAAGTTTTTAATATTTTCGTTTATAGATCGGATATGGAAGATTATCATGCGACTATTGGTCCCACTATAACTGTTCAAAGACATTCTGTAATTTCCTCTCGAAGGCACTTGCGTCTAAAAAACGTTGTTATTCCACAACAACCTCAACATGATCTTCTAAGTAGTATAATGAACGACCAAGAGATTTGGCATTCAAAAAATAGTAATGTGACTTTGAAAGCTAATGGGCTTCTCTTAATAGAGAAAAAGAAGGAGCTGAGTGACTTGAAGAAAGAAAAATTAGAAGAAAAAGGGTTATCTAAAACCGCAGAGACAGAATCTGTTGTAGAAGATACAGTTTCTGGAGTTGATGCTCCACTAGATATTTCTAGATCTGATGTTCCGTTAGATGTGTCTACAATCAATCCAGAATCGATTATGCAGGCTCCAATGTATAATAATCCTTGTGGAGGAGGAAATAGAGGCAATTTTAGGGGTGGTTACAGGGATAATACAAGGCATAGTCATGGTGGGCAAAACTATGGAAGAGATTCTTTAAGTGGGAGTGGAAGACATAGTTATGGAGGAAGTGGAGGTAATTTTGGAAGAGATTTCGGACCACCTGCGTTTTATAATCCAAATTTTGAACATTGCGGACCTCCAATGTTCGGAGGTAATCCTCCATTTAGAAATCGAAATCCTCAACACTTTAGAAATGAAAGATTCCGCTTCATGCCTTCAGGTAGACCACAATTTAATTTTGCTGAAGGATTTTCTGAGCATCATTCTTTTCCTGAGAGGTTCAATCGCCCTCGGTCACCACAAGCTCCTGTTGAACGTCCTCAAAATAATATGCCACCAAATTTACCAGAAGACACTCCGAGAACCGATACTATAGACCAACAACCACAAGATATTGAAAATGTCTCTGTTAGACAAGAGGAAGATTGCGATATTTATTGCGATATTGAAACAAAATCTGATGGAGAACTTCAAGATCAACAAAATGGTTCAATGGCTCTGTTACCTCCACCAGAACCTCCATCAGGACTTTTAGACTTTGAAGAAAATTCTAAGAGCGATAAAGATAGTGATCAAGAACTAGTTATTGATGATAGCCAAAAAGAAGATACTCCAAAGAATGATAAGTATGACCCCTTCTCTGTAGATAGTGATAGCGATAGTGAAACAAAGAAAAACGAAGAAATTACGGAAGAGAAGAAAGAAGAACACAGTGTGAAAAATATGGCACAGATAGACACCTCGGATACATCTATTCGTTTATCAGCTTATGATGACGAGGACGAAGAAGATTCTCAAGCCGATTGTCCAAACTTCTCCATTTATTCCTCTCAAACGATCGATGTAGCACGGCATACTGAACAACAATTATCTCAACAAATAGGGCCACTAGAACCACCTCCTCTCCCTCCTTCGATTCCCGATGATGATGATGTCATTGTTGGCGATGTTCAAGCTTGTGATCTAGCTGATATTCCAGAACCATCAGACCCATATGTTGAAGCATTGAGAAAAGAAAGGCAAACTTTAAGTAAAATTCCACCAAAAAAGATTTCTCACGATAGCCGGGGAAAGATTACGTTCAAGATTGGTAGTAAATTGAAGATTAATAATAGATTGTTAGGACTGCAAGAGGAAGAAAAGGAAACTAACAATGAAAAGAAAAAAGAAGCTGAGGTAAGTAGTAGTTATAATGCAATATATTATATTTTACATGTGTAATTATTTTTATAAACATTACTTTTGCAGCCTGCAAAAGAAGAAGAGACTTCTGTTGACCGCGAAGAAGAACGGAAAAGAATTGCTAAAAACAAATATGAAGAGGAAGTTCAATTGAAAGAAGATAAACAGGAAGATTCAGAAGAACTTTTGACACCTACGAATCCTGTGGATTTGAAAGAAAAGGACGCAGATGAAGATGAAAAGGAGAAAGAATTAATAGAATCACCTAAAGATGACGCAATAGAGAAAGATTCAAATGTAGCTATTTCACCAAATGTAACCGAGTTGTCTCCAAAAAAAGTAGAGAATGAAATAAGCAACGAGTGTCTGTCGGAAGAAGAAAGTGAAACGTTCACTTCGCTTCATAAGACATTAAAAACCGATGTTGAAGATGAAGATTTAAAAGAAGATTCAAGAATTGGAGAAGAACACGATGCAGTAAAAGTTAAGGACCCTGAAGACTATAGAAGTGAAAAGGATGATAAAAAACAAAGACATATTGATAAAGAAGAAGAAGATGATGACGATGATGATGTTGAGGAGGATGACGATGATGATGACGACGAAGAAGAGGAGGAGGAGGAAGAAGAGGAAGAAAGATTCCCCATAGAAAAAGAGAAAACGAGCAAAAAGGATATAATTGATGAAGATGTTGATAAGAACACATGGGAATCAGATGGAGCTTATACTCCTTGCAAAGATGAACTTCCCTTGAAGGAATCAAAATCTTCTTCTGAACAGTTACCCCCTATTGAAAGTGGATTAGAACCAATCACACCAACAAAAGATAAACCTGACGATTTAGATAGCTGTAGGACTCCAGTAGATTACAATGTCTTAGGTACAGAAGCTATATCGGAGACGGACGAAGCTATGAATTTTGAAGATGAGTTAACCTTGTTGAGTTTACGAAAGGAGAAAGAAATGGAAGATGGTGAAATTATCGAAGAAAAGACCATGAAAGAAGGCGATAAGGCTGAAAAAGAAAAGGAAGATGAAAAGAAGCAAAAGAAAAAAGAAAAGAAAGAGAAGAGCAAAGAAACAGAAAAAAATAAAGAAAATATTGCTTCAGAAAATCAAGTAGCATGGAAGAAACTTTCAAAAAGTACGAAAGAGAGGTCCTATAGAGACAAAGAAAAAAGATCAAAATCGAAGGAAAGAGAAAAGCTAAAGAAAAAGAAAGAAGTGGTGAAGAAAAAAGAAAAAAGGAAGGAATTACCCAGATACGATGTTAGGAAAATAGTTGCAGAAAGACCTTCAAGACCTAGGAAAGATGAGTATGGAAGAGATATTAGAGAAAAATCGAGACAAAGAAGTAGGTCTAGGAGTTGTAGTTCATCCAAACGTTCTAGGTCATATTCCAAGCTCCGCTCCAGAAGCAGATCCAGAACTAGATTACAAAGGTCGTGGTCCAGAGATCGTAGATCTTATTCCAAATCTCTTTCCAGACGGAGATCTCTTTCGCGTGGAAGACGTAAATCGCCGAAGAGAAGATCAACTTCTAGAAGAAGATCTTCTTCAAGAAAACGATCTCTTTCTAGAAGGAGATCGAGATCTGTTTCTCGGAAACGGCGATCGAGATCTGTTTCTCGAAAACGGAGATCCTTATCAAGAAGAAGATCTAGAAGATCGGTCTCTAGATCAAGAAGGTCTTTGTCAAGATCTAGACAAAGAAGATCTATATCAAGATCCAGAAGATCTTTATCTAGATCTCGCGATAGGCGTAAAGACAAGAAAAAGTACAAATCTCGAAGTCGATCAAGAAACAGAAAGAAGTCTCGTTCAAAGTCACCTAGAAAGTCGTCGAAATCTAGAGAAAGGAAACATTCAAAGAGAAAAGCACAAAGTAGATCAAGATCAAAAGGAAGATCTTGTTCTAGGAATTGGGAACAAGTTGACAAAATTGTGGAACAAGAGTTTTCTAGGGAAAGAGAAGAAAGAGAGTCTTGGAGTGCACAATGGACACCATCTTGGTCGAGATCTAGATCAAAAACACCACAGCATGTACAACAAGAACCAATTACTTCTAGAGAATGGTCCCCGATGTTAGATAATGTGTCAGTTCCGCCAAAAAATCTAACTGTAATTTTAACAAACAAGGAAGCTATTAAGAAGAAAAAGAAAGAACGTAAAAAGGAAAGCAAAAAGGCTAAAGACGAAAAGAAAAGAAAGGGGAAAAGGAACAGGACTCCTCCACCGTCAAAAGAGGTTTTCGCCAGTGGAGATAATATTTTGGTTAGTGTGTGTTTTAATAAGGATAACGAAAACGATCAAGCAGTAGTCCCCGAACTTCCAGAAACAATTCCTCTAATTCCTCCCCTAAAACGACGCCGTAGGGAATCACTTCAAACTGATCCGCCGAAACGATCGAAAAAAGAAAAGTCGAAGGATAAGCGTTCTAAATCTCCAAAGCCTAAGAAGGATAAAAAGAAAAAATCAAAAGCAGCTGAAATAGCCGCTACAAAGAAGCCAGTTGCAGTAATTGATCTGGATCAGTCTCCATTCCGGGAGCAGACTCCATCTCCTAGAGACGTGATAGTTCTTAGTGACGATGACGATAAGCAAATTCAACAAATTATGCCGGATCAATGTCAACCATCTCAAAATTCTCCACCACGAGAACAATTTATTTCTCAGGGTCCAAAAACACCTCCAGAGCCACAAATCAAATTCTCAATAAATAAGCAGAGCAGTAACTTGCGACCGTCAATGTTGAATCCGCTTTTAGATGAGGAAGAAGAGGAGGAAATGGATGAAAGGGTCGAAGAAGAATTAGAAATGAGAGCGCAGGAGGAGCTAGAATTGAGATTAAAAATTGGACCAAATACTCCTCCAGAACCTCCAACATCACCACCGACTAGTCCAGATGCATATGATCCATTTGATCCAACGAAATCAAGATCGCCAACACCCGATGTTAGTCAAGAGGCGAATTCCGGCGATGAAAGAAGAAGGTCACCGAGGAAACACGATTCTGCGGATAGTAATATTCTTGAAGAGGAAAATCTGCAAAATCAGGAGAGACAAAGTCAAGAAAAGCAACTGGAGAAACCTAAGATCATTTCTATGGTTACGATCAAGAGAGCTTCTCCGCAAAGGGATGACGTTAACGATAATGAAAACAATAAGGACACTGCAGTCTCAACCGGGAATTTAGAGGTACAGCAGAGCCAACAAAATGTGCAAAACCAGAGTAATCCTTTCGCGGTGATGAATCCTGTACTAGCTACAGTAGCTGCAGCAGTACAGAGAAGTGGAGTATTTAATGCGTCAAATTCGAATAGTAATCAACGTAACTTGTTACAGTCAAATCGAATTTCACCGAGTAATCAGCAAAAACAACGACCTGGCGATCGTTCGCAGGCACCTTCGGTTTTTACGAATTCAGGCAAATCCTCAAGAAGCTCAAAATCCGGACAAACAAAAACCAACGGACAAAATGGAAACGATGCCGGCACGGAAACAGCGGACAACGTGGATATGTCTTCCCCTTATTCGCCTGGGTCGACACTTAGCGATGGAATCTTCGATCCACCGAGTCCTACGAATTATAACAATTCACCTGCTGCTGGAGCAGGAAGTGGAGCAGGACCCGTTGGATCTCAACCTACGAAAACTAGCAATTCAAAAACGGCAAAATCCACCGAAAAGAAGGATGCCTTCGATGCCCTTTTTGGTGCTTTACCGGCCACAAAAACAACCAGTAAATCGAGTAGAAGCAAAAAACCTCAAAAAGATAAGAAGAAGTCCACAAATCCGAAAGTTGGTGTTAGAATGGACGAAAACCAGCTCCAAATATTGGATGATCTTCCAAGTTCTGCAGTTGAAATGCAAGTCAAGGATAAGGTTTGGATTTTTTTTCTTTTGGGTTCTCTTTACTTCTAATATTTAAGCAAAAATAAATATAAATATTTGTCAAAATATTGGAGAAACATTGAAAAACAATTTAGAGCATCACATTTGAAAATAAATTTCTCTGAAATATTTTATAATTAAATATTATAAGCCCTTAATTTCTCTAAAGGTTATTAAATAACCTGTTTACCATATATATTTTTTAATGATATTACGTTTAATTATTTTGTAGTTCCTAAAAAAATTAAATCGTCAAGAACGAGTAGTTGAAGAAGTGAAATTAGTTTTGAAACCACATTACACAAAAAAGCACGTAACAAAAGAAGAGTACAAGGATATTATGCGGAAAGCAGTACCTAAGGTAGGTGTATATATATTTTTCCTTTAAATAAAAGTTACAACAGGAAACGTCAGAAAAGAAATACTATCTATCAGAACATGATCTATTAGTGCTTAAGCAATTTTATAATATTTGCCTAGCTTTCATTTTATTGTTTTGGTAGATATGTCATAATAAAACAGGAGAAATCAATCCAAAAAAGATAGCCCACTTAATAGAAGCCTACGTCAGAAAATGCAGAAGTAGCAAAAAGAAAAATACTGAGAGTTCCTCCGTGAAGGCCTCTAAACCAGCGTAAGTAAACACAATCCAATTTTTTAAAAAACTGTATTTTCAGGCTTAAAGAATATTTTACTACTTTTACATTTAAGGATTTTATCCTACATCATAATTATTTACTATCTATCCTTGTTAATTAAAATAAAGGTAGATTATTTTTGCATTATTTATGAAAAGAATTGTGATCGTTTGTAACATAAACAAATTAAAATTTATCTGTTATAGAAAAATTTTGTGGAGTTGATCACGAGTCGGCTAGGTGTCCGTTCAATTCCCTTCGGTTTTATAGTTCAGATGATCGTCGTGCTCGATGAGCGGTGAGTGAGCTTTTCAAAGAGCTAATCTGCTCTTCGATGATGCGATGTATGTTGTATTGTCTGTAAATACGTAATTAATTCATTGATTGATCGATTGGTTGATTGATTGATTGATTGCTTGATTGATTGATTGATTGATTGATCAGTTAACTTCTAAGAATACCATTTATTTATATAAACAATACCCTTCGCTTCATCAGGGAATTCAATTGTCTCTACGGAAGATCCATTCTTCACATAATATTTAATTCAACTTATATTTAATTTTTAAAAATACTATGCCTTTCGATATCTACAAAATTTATTGGAATTCACATTTATTTGAATACTTAATTGCGAAACTAATTCGTTTTCTGTATATATCTAAGCACTAAAATTTATAAATTAATCAACAAGTGTGAATAAAATGCAAATAGAGTGAATTTTTATTCACGTCTTTCATGAGTTATATATGTTTTTAATGAATACAATTGCAATTGACAATCTAAATCATCAAATATTTATTTTCTTTTCTTTACGTCATATCATAAATTTTACACACTGTTATTATTTACATATGTTTTAAAAAAATTACTTATGAAACATATTAAGAAAGGACATTACCCAAGTTTCTACTAAAGTTTGCAATATATTGTTGAAATCAATAAATATTAGAACTTGTACAGTTAAAATTTTATGGAAAGAAGAAAAGTATACAAAAATTTTATATGAATATTTATGCTATCGTGAAAAACGCTAATGTAGTGATATTATTCTCCATAGTATTAAAATACTTATTTACATAGACAAATATTTATTGGCACTACAAACAATACTTTGATAATTATTTATTCAAATAATTAAATATTAGTCATTATCAGTTTATTTAATGGAAATTGGACATCAATATTTGCGATACTTGCATCGGTTAACATATAAAATATGTATGTGACAAATTGATACTTTTGGCTTTTCCGCAGAGACTGTCATTTTCATATTTCTTAATATACGTGTAAAAATGCTTAAATACCACGTTTCAAACGTACATATTGTAATTTGACTCTTAATACAGAGTTGGACATTATTCGAATAAATTATTATTATCATTACTATCATTATTATTATTACCATTGTGTCTATTACTGCATTGTTATTAGTACTATTCTATATATGTATTATTAATATGTAGGTAATTGATTAAGGGAACTTTAATTAGGATTATGGTCTATTTATTTTTAAGTCTATTTGGATGGATGAAATTTATTCGAATAAATATACAGTCTATTTTGTTTGTGTTACAAAAATATTTCGAATAATTGTATTAAAACTAACAGAATTAAATAAATCATCATTGAATTTCATATTAAACAACTGATCACTTAAGAAGTTATCTTATAAAATTTATTAATTATACGAGTACAAATAATTTTGTATTATAAATAACAATGTTTTTTATAGTGTGTCATCTAAAAAATGATTATTATAATAGAAAGTTATTAAATTTCTGTGACGACTGGATGTTTTAAAAAATGCTATTCAAATAAGGATCGCATTCATTTGCAAAAATATAATACAATTAGTCAAAAATAAATAATTATTTGAGAATAACATCTTATTTAAGTATTTTGTTTATTGATTATTATTCGAATAAAAATTGTCCAACTCTAATGTTGTATAGCCATAAAATCTGTGCGAGAATGAGCGAAATAGGATGAATGGAAATGAGCCTTAAGAAATAGAAGATCCTCTCCTGAAATTGTGAAATAAGGATTTCAAGAGGTACTGCTCAACGTATATCAAATCCGGTTGGCCGATATTTAGCCAATCATGTTTAAGCATATTTCTCTGAAATACATAAAAGCGATCGGATAATGTTCGATTCTTTTCAACGCTAAGTAATAAAAAGTAAATAATGTGTATTTAAAAAGAACTGTGTCTCTTGTGTTTCATATAATATACATGAACGTTATCCAGATCTTATTGTATTTATACTTTCTAAATTCTAGATAAGTTGAGCAAGGTAGTCCAACGAAAAACAAATTGAAAAATAATTCATTTCCTAAAATTTTAATTAGAATATTCTTTTGAAAAGTGTGATAAAACATTAACAATAATACTAAAACTTCTATACCCAAAGTCAGTCTGTCTGTGATTATCATTTGGAGCATTGCCTACTGCCATCCGCCCAATCATGTTGAACATTTAACTTACAATCAATAACAAAATTACAACTGCTAAGTCAGTTGAGCTTATAGTAAAAAAAAATGGCTTTCCATTAAATCGATTTCCTATCCTTATTTCTGAAAACATGTATTGTTTCACAGAAAATCTTATTATCCAATTCTGAACCTTCTAATTGTTTTATACATAAACATTTATTTAAATTAATTATTTGACAATATCATGTCTAGATTATTTAGTCTGCTGTTTAAAAAGTAGATGATGGATATTATATCCCTATATAATATATTTATATTAGTAACATTTATATATATATATAATATATATATAATATATATATAACATATATATATTATATATATATATATATATATATATATATATATATATATATATATATATATATATGTTACATATTTACATATATATATATATATATTATATCATATTATAGACTTAGTTTCATATGCATATGTAACGGGGTCTATTTGTAATTGTATCACAAGGTTAAAATAAATAGGAAGTGTACTTAGTTTGTCACATCCGCCAATTAATCACTAATGTATATATAAAAATTCTTCTCATCTCTCTATACCCACATTCTGCAGTAGTGAAGTTGAATTGTGTTCAAGATGAAGTCAAAGTTTGAAAAACTGTGGCCTACAAACCACGGGAAAGCCACAGAATAGTAAACTAAAGGTATTGTTACCTCAAGTATCTCAGAAAGTCATATAATATTTACACGAAAGCTCCAGAAAATACTCACAGATAATAATGATAGGATCATAAACTTGTTGCATTGTACATAATAATATTAAAATGCCAAAAACAAAAGAAATAAAGATTAGTGTTTTCAAAAATATATACTACATGTTAAAGAATCGAACAAAAGATCCCTCAATTATTAAATTTTTATACTTTTTATCCTTTCAAGTCAAGAATTAGGTACGATATGGAAAATTGAACTTGCTTAATAATTGACGATATCCAAAACTTGAATGACCATGGATTCAAATTTGTAGCAGGTGCAAACAGTAACGAGGATGTCTGCGTATGTGTGTGGAATCTTTTGTACTAAATAATGATGTATATAAAATGAAGGGAGAAATAAAGAATTTAATATTATCAAAAATGAAGTTGAACTTTTTAAATTAAACATTTTATAATTGACTAAAATTGTAATTAAATTTAAATCTTATTAAGTATTATCAAAAATATTTATTTCTATTTTATATAATCTTTTAATTTCACCATAATATTTTTTAATTACTAATTAATGAAAGACTTGCATACAATTTTTTATATTTTTCATAATACAAATAAAAAATATAACCTATACCCATAAGAACATTTCTAATTGTTGATGTATCAATGCATATAAAAAGCCATTTCTAATGAAATTCTAAAACATAATATGTAAACATAAAAAGAAGTAATGATAAAGATAATAATACGTATTATGTAATTTACGTAAATATAACCTATAAAATTTAATAACATACGAATTTTTCATTCAAAATACAATTTACATTATAAAAATTAGATAACGAAAGAAAAAATAGTTTTCTGGCGAATAATTTCATTTTTAATAAAAGTATCTTCTTTGAAAATTGAAGATCAAAGCAGCACTGCTGGCATTTATGAATAATTATCAATGAAGCAAAGTGGTATTCAAAGTGGCTGTCAATCGAGAAAATTATTTTGTTAAATAATAAGGAGATATAAGAAATTCTAAGTGATGTTTACAGTCCTTTCTGGCGTAAATTATATTTCTTCTTATCGCCTTTTAAGAGTAAATATATAATATTTCAAATATACTCTTTTACTAAAACATTGAGGTTAAGTTCTTATCAAGATTGAAGCTTCATATGAATGATGTCATAAAAAATTTTATTTCATTAAAATTGTTTTAATAACTAACATTTAAAATTTTGAAAAGGTGTATAAAACCTGGCAAAAAGTTATGATGAAGGAAGAATTAATGCCACGAAGCAGATCTGATCCAGTAGTTAAAAAACTGGATAATCCATTGTTTCATTCTATATTTACACCAGAACTTAATACTTTAGCACAATTGTTTAGAAAGTATAATTATCAACTAAAACTTGCTGGTGGTGCTGTCAGAGATATTTTAATGGATATAAAACCTGCAGATTTAGATTTTGCAACAGATGCTACCCCAGAGGAAATGAAAAGTATGTTTGAAAAAGAAAATATCAGAATGATTAATAATAAAGGGGAAAAGCATGGTATGTTGAAATATATACCAGTATTATTTGTTATTATTAAAATGATACATTGTAACAAAATTAATTCCTTTCATGGAAATTATTTCAGGTACAATTACTTCAAGAATAAATGATAAAGAAAATTTTGAAGTAACTACACTTAGAATCGACACACACACTGATGGTAGACATGCAAAAGTCAAATTTACAAAAAATTGGAAATTAGATGCTCTTCGTAGAGATCTGACAATAAATTCCATGTTTCTTGATTTTGAAGGAAGAATATATGATTATTTCTTCGGTTATGATGATTTACAGAAACGAAGAGTTGTTTTTGTAGGAAATCCAACATGTAGGATTAAGGAAGATTATCTTCGAATTTTTAGGTATTTCTTTATTAGTTTTTCATGTAATTAATGATATATATACATCTTTTCAAGTTAGGTAAATTAATACTAAGTAAATTGAAATTAAGTTATTTCTATATAAAAATTCTCTTGTTTAATTGCATAAAATTTATATTATATAGGTATTTTCGATTTTATGGAAGAATTGCAGAACAACCAGATATTCATGATGAATCTACTATAATAGCAATAAAAGAAAATATACATGGATTGGAAGGAATATCTGGAGAAAGAATTTGGAATGAATGGTCAAAAATCCTTTCTGGAAATTATGCTAAAGAACTAACTTTGAAATTGTTAGAATGTGGTATCACAAGGTAATAGTAAATTAAAAAGTAGAATGAAAATAAACTCAATGTGATGCATTTATAGATATTTAATTTCAGATATGTGGGACTTCCAGAAAATCCAAATATAAAAAACTTTGAGATCGTTTACGATACATCTAAAAAAAATAATATTTCTTTGCAACCAATTACTTATCTTGCTGTAATGCTAAAAGATGAAAATGAAGTATTGCAACTTCATAATAGATTAAAGTTATCTGCATATGAAAGAGATTTAGCATTATTTTTGGTTAGATACGAGGAAGACAAACCTTCAGTAAATCTAAAATTTTGGAAAAGAATTCTTATTCATTGGAAAGGAAATGTTGTTAATGCAAGAAGTTATATTTGTGAATTATTAAACTCTAAACAATATTTTAGTCTTGCTAAAGATGTAGAAAAATTAGTAATACCAAGGTAACAACCAACTTTAAAATTATAACAATCTGAAATATAATTATAATAGAAAATACGTTAAAATGTAAATATTTTTCATCTTTTCTACTAACTTAAAAATAAATGAAAGTATACATACAATAAATATTACGCATTAAATTATATGTATAACAAGGTTCAATTATAAAATAATCTTTTTCACATTATATTTATACTTTTATTAAAGATTTACTATCGCTGTTACTCTTAATATGTTATATAATGTATTCTTATATATTTTGATGTTTTCAGATTTCCAGTTAGTGGAGACATGTTAAAACAATATGTTAGGAAGGGGAAAATGATGGGTATTGTTATTAAGGAATTAAAAGATATTTGGTTGGACAAAGATTTTCAAACAAATGCAGAAGAACTATTACAGGAGGTCCCACGAATTATTAGTGAATTAGAGGATAAAAAGTTAGAAAAAGATAACATGTTTTTAAGTAAATAAATTTTGATGAAACTATATATATTTTGGTTTTTGAATAATATAGAACTTTCATACTTATAATTTTAAAAGGAATAAGAAGAGGAAAAACAATTATACATATTATGTATTAAGGTTTTTAACAGTATAAGACACATTTATTGTTAAGAGCATCACATATTTATGGTGGATTGCAATCCTTTAGAATTTATTTACATAGTAAACTCACATGAAAAAACTTGGAGACTGTTCAAAATACAATAGCAGACTTGCTTGATTATTGAGCTTTTTATACAGTGAAATCTTGATCATACGATATTTGCTTCAAATTAAATTTGAATTATGCGAATTTTGGAATGGCTAATATTTTCTTATTTTAATTCAAAATCTTTATGCTTTTCTTTAATTAAAGGCATAAAAGAGTTTATTATTAATATTCTTTCTTAAACTTAAGATCAATAAGTATAAAATATTTTTTATTCAATTAAATAACTGAGGTTTCAGTGCACTTTTCATATTAAAAAAAAAAGGAAAAAAAGAAGAAAAAAAAGTAGAAATTCCAATCGAGCCTAATCCTGCGTCATATAAATTTTAAAACAAGTATCGCATATCTTGATTAAAGAAATTAAAAAACTTTTAGAGCACGAATTTAAAGGTAAATTTTGAACCAATTTCACGTGAACACATTACCGAATCAATTTCCATAGTTTTACATATTATTTACCATTCGGCATCACCATTCATTTTCTGAAAAACATAATCTTTGCCATTAAGGTTCATTATTCCGTCTTTGAGGTAGAATTTCCATTTATTTCTACTCCTTGTTATCTAAAAATTGATTTTTCATTTATTAAAAAAATAATATTAATAACTATATTTGGATTTTGATAAATAAATCCCTTTATATCATTTTTTATTTATCAGAGTAATGTATCACAGTAAAATTATTAAATACCTTGTCATACTGACAAACAACAACATTATCAGTATCAAAAAGATCTGCCGGGTCATCATCTGTTACATCATCTTCTGAATTCAACGGCTCCTACGAAATAGGAGTCATATTATTAAATAAATGATTTTTCTATTTCGTAGCACAGCACAAATAAAACGAAACTAAAATAACGAAATATTTTAAAGACCTCTTCTCTTGCCGCAGCTTCATCATTTTCATCTTCTTCTTTATCATCAAGATCTTCTTCTTCATCTTCATTATCCTCTTCTTCTTCTTCTTCATCATCATCTGACGAATCTCCAAGTGGACCATCTAATTGTGCTATGTTATTCTATTTGTGAGAAAATGAAAGAAATAACTAATTCTTATTTGTTCATATTTTTCTCCTATATAAAAAATAATCATAATTTTAGAGAAATGAGTTATATAAAAAATAAATTTTAGTTATTAATAAATTAAACTAGTCAAATGACTAATTGTTATATATTTTATTTATATTATTCATTATAGAATTAAATGGCCAAATTAACATATTTTGTTTATAATGTAGTAATCTCTTCATATATGAAATTAGAACGTATATATAAAATTATACCTTTTACTATTTAAATTTAATGTACTATTTCTCATTACCTGATTTTGAACAGACCGCTGAGAGACATTGTTCGCATTTTGCGTAACAACTTGAAGAGGCTGACTAACTGGGAGTGGTGTCAATGTTGCTTGCTCCTAAGAAATGTAAGGTTAATATATACTGTTAAAATAATATGAATGTATAAAATGACAATAATATACTGTTATATATTTCTATTAATTACTTGAATTTGGACAGGTCGCTGAGAAACATTGTTTGCACTTTGTGTAACGAGTTGAAGTGGAGTCAGCGTTGCTTGACCCTGAAGTGTAGAATTAACATGTTGCTGGAGTAATGTGGAAGCTAGATTTGCTGGCAGCCCCATTGCAGCTGTAATAACTGGTCCTGTTAAAATTGTGTGCAACTGATTACCTAAAAGTAAATTAATTAGTTGTAAATACATCATTTTTATTTCCTTAATATCAATATATGTTAACTATTATGTGAATGTTATTTCAATGTACCTTGAATTGCAGACGCAGGAACCTGAATAGTTAAAACTCTTAACGGAGCATCAGGAACGCCCGTTTGTGGTGGCAATGTTATTTGAATAGGTACTTGTCTGTCCATTACTGCTGGCGTTGATGTTACTAATTGCTGTACTGGTGTACCAGTGTGTTGTATACCAGTTGTTGTTGAATGGCATTGTGTCTGAGTTTGTGATTGCTGAGGCGATTGCTGTTGTTGCGATGCTTGTTGAGGAGCAGAATTTCCTCCTGTTTGTTGTACAAAATGATTTCCTATAGTTACTCCTAAAAGTGTAAACTGCATTAAATTTGTTGAGAAAGTATATTTTTAATTTTTAATGGCAATCCTATGATGAGAGCAATTTGTTATAATTATAATTTTATTTGATAGTCTCTTCTATCCTTCTAAAATTTTCTTAATTTCAATTATTTTCACTAAAAATATTGTTTTATAAGAGAAAATATAGATCTTACCTTTGTTAACAGGCACAGCTTTGTGCGTATTTATTTGGGGAACCTGAGGCTCTGGAGGATCTGGATTAAGTTCAACAGCTTTACTAGACATTAATTTGGTTTCCCATATTTGTTTGAGCTCTTGTAATACTTGTTCATCTACACCTTCATCTATAAATGATTCTCTTACACCTGATATAACATCCTCTATCACAGTATTGTATAGTTTTAACTGTAATTAACATGAATTTCATTATCAATTGGCATTTTTAAAATTTACATTACTTTATCTGTTCAATAATACTTTTCCTTTTACTTTACTTTATTTTATATCTTAATGTTATGTTAAAGTTTTGGAGCATTTTCATGAATTAGTTTTCATGAAAATTACTTTTGATAAAATACATCAATCTAAAATGTATCAGACTAATCTTTTTATATGTATAATTAAAGATTAACAACGACTATAAAATACAATATTTTAAAACAATATTATTCATAGAATTCTACACCTTTATTCTTTAATAAATTACTTATATTCTACTATTGTCTAAAAATCTATTTTTTTTTTAAAGAAATTCCAATATTTATTTAGAAGATATAGGATAATTTTAGTATGCTTTAATTACACAAAAAAGAACACATAGAGAAATTAAGGGACATTGAAACCATTTGAAAATATTGCCATCAATTCTAACCTACAACACTTTGAAAAAATGTTGTGGAGAAATTTATCTGAAAAGGAAAATATAAATAAAGTCGCAATGAATTTGATTAAAAATTTTCACTGATAACGTTTTAGAATTTTAGCATTATACAACCTAGAAATTCATAATTTGTAATTATTAAGATTGCAAAACGCGATTTGATTCAAAAAGAGAATAAATGTCGAAAGAAAATAATCTTTGGTTGGAACAAAAGGGATCAAAGATGAGGATAACAATGATAATGGTATTAACATAAATCGACCGATAAAAATCGTCATTGTCGTCATTGTGATGATTGCAATTAATTGTTTTTTTAATCAGTTGTTGCTTTTGTTCATGTTTATTACTCACCACAGTTGTCTGACTGAGGGCCATTGCGAGGATAATTCGTATTGTCTAATAAGAAAAACAATAGGAATAATCCAACGAATAAATCAGCCCCAGTTCAGAAGCCGATCCGCGGTAGCATCGCTCTTTTATATACTGTGGACACGTCTCCCATTCCACCTGACTCTAACATGAACTGAGAACAGTTATCTCAAGAGAAACCAATGCATCCAATATCGTAAAGTTAAATACTTGTGAATTAAAGAGAATGTCACTATTGTTGTGAACTGGTCTACGCCTGTGGGTCCCTCTGGTATGAAAATCTTGTATGATAATAGGGTAAATACTTTAACTGTACAGCAGCGTAACTGAGGCAACGAACAAATGTTATTTAATAAATTTATTAATTAAATGTCAAAATTGTTTATCAGTAACAACTGTGATCATTCTCAAATTTCGTATTTACTTTGATTACCTTGGGAAAGAACATTGCCAATGTATAAATCGCTCGCTTTCTAATATTGTAAACTCCAATCAAAATAATGTTTATTGCCATTAGTTAGTAAGAATTTGTCTTATTGGATAATAAATTAATCATGAATTGTCATATAAATACGAACAGATAAATGAGTCACTGCGACTCAAAAGTAGAGAATCGTTGAGTCGCTAAAATCGTCACGCTGAGCTCAGTGTCTAAGTAAATTTCATTAAAGCGCAAAGTCGATCTATATAGTCGATCTATTATATGTCGGAGATGGAAGGACAGTGGGATTTTCCGTCGGGAATGCTGGGAAAAACCCCCCATCACCATAGTCAAGATTTTAATGTTTAAGCAATAACAATAAGGAAAATAACTTTTAATGTTCCAACCTGGCTTTACGACGATGGGTTCAGGTTTAAGGTGGCATAACGGGTCACCAGACGTAGCCATGGTCACGGAAGGGCCGCGTACCTAGCAGAGGTACGGAATGATTTTGACTCTCCTTAAAAACAAGGATTGACCCGAGAAGCGGGGACAGGAGTATATAAGGTCAGGTTCATCTGGATTGAGAGAGTTTTTAGTTAGTGAGTCGTTGGGCGAATTGCCGAGTGAGTTACGCTGATACTGGTCATCCCGTGGAATCTTTGTTATTATGTATTTTTTCATTTAAATTAGTTGCGAGTTGGTCGAATTAGTTTTGGAATTGTTTGAAATTGTAACGCAAGCAGAGTGCTTCAGCGCTCCACGCGCTGCAACCGCGCTAAATTCCCTAAATGTTGGAAAGGCTACGCAGCAATGATATTGAAAGTTCAATCGCTGAAAATTTTTCTTAATTTCTCTTGATTTTGTACATTTTTTTTGAATAAAAAGTCATTCTTTATTATAATTTATAACTCATATTATATCAAAATTTGTTTTAAATGCCAGCCATGGTAAACAACGTAGCAACACCGTTTTTGCAAGCCAGCAGTACCTCTGCAACTCGATTTATTTCATAGTTGTTTTTGTGCTTATTTCAGCACGGTTTTAGTGGTTCGAAACCTATCTAAAACAATAAGACCACCAAAGATAGAAAAACTAAAAAGGACGAGATGTCAGACTTTTTTTAAGATTCCATGCATGGTGAATGAGAAGCAGAAAAATGGTTTCCAAGAAGACTTTCCCTTCAAATAAAGTAGAACCCAATACAGTACAAATCCAAGAATATTGATAGATTTGCTAAAAATTCATCATAAAGCATGGTTCTATTTATTAGAGCTGACCTATACAAATTCACGATTCTTTATTAATAATAACAAATGACAGGATTAAATCAACTTTTTACAATCTCTCATTTATTCTCTCATACACTCTTTCTCTCTCTCATATTCTTTTTTCATATACATAGGTGTACTATTAGAGAATTCTGAAAACTTGCCGTTTCAACAAATCAAAATCCTAAAATAGTTAAAAATTTCTAGTGATCTTAAATGTGGTCTACCAATCAATAAAAATGTTTGCCATTATTTCGAATAGTGAGCAGATTTCTTATGAATAATTCAGTATTTAGAGAATATGTAATACAAGTTCATTGAATAACAAATATCTTAAATAATAATATATACATTTAAATCTATAGATAAGAATTTCAATGGAAATTCAAAATTACATTAGCAATTAATTTTTTGTATCATTTACCTCTTTGATGATTGTTGAGTAAATCGACTCAGAATTATTTCATTGGCCAATCTTTAATCATAATATAGTTTCATTTTAATATTGGCGAAAGGAATATATTTTAATATTTTTCAATATAAATTTTATGCAAGATAATCAACACCTTTCTAACTTTGAATTGAAATTGAATGCACAAGAAATATTTGAGTTATTTGTTATTTAATTAGTTGTAGTTTATCTAATAGCTCTGAATTGTACTCCTGCATATATAGAAATTGTACATATGCATGAAAATTGTACTGCTCCATATATAAAAAGTACATGGAATAAATAAGTAAAATTGCTTAGTACAGAGTTTTTACTTAAATGCATATTTCCATTTCGCCAATAATAATAAACATTATTAAAAATATTATGTTATAATGAAACATCTTTCAGTCCCCACTGATTGGCCAAAAATGAAATAAATTTCTATATATAATGCACTGGAACTGTTGAAGATAAAATTTCATGATGATGAGGAAAGACTTTCGAGATCAATATCAGAAAGAAAAATATCAGAGGAATCGGGAGATCTGCTGTAGTGTGTCATATTGTCTCCAGAATCATCTCCATCAGCTGAATCATCTTCATCATCGTCGTCATCATCGTCGTCGTTGTTTTCACGATTACTCCGCTCATTTTCATCCCCATTCCCTTCTGTTGCTGCGTCCGGATTGTCCGCATCTATTTAAACATAAACATCATTATGCTTTTAAATTTTTTAAATTGGTAAATAATTTCCAACAGAAGCAAAACAAATAAAAATGATTAATCCTCATGTAATCGTCATAACTTCTCAAAATACTGAAAAATTTAGTTGAAGTAGAATAAAGTTATATAAAAGTATGACAAACCATCAGCATTATTATCATCAGAGCTAGAATTCGAACCATCATCATCGCTTGCATCAAGATCTTCTTCATCATCATCCTCATCTGTTTCATCTTTATCACCTTTTCTTCTGCCGACATCATACAGCCTTACACTGGATTCATGATTCTCATCGAATTCATTAACTATTTCAACTACCGCTATTTGTGTGTCAAATTTATTACAAGCCAATCCGTAAACTCCTCTTCTAACATCATAAGTTGCTGTAATTATTTAATTATGATGATTACTTTTTATTTTAGATTGAATTAATTCAAAATGTTCAATAGAATAAAAATTACCCAATAAATTCTTACAACAATTACTTAAATAATCACCGTAGCTTACCAATATTACTGTAGTCCAAAGCATCTAATGTTTTAAATGAAGTAATATAATTAGTTTCATCTATATTTTCTTTCTCCAGTGATACAGCATATATAATATTATTAACAGGAGAAAAGATTACTTCCATTTGATCAAGTGTTGGCACTGTTTTCAGCAAATGGAAAGTTCTTAAATCCCAAACCTCTGTATTCGACACTACTTCTATACCTATCAACAAATTATTTAATATTAAATATATTATTCTGTATTAGTAAATTTCATTCTATTTTACACTTTAGTACAAATCTATTGTTAAATTATATGCGATTAAATATCAGTACCATTAGGATGAAAAACTCCATTAAGCGTTTGATTTAATTTATCAAATTTGTGAATTTGTTTCCCTGAATTTGCATCCCATAATATTCCATCATGTAAAACCAATTCATCATTCATACTAAAAGTAGCACGATTCATAGTGTATCGATTAGAAATTGAAGGAGCGAAACTGGTTATTAATTGTCCAGTAGCTATATCATAAATCTGAAAAAAATTATAGAAATAATTACATATAGGTAGTTGTGAAAATTATCAAAACGTTTTCATGCTGATAATTATACAGAAAGAGAAACATACTGTTGCAATGCCACTGTCGGTTCCAATAATTCTATCTTGAAGTTTTCCAAATTCAACATATTCTATGTTTTCTAAAGATAATTTTAAATCAAAGAATGTTCCTATACTCCAAAGTACAGACATAGGACTTCTCCATGGAGTAGAAGTTAATAACAAATTTCCACGTTGGTTGCATTCCATGTGATAAATATAAGATTCGTGGCATGAATATGTCGCTTCCTCTAATCCTGTATGTATATTGTACATTTTTACATCTCCCGCATAAGTACCTAACATTAAATATTGTTGACAAGGCTGCAAAAATAATAAAATACATTAAATTAGAAAATATTTTTTATACATATATATATATTACAAATATATTATCACGAATTTATTGTAACTATTTATTAAATATTTATATCAGAAAAACTAGCGATAATATATAAAATATGAATATCTATGTATTTTTAATATTGATAAAATAGAGATAACATTACTGAAAAGATACAGTAGGTGAAGGTTGCAACATCCGTAGGCCGGAAAGTTTTTACAGGACAAAATCGGCTATAAATAAGTCTCCTATCCAATCTTCTACCATCCATGCCTAATGCTCTTTTGGCCAGTCTTACTGTTACATTTGTTGGTATTGAATTTTTTGTACAGGGATCTGGACATTTATGTGGTCTGAAATTAAATATTATTTTATTATAATATTATAAGAATCAAATAGTAAATAATATTAAAAACCTTTTAAACAAAATTCCACTTATAACACTTAAATAAATTAATTTAAAAAATACATACTCAAATAGATTAAATTGTGGGCAAGTAACCATAGGATTTTTACATAATGCGTGTTGATTAGTTAAATATTCCGTTATAATAGAATCCAGTGTTATAGTAGATGGATTTGATGTAGCTACTCCAGGCCCTCCACCACCTGCAGGATCTCTCGAAATTTGTTTCTGCAGTGATCGACATACTGTTGGCTGATTAATGGAGTGACAATTTATTTGATTGACTAGAGGCTGCTTATCGGATTGATTTTTTCTGAAATTATTTAAGTACTTAATTTATCTTATATTATTTATAACTTTCAAATAAAATCGTATATAGACTCAATTAATAATTGACAGAAAAAATTATTATTTCTGTAATATAAACTTACTTTTGATTAATTTGTAATTTAATTAGTTGATTTGTGCTATTTGGAATAACATTTTGATTGAGGCAGTCAGAATGCTTCATGCGTATATTATTTCCGGAACATAATGACGATGAACCCGAACCGGTATTTGAATGAGATATGTACCTAAATGATGAAGTAGGTGTGGTATTGTTTCGCGAAGTGACTTCTCTTTGATTGCATCTGTTCGTATTGTACAAATTTACCGTTGCGCTGGGAGAAAATCCATTTCTTGTCTGAACAAAAAATATACATATTTAAATTTCACGTATATACTCATTTTTCTATTATATCTATTCAACAAATTTACAAACGAAATCTGTTTAATTCTTATGGATATAACTTACTCCAGTAGCTGCAGGACTGCGGTAAGTAAATGGTTGATATGTACATACTGGTTTCATAATTGCAGAAGAATCTAAATTTGCTTCCCTGTGGAGTGTCGATGCAGTTTCTGTTAAGCCTTTTGACATTAAATGCTGATATATTAATTGATTTAACTGTTGTTCGTTATATTGTATTCTTGTTTGTGCCACTACATTTGCCTGTAAAGTTAAAATTTAGCGTTATTAAGAGAACAATAAAATGAAATCAAATATAAAAAATATATTGAAACAATAATTGAATTAAATTATTATGTGATAAAAATTGAATTAAATAAGTTTAAAATAAAACTTACTCTGTGTAAACTGGCTAAAGAAATTTCATATTCTGCTCCAGTAGGCTTTGCTTCTCCAGAAACTCTTCCCATTAGCTCTAAAGCATACTTTTGAAACATAACATGTTCCTGCCTCTTTTCTTGAAGTATTGGATCTTTCATAAGTGCTTGAATTTGTCCATCGGTAAACATGGGGAGCTTACTAATTATTTGTCTGACTTTTTCACTTCGTGCCAAACCTGCCAAAGCTCGACAAGCCAATGCTCTTATACTATCTGCATCTGTGATCGGAGTTTTAACCATCATCAATTGTAACAAAACCTATAAAATAAAGAAACAAAATTAAGTTAAATTAAGAAAAAAGTAATAGTGTTTAATACTAAGTATTGCAAAAACTAAGTATTGCAAAAGAAGTATTAAAATTGATCAAAACTGTTAATAATTAACATTTACTTAAATAAAATATATATACATATTTATCAATATATACCATTATTCCATTATTAGACCTGACACTTCCCCAAATTTTTTGTATTAACTCTTCACTATTATTATTTGCCTTTTTCTTAGCAGAACCTGTTACCGAGAATCTTGCTACATTACCACCAATCTGTAATGTAAAATAAACAGATAACTGTGACTTATTATTTTAAACTTGTTCAATTATTTAATATTTATTTAATATATACCATTACCCTATTTATAGGAGCACAGACACAATTAATTACAGCTCTCAGTGCAGCCCTTTGTACATCAGGATCTGCAATAATTTCGCATTCTGCTGCAGCTAAGAGTAAGTTAATTGCCATTGTCATTGACATATCAGGCATGTCTACTCTTTCACAAAGTAATAACATCACTTTTGGCACTACAGAACAAATAGCTACTACATCTAAGCAAGAGCGAACCGTTTCTGCGCTGGAAGTTGTATGAACCCTGCCACTATAATTCCATTCTCTAGCGAAGGCAATAATTTGAAGAAGAAGCGTTATGCCTCCAAGGCGATATAACTCTTCTACTGGCGGCCATGCTGCTCTTACAGACATTAATTCTTGAAGTATTTCCACCTTTAATAAACATGAATTTAATAAATATTTATATTTCCCTATTATAAACCATTATATTATATTGCTATATGTTATAATATTAAAACATATACATCCTTGTATACAATATTTTTAAATTTGTGTTTTGAATTGAATTTAATACATAATATAAATTAGTACTTAATTATTAATACCATGAATACTATTAATACTTGAATTTGAATATTTTTACCTTTGCCTGAACTTCTTCACTGCTTAGCTTCACAGCCTTATAAGGTGGTAACGATGGTTGCCAGGTGTCACGCTCTGCTCTAGCATTTTCTGCTCTTTGTAATTGTTCTGTTTTAAGATGTAAATGGGCTTCCATATATCGTTTTAAAGCTACTGCAACATGCCTAACTATTTGCCTAGAAGCACATTCTTCATCATCGTTTAATGCCGGTTCTTCCTCTATGTTTAAAATTGGTAATGTGGATATCTTAAAAAATGTATATATTAAATACCAAAAAATTGATGCTAAAATAGATGAAAGTGATTTAAAACAATTCTTACCACATTGAAAAGTTTCCGAAGCCCATCCTGTGCATCAAATTCTTCAAGTATTACTTTAAATGGAAAAGAAAATCCAAAGAACATTGTTGCATGGCACCTTCCAGAATCATGACTTCGTTCTAGGAGCCATAATGCATAGGTAACAAGATCTGAAATAACATGCTTTGGCAATAGACATACTCTTTCCATTGCATCTTCACAATATGCTAAGTAGTATAAACAGATAGAGACACCAGTAGCTGCAACACTGGGTCTTGGAACATCTAATAGCTTTTGAAGACCTCCAACATTAAGAAATTCAATAGAAAATTTTTTATGACACAGAAGGGAAGCTAAGTATTTCAGAGCTTCAAATGCTAAGCGACTGTCCTTCGTTTCTCTAACATTGATATACTTCAGAATCAGTTCTAAAGCATTTTGTTCAAATACATGACCTAAGAATTCTTGATATTCACCCATTGGAGTAAGATACCTGTTATAAAATACAAATATACGTTTAATAAATATTTGGAAGTAATGTGAAATATGAAATTAATATCTTTACCTTAGTATTAACATTTGTCTTGTACCTAATGTTAGAGGATGCATTTGTATATTTCCAATGACATATGATTCCATCTCTGCCCATGAAGAATTAGAATTCCCTTCTAATAATGATGTTGATAATGTAGTGGAACTTTGCATTAAAGACGAATTTTTTTGCAAATTACACCGTACAGAAGAAGCATTCAATGATCTATTATGTGTACTCTGTGCCTTGGATGGTGTAACTTGATTATTTAAATTAGAATTTTTTGGCACAGACAAAGGTGGAGACATTATCTCTGGATACACAGTATTATTTTTTACAGGAGTTTCACATTCTGTATCGCTTTTTTTTCTCTTAGGTAAGGGAGCAGAATCTTCAGAGGACTGAGCACAGTCTTCTTCTTCTTCAGAAAAATAATTACTATGATTGGAACTTTTGAGAATTTCATTCTCTTTTAGTTTTTCTCTCACCTTTGAATACAATTTTTAATATTTAGTATTTACAAAATGACGTTCCTAAATATTATCATATACATTGAATTATTCTTACTTTTCTTTTCCCAGGCACACCTTTATTTTCTCCATCCCCTCCACTATTTCTGTCTTGACCAAAATGTGCAAATGGTCTACTATTAGCTGCGAGTTGTCTTTCTTCCTGAGCTTCCTCTTGTAATTTATGAAGCCTTTGTAACATCAGTGGTACCATTTTTGCATTTTGCTCCCTAAATCCTTTAGTAAAAATAACAAATAATTATTTCCTGAATTATACATTCTAAATATTAATGCCAATATCAAGCTTTATTTAAAATTAAATGAAACCTGTAGCAATTTCCTGAACTTCCATTGCAGCAGCTACAAGCCCAGTTGCATAACTTTGCAAGGGTTCTACGCTTTTTTCTGCCCAAGAAAACAGACGATGAATGAGTCCTTCCATATCTGGCTGAAAAACTGCAGAAGTTTCTAAACCAGGAAGTATATCAAGCATAAGACGACAGGCTGCAATATTGAGCTTTCTAACATCACGACCCGTAATACCCGCACGTGACCAATAAGTATCCCTTAAGTAATCATTTATAAGCTGTTAACAGAATAATAAATTATGTAATAATCTTTCAAGTTATATATATAATAATTAATAATTATATTATTTCCTTTCCAATTCAATACTAGACTTACCTTAGTCATAAAATTATCTTTTCTAAATAATACTTTCAATATATGTCCAAAATTGCACTCTGGATCTGTGCGTGATGGATGTCTTTCATCAAATGGGTCAGGATCCATCTTTAAATAATTTTCTGTTTCTAGCTCTATAATTTCTGCCAGTCTTCGTAATGTTGGAACTGGATCATATGTAGGTGATGAATGTTCCTCTTCCCATTGTCTGAGAATTTGAACTACATCTGTTACTTCGGCCAATGATTCTGCGCTTGACATCTTTGTCCTTATTGTCCTATAAACGCACATATAATTAAGCTTATAGTTGTGAAACTCTCAAAGAATCCCCCTAATATTCTTAGATTATTTGTTATACTTTTTGGTTTTTTAATTTCATAATTATATTAATAGGATCTTATTATCCTTATATCATACATATTTTTACTTTTATATTTAATAATACATTAATTCTATAAGATTTCAATTAAATATCCAACACATTCGTAATAAAATAACCAAATAACACTGAAACTCGAATAATCCAAAGCAAGAATCTTTTCATCTATTAATTTCAATTACCAATTATTTTACTATGCACATTTAACAATTACTCCTTTCATAAATTAAGACTAAAACAAGTTAAGATTAATAGAAGTAAAATATCAATTTAAATAAAAATAAAATAATATGTTTAAACAATTGCATATTACACAACAAAATGTAATTAACCAATTTCTATATACTTTGACAATTTAAAAAAAAAGCATAATTTCTAGAAGTTTTTAATAAGTAATCAATTATCTAACTAATTTGACTCTAATGTTTATTTAACATCTCAATGTTTTTAAATAATTGTTCATTAAATTTAAAAACTAATAACTTAACCTTAAAGTCGAATATACAATAAACAAAGATCAAGGTTTAGGAAAGAAACGTGAAGAAGATTAATAGCACATTAATTATTGAACATACTTGTAAATACAAAAGATTAGAATATCGATAAAAACAATTTGTTAATGTTTTTTGAAAATCAGATAACGAAAAGCAGCATGTATATTATTAGGTTAGAGCCAATGAAACATTACCTTCTTGAAATTTATTTGAGTTTACTCGTTTGACAATTATTACGGTGTATGTCACCTTTGACAGTGAATTATACTGTTAAATTGTAAGAGTATGTAAAATTTCAATTAAGAATGATGTTTTCTTATAAAAGTACGAAACGTAACCACCGACATGCACGCTGAAGACGGGCTAGTTAATTCAACTTTTCAAATATACTGAAATGTCACAATATAAAGTAGAATTTTTTTAAATGTATATGTTGGTTTTAGAAACTTGTGTTTTCTAGGAAATTTTGTATATTACGTTATAACAGAAAAATGAAAAATTAGTGGTATTATTAAATATGCCGCTTCTGATACCGCGTAACCAAAAATTATTGAAACTACACAATGCAACATTTTTCAATAATTAATAATTCATCAATAACTTTTCATTAATTAAGATATAATAGTAGTAATTTTCATTAATTAAATATAGTCACAAAAAACAAAATCAATTTTTTTACTAGCTTTACATATTTATTCGATAAAAAAGATATTATTCTAAAATATTTACACACAATATTTATATGCATATAATTTATGCATGTATTTATATATTACATTAAAAGCAATAACTTTATAGAGACAATTATTTCATACATACATTCTTTTAAATTAAAATTTGCAAAGTATAGTAAATTTTGATTAGTTTTGAGAACACATACCGTGATATATATTTCGGCTAAATAAGTTAGTTTTATGAACACACTACCTGTGTCATATGATCGTCATTAACTGAAGATACTTTCATCAGTAGGCGTTGACTTCTCGAAAACTTCGACTTAGAATTTGTTCATCAAAAAAGTAAAGTAGTAATTAAGAAAGTCGTTACTATTGTAAAATCGACGGATCCTTAAACTTCAAAATGGCATTAAGCGATGGAGATGTACAGAAGCAGGTAAAAAGTATTTCAATTGAAGTATTTACAATTTGAAGTATTTGGAGCATCGATTTTAAGCTATTTTTGCATTTTATTCTATATTGTTGCTTGGATGAAATATTTGTTCCTGGCACTTTTTTTTTGACAAAATTTTGTTCTTATCGTTCTTTTTTTCAATAATGTTTTAAACATCTACAATCCAGTGTAAATAATAAATTTGATTGAATTAAATATTCTTCTTAACTATTAAGTAACTTCAATTATGTTTACATAAATAATAATAACTTGAGTAGTAATTTTGCTTAAATCAAAGTTTTAACAATGTCATTAATTTACTTTTTAGAAACAAAAAATTAAAAAGTATAATACAACCATTGATTATTTAATTGGATTGTATCAAAGTTAAAAATATTATTATTTCTGAAATATTAAAGTATTATTATTCTATCATCTGGAAATATGTTTGGGTTTTAATTCAAATTCTGTTAATAAAATTTTATATATATATATATATATATATATGTACACACACACACACACACACAAATTTATATTTTTGTAAAAAGTAAAAGAAAATGTATAGAAAAGTTGAACGAATTTAATTCTATACTTTTTTAATTAAAAATAAAAAATGTATATTTTTATAATTATTATTATTTTAGATTAATCATATGATGGCCTTCATTGAACAAGAGGCCAATGAGAAAGCAGAAGAAATTGATGCTAAAGCAGAAGAAGAATTTAATATTGAAAAGGGACGCTTAGTTCAACAGCAAAGGCTTAAAATTATGGAATATTATGAAAAGAAAGAAAAACAAGTGGAACTTCAAAAAAAGATGTACGTTTGATATTATAAAAATAATTTTAAATATTATATACAAATGTTTTTATAATATACTATTAAGAGAAATTTTTTCTAGTAAATAGGCTTTATTTAAATAATTCAATTTCTGTTATTTTATAGTCAATCATCCAACATGTTGAATCAAGCCCGTCTAAAAGTCCTCAAAATTAGAGAAGATCATGTTCGTGACGTACTTGATGAAGCTAGGAAGAGATTAGGAGAAGTGATGCAGGATAGTTCACAATATAGGGAACTTCTGAAATTATTGATTGTGCAAGGATTATGTCGGGTACAAGACTTTACAGATGTTTAAATTTTCTCTTCATAACATTTGTTATTATTTTTACTTTCGGTCATTGTTTTTCTTTATAGAAAAAGGGTATAGACGTTTGCTCAATTTATCTTTATGTATCTGTAATTTTTAGTTAACAGAAAGCCATGTTGTTGTTCGAGTACGTCAAGTAGACGTTCCTCTAGTAGAATCACTTTTTGATTCTGTTCAAGATGCTTATAAACAAATAACAAAGAAAGATGTTACAGTTAAAATTGATCAGGATAACTTCCTTCCTTCTGATAGTTGTGGTGGAGTTGATTTACTTGCAGCAAGAGGTTAGTAGATAATGCATACTTTTTAATAAATTATTGCACTATATTCTTATATTTTTAACAAAAACAAGATTTATCATTTATTTCAATCTTCTAAGTTTTTTTAACGAAATTAAATGATTCATATCATTCTGTTTTTAGGGCGTATAAAAGTCAGCAACACTTTGGAAACGAGATTAGAATTAATAGCACAACAATTAGTACCAGATATACGTTCTGCCCTATTTGGATCCAATCCTAATCGCAAGTTCGATGATTAAAAAATTCCTTTCACATTTTCTTTTTCTCTTCTTTTCATACTATTTTCCTTTCTAACAAAACATTCCCTTCTTTAGAATGCTAAAACAACTAAGAATCTGTTGTGTAGATCGTAGAATCTGTTGTTAATATTGTTGAAAAGAGAGAGAAAGTGAAATTGTAAATTATATAAATATACATATATACACATATATATATGTGTGTGTGTCCAAACTATTATTGCACACATATTCAATATACATATATATCTATAAAGTATTTTATGTGAAAGCGATTGTAAATTCCTTAAAAGTGATCCTTAAAAATCAATTTCCTTTCTTTTACTTTAATTAAGTTACTTTTAATTGTAATTTCGTAATTTTTATCTGCCATGGTAAGTACAATTATTATTTAAAACAGGAAAATCCTTTAAAACGACATATAAGTATTTATTTTTTCTTAGAAGTTTCTTATACAACGAAAGAGATTTTTTGCAGATTAAGATTTTCTATATAGCCTTATATGCATATTGTAAGAATAAACAACTGTATTGTTTCATAATATTTAATTTTTTAAACGTAACAAATAGAACAATATTTGTTTAATTAATATTTGTCCAATTTACTTTATAAACAAAAATTAAAATAAATTTTATATGAATTTACTGATAGAACAGTTTGATTATCAAAACTTTCATTATCATAAATTGCAGTATAAATACAAATACTATATAGACTTATACATCATATGCTAGTAATTCCACTTACTACACACATGAAAAGAAAAAACTTAAAAAGTTTGATCTTATAATACATAAATTTTAAATATTTCCCATTTTAATTTAAATAAAATCTTAATTTCTTAAAATATAATTATTTTGTAACGTAAATTGTTAGTTATATTCATCAGAAACCATTATTTCCATATTTTTAGTTCCATATGTTAGTGGTATAAATTTATATTTCATATAATTTGATCCAAAACAAATTTCTCTTGTCTCGAATCTAAATTATAATAAAAATGAAATGTAGAAAAGTTTCAAAATTTATTGGATATAAATTCTAGTGTATTGTTGAAAGTTATAAAACATTTAATAAAATCATTTAAAACCAACTTCCCTATGCTTCATTTTCAACAGTTTTATCATTTCTTATAGGCTGTGAATCCTTTCTATTGCTATGATTAGAACTTTCATTTGTAGAAGATATTTCTTCATTTACAGGGTTTGTTTCATTATCCCTTTTCACTTTTTTCAATTGTCCTATAACTTTAATATAATTGTAAGGAATAAGACCAACATTTACATTATCGGTAGCTTTGCACCACCCGGGCAAATTTTTTGGTTGTAGAGACTTGGGTGCAAGATAGACTTTTTGACCAGCTTTTATACTGAGTTCATCATTGTGAGTGGCAACAAAGTCATATAACACTGTTGCAATATATGCGGGTTCCTCAATAACTTGCCATTCTTTTGGATCTTTTCCTAAAGATTAAATTCTTATTTAGTTACCTTATTTTATATGTAAAAAATTCATAACACATAATCTTTAAATAACTAGCAAAGGTATTTTATGTTTTAGTACCTTTTATTTGCATGTTTTTAATATTATTCGAAATTTTATGAATTATATAAGGTACTACAAAGAATACACTGAATATTAAAAACCCAGACCAGTAAGAAGAATTATGAACATTTACACTTCCAACTTTTGCTAGTGATTTATCCCATAACTCTTCGTTTATTGAATCTTGATTTTGATAACCTAAAAGAATATTTAATAAACTAAATTATAAATTAGAACTACATATCATATAAACTGTAAAATATAATAGAAAACTTTACCAGTAGAGTGTACAATCTTTCTGTACAACCATTTAAAAAATCTAATTAAAGCAAAAGTACTAAGTAACTGATTTACAGTGGAGCGTAATTTCCCAACATTTTCTGCAACATTTAAAATTGCTCTGAATGAATTTGTTAAAGCAAAATATGTGGATTCCAATAGCATTGTCATAGATGAAAATGTATGAAGAACTGTCTCGATCAACTGAAAAGTTGACCTGGTATTGTCCTCAACATATTGGGAAAATCTGCACACAATTTCAAACAACTATTACTAACTTATTTCATTATTTCCATCAAAATTCAGTTAACTATTTAATTAATTTTCATATTTCTTTTATATCTATATTCTATATCAATAGTTCATATCTATATTTTATATTAATAGTTCATATCTATATTCAATAATTTTGGAAATTGTTTATCACATTTAAAGATTGTAAATTACATATAAAAACATTGAGAATTCTATATATTTTTTATCGTTAGGAATCGAGTCACAAAATCTTTTATCATCCCAAACAAAATGAAAACGAATTGAAAAGATTAAATATGATATAACATATGAAATAAATATGACATGTTATAAGCTTCTTACCTATTTTCGGCATCACCACTGTGTCCACCAAACATTCCATAATTATTATAATTGGAGTATGGACCATATGAACTATATGAACTATATCCTCCATATCCATTAAATCCCCTATATTGATTACCATATCCACCAAATCCGTATCCTCCATAATAATTAGATCCAAATGGTCTATGATGAAATCCAGAATAATTTTGGACTGGTTGACGCGGAGGTACTGGTGGAGGATTTCCTGGTTGAAGATTTGAAGGAGGAAATGGTGATGGCGCATTTGGTATACTACAATAAAACCATTTTATTTAAAAGTAACAGCATTATTCCATTAAATACTTAATGAAGAAACTTATTATTGTTTAAATATTATTAACTATATTATATTAAATTGCATATTAGAATAAAATTTCAAAAATATGAATAGAATTACTATTTTATGAATGTTCCATGATTTGAAGCAAAAAATGACATTGATTACTTTTTTTAAATAAGATATCACTTAAATCTTATCAACATGTCTTAAATTGTTTGATAATTTGTCACCGATTATTAGATATAAGATTATAAATATTATCTTAAATTAATTTTTACATAAATCCAGTACCTGTTTATGATGTTAGGTACATTTTTTAAGTGATTTCCATTAATCCCATTTGTTCTTTCCGGCGCCATACTTTACGATAATATGTTTATTACGTTCATCATGTCGTTCACTGTACAAAGTTCATAACCTCTCTACTTATACAAAAATACTTAATACGGAAAGACAGAGTTTTTATTGATAATTGTATATGTATTACCTGATATTATTTTTTATCGTAGGACTTCAAACTGTTATGTTTTCAAACTGATTTTTTTACAGTAATACTCTTAAAATGTAGTTAGTTACTAAAAGTTCTATATTTATTATTTTCAATTTAATTCATTCAATTCAAAAAGTAAAATTCATAATATTAAAAAAAAAATATATATATATATATCCAATATCGAAAAATTTGTGATATTAATATTAATATTATAAGATAATAGCAAACATAGGACACGTTGATGAAAATTTAATTAAAGCATCACTTCGTTTCGATGTTCAAAACAGAGATTATAGTATATGTTGTTGCGGTAACCTCAGTATCCCTAACTTTATTGTAGTAAACCGGCGACCAAGGTAGAATACAGAAAGAAGAATTTTTATTTATTAAATACAAAAGAATGTCGAATTTTGTAAAATTTATCGAAGAAAACATACTTTATGAAATTTTAGCCGTATCATGGCTTTTACTTCTTTGGAAATATTATTTAAATCTTCGTCAGGTAAATTGTTGTAAATTTTATCTAATCATTATTAACCTAAATCATTAAAGTTAAGTTTCCTCATCTTATTAATTTCTAATTTTACTTTAAAACATGATTTCTTTTTCATTATAATAATTAATTATAACATAGATTCGCCTTTCTATTATAACAATTTCCTAATTTTTGTAAATTACATGATATTTAAAGAAATTATATTTCCTTTTTAGAAAATGATTATTATTAATAAAATTAGATTTATAAAAATAACTCTGTGTTATACGTGAAGCAATATAAGTTCTCTTTTTTATAGAGGGATTTGATGATGAGATTGACTGATTTACCTAAATCAGTTGAAGGTTTAATGACAAAGGATGTTTATAAGAAAGCACACAGTTATTTGCTAGATCGGTTAAAATTTAATGATTTTGAGAGTATATTTTCTGAACTTTGTACTGCGGTATGAAATTTTTATTTATACATGTATATATTATGTTATGTCGTAATATTTAAAATGAAATCATATAGTTCTTATAATATGTAAGCATTTGAATATTTATAGGTGTATTTGTTAAATTTATGCTACTATCGATTTTGGCTATGGAGTATTGATATTGTCAAATATTGTGGCTTTGATGATCAAAATGAAATTCTCTTAAGTGGTGTTTGTATGTTCATTATAAACGTTATCTATGATATAATAATTTTGCCATTTAAGATTTATTCTACGTTTGTTGTGGAACAAAAACATGGCTTTAATAAAGAAGTAAGAAAGTAAACATTTTTCTAATAGTATGATAAAAGTAATTTTTAAATTCTTAATTTAATACTGTTAATTTTAGACACCGTTATTCTTTGTCAAAGATCAGCTTCTTCGATTTGTTGTATGTGAGATACTTGCGGTACCCTTCCTATGTGCTGTAACATGGATCATAAAAAATGACGGAGGGTACTGTTTCCTTTATCTTTGGATATTTTTAATAGTTGCTGCTCTTTTCCTTATGATTATTTACCCGGAACTAATTGCACCACTTTTTGATAAATACACACCTCTTCCAAATGGAGATTTGAAAAGAAAGATTGAAGAGTTAGCAGCATCGATAAACTATCCACTTTATAAAATATTTATTGTTGAAAATTCAAAAAGATCATCACACAGCAATGCATATCTGTATGGTTTTCACAAACATAAAAGAATTGTTCTCTATGACACTTTAGTCAAGGAGTATTATAAACCAGCGGAAGGTGAAACAAACACAAAAGGATGTACTACAGATGAAGTAGTAGCAGTATTGGCACACGAATTAGGACATTGGAAATATAGTCATACACTAAAGGGATTTATACTTGGCCAGGTAAATTTTTAGGCAACATATTTACAATATTACATCTTACTTACTAATGTATAAAAACAAATTTTTGCAGGTACAGCTGTTGATGAATATTTACCTATATGCAAAACTTCTTGATTATAAACCTATATTTGAAGCTTTTGGGTTTATGGATAGTCAACCCACGTTTATAGGATTCATAATTATTACTATCTATATTTCAAATCCCCTAAATATAGTAAGTTTAATGTATTACTTTTGATTTAGAAAAATTTGAAAAATCTTTGCATGCGTAAAATATTGTACGTTTGCTATATATATATATATATATATATATATATATATATATATATATATATATATATATAAAACAATATGACATAAATCTTTAAATATTCATAAAGAATGAAATCTTATAAAATATCTCACAAATATTTCAAAATAATTTTAAATTGTTTTGCTTTCAAGATGTAATTTATGTATATTTTATTTATGTTGAACAATGATATTTAAAGTAATATTTATAATATTTATAAATTATTTTACAATTTTTACAGTTAGTCCAATACATAACAAATATACTTAGACGAAGATTTGAATTTGAAGCAGATAAGTTTGCAAAAATTTTGGGACATGGACAAACATTAAAAAGCTCTTTAATTAAGCTACAGGAGGACAATCTTGGTTTTCCTCTTTATGATAAATTGTATTCTAGTTGGCATCATAGTCATCCTCAAGTCCTTGAAAGAATTGAAGCTATTGATAAAGAAGATTAACTATAACACTTTTTAATACATCATGTGCATCATGTATATTATTTTAACACTGTGTATATCAATTTAATGCATGCATGGTTAACAGCCATGTAAAACGGTTACATTGGATAGTAATCAAACAATGGTTTTATAATTTGCAATTGATATAACTTATAGTGTAAGGGTACAATTAAATAATAGCCATACACACGATTTATAAAAAAAATGTGCTAAAAATAACAGAATTAATTTGATTTATCACACGTTCATGATGTAATTAATATTTTATAATCACCACATATATGTATTTTAAAGTTACAAATCAGATTAAAATAATTAAAACTTTATCATTATATAAAGAATGATATTAAAACTTTAAAATCAATTATATAATTGACGAATGAAAATGTGCTTCAATGAATCGTAAGCAATTATATTTATAGATTTGATTTAAATAAAAAATAATTATTAACAGAAACTCTTAATATAATTTAATTTTTAAAATAATGTCATAAAGTATTTGTAATATATTAGGAAATAATTACTATGATTATAGATAGCATTCATTTAAAGCAGTGCATAAAATTGAATTTTCATGTTCTTTTTTCGATTTTACGTAAGCATACAATACAAGTATCTTGCATTGTTTTGTTTTGTTTTGTTTTGTTTTTTTTTTTTTTTTTTTTTTTTTTTAGACAACGATACATTTTAATATAATATTGTCATGTTTTTTGTAATAATACTAAATATTATAAAGTATTTTATACCTTATAAAATAAAAAGCACAGTGCTATTCATCAAAATGAACATATTATCATCAGTTTTAGATATATAAATAATATTTATATAGAACAATTATTTTTTTAGGTTCCGTGTAATTTGAATTATAAGGTCAAGATATATTTTTAGATAAGTATATACCATATACACAAAGTGATGTTACATTTTATATATAGAATTTCCATTAACTTTTGTTATTTATTACTCTATATTTAAATTTTAAGGCATTTATGGAACATTATTATATATACATACATTCCCTTCTAACATATAATTTTATAGCAGCAAAATAATACATGTATAAATGGTATTAAACTTTTATTAAATTCTTAATATATATTTCTCGATATTTCAATTATGTAGAATGCTCTTTTTTACATTAACATTCATTGTAAACTTAATATTCCGCGCTTTTAGTACAATTTTTAAAGTAATATTTATTATAGTATTTTATGTACACGAAAATTAAAAACTTTTCTATATGAAATTTAAACAAGAGAATTAGAGTGAAACATAGTAAGAAATTTTTGTTATTGTTTATTTGTCTTATCTAGTTTTGATGAAAAAACAATGCAATATTTTGTAATTCTAGCTAATATATCAATTATATGCGAAAGAAATATTTGTTTGCCGTTATAAAATACTTGTATACGAATTAAAAAATGAAACAAATAACCAAATGGTAAAAATAATTAACATGAATTATCTTAAATATTATGATATTCTTATATTGCAACCTACATTCATATCTCAATTTTATTAAAATGCTCATGTTTACAATAAATACATTGGGGAAAAACCACGTGATAGATCCGTTTCTTATTCCAAGATTTATTGTGCCTGAAACAAATATGAAAATATATTTAGTTCGAATTATGTATTGCGAAAATGTAATTTATTACGTTAATAATTTGGAATAAAGATTGGGCCTATATCCGTTAGACAAATAGCAATACACATTTGCAAATATTTAATTTATAAATTAATCATTTAATTAAATTAAAAAATTAATTTAATTAACTTTTTTTATTTGTAAAAAATTGAGAAGATCACCAAATTTAAATTATTTATTTCAGTTATCAATTTTTTCACATTTAACATTAAAATTAAGATTAGTAAATAAAAATTTGTAATTTCCGATAGTTTCTGATGCTGTACATTTGTCAATCAAAATACAATTAAATGAGCGGAAAATTTTAGTAAAATAAGGTTTTAATGATGTATAATCTAAATTAATTGCAGAAAGCTTGTATTATGTACTTTCTAGTATTACTCTCTTGCGGTACATCCTAGCAAAGATACTTATGAAACTTTTACTTTCATTTATAAGCAGCAATTCAGTAGGAAATTATGCCTGTAGTATGATGAAATTATAATTTCAATAATAGTAATTATAACTACTATGTAATAATGTAAATTGTTAGTATAAAACTCTAATAATGGTATAATTAGTAGTGATAAAAAAACATCAATAATTGTTCGCTTTATATTGAAAATTTTCCACCCTTCAATTATACCAAATCTTACAAAGTATCTTCTACATTGGACCGCTTATAAATATTTGATATCTTGCAGATGCTTTGTGCATGAACACATGAAAATTCGAGGTTACAGCATGCAGGTATACAAGAACTCTAAACCTGATATTGACCACGAACCTTCGCGCATGTGCATGCCAAAACTTTTTCTCATTGATCGAATCGATGTCGATAACAAGTTACAAAATGCATTGATTTAAAAAAAGAATGAAAAGAAAGAAATTACTTATAAACCAAACAAAAATTATATATCTTGTACAAAATGCTAATCGTGCATAAATTAGTTTATGTTCAATTGAAATATTACAAATGACAATGCTTCTATTGTGAAGAACATTAAAAATAGACTTTACAATGATCTATGCATTTATAATACTTATTCTGTTTAATCGTATTATTAGTAATTACTAATGCATATAAATACGCAAATAGATATTTACATAACTGACCAACTATTTGTTCATGTAAACAAATTAATCGCGATCTTTCAATCATTATAGATCAAATTTTCAGCTTGCGAAAAAGAAACAGATAGAAAACTTTTCTTTAAACTCTGTTCCGGAGTGGTGCACGGGCTCTTTATGCTATTCTAAATTTCGATACCTACTCGTTTCTTGTTTCAATATTTTTACTCTAAGAAGTTTATAATACGGTGATCCGTTAGAAAAAAAAAAGTACTTCATGCTGGACGAACTTAAACTCCTGAGTTATAATTCTTAAATGGCTTGATGATTTTATAATAGTTAATTTATCACCTACTTATACTTCAATACGAACAGAAAGTCAATCAGTAATTAAACAAAATTTAGCACAGATAATTTCAGATAGAAATTTACAATATTAAATACAATCTACATTACACTTTTCAGTCACTCCTAATTAATCTTAAAGCGTAATCCAAAATCGTAAAATACAAAATCTTGCTCTTTGTTCAATAGTAAACTTTCGTTTAATAATATTTTACTCATATGGTATCAATACTATTTATCATTATTGCACATTAATTATTTATCAAAACTACACATCCTTTTTTCTAACTATTACAACAATACGTATGATTCAACTATCATATGACATTAATCATATTGGTAACATTATGTTTACTTATAAAATGAATTAAAAATGACATTGATGATACACACTAATTTAAATCTTCAACATATATTCGATAAAAATTCATTTGAAAACAAATCAAGTCCAATGCCTCTTGCAAAAATTCAAATGATTATTACAAATAAGATTTGAGAAATTAACATATAAAATTTACTTAATGTTATCTTAAAGTGAATTTTTTCGCTTCGAATTACCAAGTTATTCATATCATAGATAAATATGTCTCATTCATCTGTATAAGTTCGTCCAGAAAGAAATCTATCATCCTATATGTACAAATAAATAAATATAAATATAAACAAATATATGTATATTTATTTATTTATATGTGTTTGTATATATATATATATATATATATATATATATATATATATATGTATGTATGCATGTATGTATGTATATAAATATAATGAGTTATAAAACACAACAGTACCTTGCACTTGTCGCTCAGTTTGAGCGCAAGCGACCTGGTGGCTGGTGTTCCATCGTCGTGTGGCGACAGAGAGAGAGACTCACGCATGTGAACACACGAGTATGAGCACTGAACAAGTATCCAAAGCTGCTCTGAAAAGATTTCATTCCATTCCGAATATCGTCCCAAATGTTTATTCTCTCTTTCATTGTTTCACAAGTTTCTTTATTTCCTGTCAAGCAAACGATGGCTCTAATTACAGAGTACATCCGGTTTAAATAAAGTTTCTTTAATACATTATTCGATATTCGGAGGAAAAATTTTTCAGATAAAAATTGCACAGTAAAAGAACTAAACAGAGTAATACGTTAGTTAAAACGGACTTAAAATTAATTTAAAATTATTTAACGATTTTTAATAGTTGATGTTATATAAAAAAAATTTTTTTTAGTGCAAATTAAAAAAAAATATAAATTTAAATAATCATTAGAATTATACTTGATATTACATAATAATCATTCACCGTTTTCAAATCACTGTTCTTTATAAAAGAAAAGAAAAAAACGTCTTCTTTTCACATATTTTACCTACAGTAATTAACAATTACCTAAGGTGCTTTGTAAAAAACAATTATATCCCTTCAAAAAGAAGGGCTATATCAATATTATAGATTATTAGAAATAATTTTAAATTTCCAAACACTACGATTTGGCTCACAACTGGCTTAGTGTGACTTTCCTCTGAAACATTTCCCTATAACGTAATTAAATGATATCGTTGAGATATAAACAAAAATTAATAAACTCAAAAAATTCTTTGAATCATTCATATAAATAATGATAAGTAGAATTAACCAACAATAATTAATTTATCTTGATTTTTCAATGAAGACTCCCAGACAAAATCTTTTAAAAACAATTTTATATATGTAAACTGTTAAATTTACATATTTAAAGTTCGATATTTTCTAGGAAAAACGTAAAGACAATTCCGGGAGCCAAGCGGAATGAAAGGCTGTAATTCTGCTTATGAAGAAAGACGTTATATAGAAAATATTTATTTTTCGTTTGATTGAGCCGCGCCGAACATCGGTGCTATATATATTCTCACTTTTTTTCATCTTCTCCCTCTCTCCTCTTCTCTCTTTCATAATCATTTATACGCATGCAAACATTCTGTCAATTTTCTACATTCTCTCTTCCATACACACGCATATTTATATATATAATCTCTCTCTCTATCTATTTAAATATTTGCAGTGGTAGAATCTTGCTTATCCGAATTCACGGTTATTTGTTTGAACCATTGACTTTTTCTGTTGATTGATTGTTTAATTTCTCTTTAAATGAGCAAAATTTGTTAACTTCAAATTACTTCTATTAAATAAGATAAGTATCCCTAACATAATATTCAAATAGAATAAAAATTTATTTAAATCAATACGGTTGCAAACACAGTACTTTTTTTTAACCTTCTATCTATTGTTAGTTGGATATAACATCGTAAAAATTTAAATGAACAAGAGTTCAATCAACGAAAAATGTCCATGTGAAAATACTTTAAGTTCCTACGATACACGGTTAATCAAGATCCTACTATTAAGATTTGTCTATCTATACAGTACGATCGACTTAAATGTATACATTCAATTGTTTCTTTGACTGTTGGAAATATAAAAAGAGATATTTAAAAATTATCTGGTATAAAACGGAAAATGGCAATAAAAATGAAGATTTTTCTTACGAATATTTCTTTTTTTCTTAAACAATTTGATATATCAGATTATTACTGATTAACCACTTTTTACAAATTAAAAACATATCATTCTTACAATTCAAAAAATGCATATTTGACCTTTTAAATTTTATTTCTAAAAAGATACTAAAATATAGCTCAATAAAAATGTTGAATAAGTTATCAAAACAAGCCATTTCGAAATCTCTTCTATTCATGGTGGAAAATATTCATTTCCATTTTTATATTCATTTTTAAATTAAATACTATTCTTGTATTTCCAAAAGTTCCTAAGAAATAGTTAAATATATATATTTAAATCGAATATATTGTATGTTTGTTCACTACGAAAATACAAAAGTATTTACAATTTAATAAATAATAAGTCGCCACTTGGAGTATCCACGGGTCATAGGTCCTGTGTTTACAAATCACAGTTTCTTTCCAAGTGTCCAATTGATCACGAAATCAATTTATTTGAAATCTGAAACTCTGAATTAAAGATATCTTATTCTATTCAATCGATGATGTATTTTCTGTTGTCTTCGTTTTACACATATCTCAAAACAGCACAAGATAATTTTTTAATGTGAAATGTGATAAAGTTCCAAAAATTAATGAAAATGTCTTTTTTTGATACATTTTCCTCGCGAATAGTATAGTCACTATAGATTTCTATACGAATTTATTAATTTAAACTAAATTAAAAGCTCGTACATTTTTATGTTTTTTTATTATAATTTCTTCGTTGTATTTACTCCTTAAGATCTACTTTTAATAACAAGCAGTAACTTTATCGGTATTACAGAGGTTAGAATTGGAACGGAATACCACTACTTTTAACAATAATTGTCATCGATTGAATACAATTATTCTAAAATTCAGTATCTCATTTTCTAAAATTGACTGTTTCAATTCGACCCAAATTGAAGCAACGAATTCTCCCTCACACCACTCCACAGAGTAAGAAAAAACTTTAAAGAGAAAAATCGCTCTTTACTTTGGTCTAAGAATCCCTGCAATCCTCTTCTTCCTCCTTCTTCATTTCAATACCTTCTTCTTCTTTCGTCTCAACCGTTTCTACTAATTCTTCCTTCTGTTCATTAGAGATTACTTCCTTCATATCAATTTCTTCTTTCACTTCTTCTTTCACAGCTACTTCTTCTTCCTTTGCAGGTTCTTCTTTCTCTTCAACATTCGCAGATGTTGATTCTTGTTCTTTTGATTCTTCAATTTCCTCTCCAGATGGACTAACATTAGTCCATCTAGATTTTCGTCCCCTATTTCGATTTTCTCTTTCCATGTTATTCGGATGTTTATTACCACCTTTTTTGTCCCTAAGATTATCCCTTTGTGAGTGATTCTCTGAATCGGAAGGCCAGGAACCAGAAGGCGGAAGTTCCTGATTTCTCCAGGGAGCAGCAGACTCCGGAGGAATAATGGATGGCGGGCCCATAGGACCGAAAGGTGGTCTGACATGGGGGCGAATATCATCAAAAGGTGGTCTGAAAAAGGCATCCGGCTCTCGGGGATCAAAAGGTGGCCCACGAGGACCAAAAGGCCTCATACCAGGACGAAGAGGACGAGGTCCCAAACCTCGTGGATGGAACATTAATGGACCTATAGAATAAAATCTTGTTAAACTTTTATTCGTTAATTTAAATTTATTCATTCATTCGATTATTATACAGGGTGGTTGGTAACTGGTGGTACAAGCGGAAAGGGGGTGATTCTACGCGAAAAAAGAAGTCGAAAATATAGAATAAAAATTTTCTTTTTTAATTTTTTCCATCGAGACAACGATCTACAGTGAGATCCGTTATAACGTACCGCACGCGTGCCGAGCGAAAATTCAAAGTCAATTTTCTCGAAGACAAAGCCTCAAACGAAAAATTTTTATCCTATATTTTCGACTTCTTTTTTCGCGTAGAATCATCCCCTTTCCGCTTGTACCACCAATTACCAACCACCCTGTATAATAAAGTTGAATGTAATAAAATTTTGTTATATATAAAAGTTCGGTAGCAAATATATAAAAAAATACTGACGTCTACATTAAATACGTACAAGTGAAAAAGTTAGCAATTCCTGAATTATCTTTTTATTAAACTTGTTTACCTGGTCCACGAGCTCCTAAGGGAGCTGGCCGCGGTCCAAACCCATCAGGATGTCCAGGTCTAGGTCCTCTAGGTCCCATTATTGGCGGCATCCCAAAAATAGGATCAATTCCAAAGAATTCTCGCCTTCTAGGTTCAAAATCACCCCGATCGAGGTGTCCCCTTGGGTCAAAACCATCTTGAAGCCGTGGATCAAAACCTTCTCGCCTAATTTCATAATCGAACCGATCCCGATCATCGAGTGGTCTCCTTCCTCGTACTTCAGACCTATCAAATTCCTCCCTTTGGCAAGCAATTAATCAAGAATTCAATGCTTTAAACATACTATAATTTTGTTAACAATTATGTTTTGTAAAATGTAAATATCATTACTTAATGAATATTAAAAAAAAGAAAAAAAATGTCATATGTTGCATTTTACATCGCATATTGTATAAACATTACGATGATTGTATTTACTTCTGTAATTTACACTTATTTACTTCAATTGTAAATTCAAAAATTAATACAAGATAGTAGCTCACCTTTGTTCTCTGAGTGATCCAAGTCTTCCGAATTCTTCTACTCTTTGTTGTCCATGTATTCTATTATCAAATTCCTCTTGATATATTCCTCCTTGCAACCTTGGAACATCCATAAATTCCTCGTGTATTTGTGATCCTCTATGACCTCTTCCGAAACTTTGTCTGTCTCTTTGCTGTTGATATTCTCTCGGATCTTGCGGATTACGAAAATCTGGTGGTCGAGCTGGAAAATCACCTCTTTCTTGAGGTAAACCAAACTTTGGCAAATCCATTAAAGAAGACAGGGGTTCTCCACGAGCCGATCGAGAATCATCAAAACTTCTGTCGGATCTATCTCGTTCCTGGCGATTACGAGGTATTATTCGATCGACACGATCTTCAAGTGGTAGTGTGCCATCAGCCAATTGACGCAAACGATCAGCTAAGCTTGGTTTCCCATCTTTTTTTGGAGTAGTTTCGTTTTCCTGAATATAAATATTTTGTTAGAGCCGCTTAATAATTGAAAATGAATTGAGATTACTGTCGCGGCAATAAATAATGGCATTATTAATGCAAACTACAAATTTTTGTGATTTAAATCTTTTGGGCTGTATCATACTACTTTTTAAATATTTTTGATGAAAGTAGATCAATAAAATCTTTACTTCAATACTTTTAATTTAATCTTCTTTTAGCAGAAAATAATTACCTGAAGAGTTTGAGTTTGTGGATTTCCTTCTCGATTTTCCCGGTTTTCCCTTTCTCTTCTGTCATCCCTGTCTCTATCTCTAAGATCTCTTCTACGATCGCGTCCCCTATCTCTCCCTCTACCTCGGTCTCTTCCGCGATCCATTCTGGAGTCAGTACCTTCCCTATCTCTGTGTGATAAATGCGTCTCTCTGTCTCTTCTTTCCCTATTTTCCCGATCTCTCTCTCTTTCTTTATAATCTCGATGCTGTTATTAAATTCACATCAAATTAGAATTTTATGCAGGACATTCTAAATCGCATAGTTAGGACATTAGTTGCTGCAATAAATGAATTTTATTTACCTCTACTTGTTGATCAGATTCTGCTCGTTCTTCATTTTGTGAAAGTTGTTGTTCAGTTAAATTACTTTTATTTTTTGCTCCATTTGAACTTTGTGGCATTGCATCTTCCATCTCTACATCCATGTCATCAGCAGAATGTTGTTGTTGAGGTAGTTGCATTTGCAAAGGCGCAGAAGGGCCTACACCATATGGTTGGCGTAACATTGGTAAATTTGGCATACCTGTTTCTGTTGTTGGAGGAGGAACTCCTATTGGAGGAACATTATGTGGCATACCTAGAAAGAGATGAAATTTGAGCTTTTATCGCTTTCTTTTATTCATGGTTTAGCTCACTTTATGTATTGATCATATACACATACCAGTAGAATTAGGTTTATCAGATGGAGCAGCTGGAGCTGGTAAAGGAATTTGAGTTAATAAGCCGACGCCAACACCTGCTCCAAATGGAGAATTTACAGGTGGTGTTAACATAGTTTGCATCATTCCCGGTGGCCCTAATAAACTTTGCATATTTGGAGGTGGCACACCTATGGGAACATTCGGCATTAAACTATGTGCCATCGGTAATCCCATTGGTCCAATCATACCTAAACAATATAAAAAAAAAAAAAGGTATAAAACGATAAACTTTAAAGAAAGAATAAAAATAACTAATACCTATTTTTGATTGAGTCTTCAATTTTCGTTAAAATTTTCCTTCAATAAGTACTTACGAGGAACTCCTGGCATTGTAAAAGCAGGTGGCATCATCTGTAATTGTGTATTTGGTGGCGGTAAAAGAGCGGCTGATGTAGGGGGTCTAATTGGTGGAGGTTGACTTGTATCGATTACTTGTTGCTGCTGTTGACCTTGTTGTGAAGTTTGTTGCTGGGATTGTTGCTGTTGAGCACTAGTTGAAGGTTGCATTACATTTACAATACCATCCGCCAAATTTGGAATTCCAGCAGCTGCAACTAATGCTTGCTGTTGTAATTGCAACTGTTGTTGAAGTACATCTGCATTTGTTCCGGAATGCTTTAATTTACCTGTTAATGATTTATAATGATTAGCATGAATTGTCTCAAATATTTCTTAAAACATAATTGTTCCTTTACCTTTTAGATTGGGTGGTAGAGTGTCTTCGTCAATCATACCTCCTTCCTCTAATAATTCTAAATCTTGATCAGTAACATTAACTAATTTATTCCAAGGAATATAACTAACTCCTAATTCAACTTCCCAATAATCTTTCCATTCTTTTCCTTTCACCCCTTTTCCTGGAGCCCAAGCTAACTAAAATACAATAAAAATTCTATTATTCTGAAAAGACATAGAGTTTTATTGTTATTTGATAATACATTTATAAATATATTCAATAAAAACGATAATAAATTATTATTTTTAAAGGTGACCAAAAATGTTAACTTACAGTGATTGCCTTTCCTTGCATTTTATGATTTTTAAGCTTAGTAAGAGCCCTATATGCATCTTGCCTTCTATTCATACATATAAAGGCGCAACCTCTGGGTGAAATTAAATCTATACTGACAATATCACCAAATTCTCCAAAAGTATCTGAAAGTTCTTCTTGGTGTACTAATTTCGATAGATGTCCCACCCAAAGAGTTGTACTACAAACTGCAAATAAATATATTAAATTCATATAGGAAAAAAAAAAAGAAAAGAAAACAAGAAGAACGATTCCTTCGATGTAAAACCAAATGCATATGCATATGAAAATAGGTGAAATTACCGCTTAATTTATCTCTCACAATTGGTGGTAATCCTCGTTTACGCCTTTCTCTTTCTTTTTCTCGTTCTTCCTCAGTCATTTTTTCTCGACTATCCTCCCGTTTTCTATCACGACCTCTGTCTCTTGAACGAGACCTACGATATAATAATATCCTTAATATCACATGATCATAACAAAGTGTATAAAATAATGTATAAATATATATTTAGGTATATTGCCTATAATATAATATAAGCAAAAGAAGACATGTAAAATTACCTTCTCCTCCTAGATCTGCTTCTTGATCTAGATTTTCTATCTCTGTCTCGATCTCGATCCCTGTCCCTATCCCTATCTCTATCTCTATCCCTATCTCTGTGTCGTGGTGATCTAGATCGACTGTGATGTCTGTATCGGTCAGGCGATCTACTCTGCGATCTTGTATTTTCACAATTTACAATTTCTACACTGCTACTATCTCGCCTTGCACCATTTCTATAGACAGTCATTTATTAATAATCAGTTTCAATATTCAGTAATGTTACAAGTTAAATTGCAATAGAGATCAAAGTAAATTTAAATTAAATGAGAAACTAAATTTCATGAAAATGAAAAGGAAAATATATCTTTTACCCTACTTTATAAAAGGGAAGAATGTTTACCCAGAATAATCTTGCGCGTCCTGCCGTTCGTCAAGAAGTGGACTTTTTTGATTTTGATGCGCTTGCTGATTTATCTGCCTAATATTTGATAAGGGTTGAGAGGCATACGGTAGAGCCGGCGGATAACCAGGAGGTGGTTGACTCATATCTTGTATGACTCCACTACTTACATTTGTTGTATAAGTATTTTGTTGACTTGGCTTCAAAATGTCTGATGGTTTTAATTCACATTCAGATGCAAATGGTAAATTCTAAAACAAAGATCGATTTTCATTAATATACATGAAACTATTAGGATGTCTCTTTTACTTTTATGTGAACAGGAAAACTATTAATACTGTTAATAACATACAGGAACAGTTTGAGCCAGATGTTTATCAAATTCTTCCTCTTGCTGCTTCATTTGCTGAAGTTTCCGCATCTTTTCTTCTGTTTCATGCTGTGATGAAGAAGTACTTCCCTGCATTGTTTGTTGTAATGTTTGAAGTTGTCTCAAAACCTATTATCAATTAAAGAATTAAGCAATTTATTAATTAAATCATATTTTCTCCTTGACTATTATATTGATGTAATAATGATAAGTTAGTACCTCTGGATTTGTTAAAAGAAGTCCAAGACTCTCCAAACTATTTCCTGTTGAAACTGTATTGTGTTGACCAGTATTAGATCCTGCGGTCGCTGCTGGTGAACTAGCAACAACAACATCATCATCCTCTTCCTCACCATAATCAAAATCTAAGAGCTTTTTATCAAATTTTACAGAACTTTTCTGTTCATTTGTGGACTCCTGCTTTTTTAATAATAACTGCTGTAAATGTTGTAACTGATCAAGGAAAGAAACATCCATTTGAGTTGAATTGGATTGCCCCTGAAAAAAGAAGCCAAAATTGAAATTCTGTTCATTTTACGTACAAAAGATATGCGACAAACTGTAAGTGTACAAATAATATATAGAATAAATATAAAAACAAGACTTACTAAAAGTTTATTAGCATTAACTATATTTGCTGTTTCTATTTTTGTTTGTGCAAGCCAGGCAGGATCGATTGGCTTTGCGGAAGAAAATAATTTTTGATCCTTTACCGCATTTTTTGCAGTCAAAGGGGGAGTCTTTACTGAAGTTGTAGTATTACCAACATTATTTGTTGCAGACGCATTCAGTGTACCTAAACATAATAACGAATATTCACTATTTAATTTTATTTAAATTTGATATATTAACTCACAACTTCCTTTTACCATTGGTATTAACTGCTTGCTCCTTATGTATTGGATGATTTGGATCCGCAAGATCAAATAAGGGCTGTATAACCTCCGAAGGGAACACTGCATTCTTCTGCCAAAGATTTAAAACTCTTATTACTTTGCTTTTATCTTCCTGAGGGCACTTCAAAAGATTTAAGAAAGTAGTTTGCATGTTCTTGGCAAAGCGTGGAGCAAAGACATCTTTCTCAACCCCAAATTGGTGTCTGGACTGACGTACAATTGAATCTATAACGTACAATCCAGGCACTTTGTACTCTGGCTTACACTGTAACATTAATTGGCAATTAATACAAATAAAACAAACAATATAATTACCATGTATTTTATACTTTGCTCTCAAAAGCTTTCTTATTCTTTATAACTCACTTTTTGGATGAATTTCTCGACACTTTGCACAACATGTTTATAGAATTTAATTGCCTTAATTGCACCTCTAGTTAAAGAATTCATCTTAGCTTTGGAAATTGGTGGTTTAACATCATACAGAGCTGAGAGCTGGAAAAAAAAAACATATATATAATTATTATTTTCTATTTTTAATACTTCAATGTATTCATAATCATTTAACATAGTAGTCAGAGAATATGATTAAATTTTTTAATTTAAGAAATCTTAATAGTTCTCAATAGTACTTGAAAAGAACTGTTGATGTTGATTAATGTACCTATACTCTTCAAAAGCAATTCTAAGTTTTATATGTAACAAATCAAAAGTCAACAATATATGTTTATATAAATTCTAATGAATTGATCGCAAAAATTAAACAAGTTTTATTACAATTGCTATGAATTCAACTAATATCACTTACAAAATATTCCTTATTGCTTTCCCTTATTTCTCTCCCTTCCATCACAAACATAACTAACAAAACTAAACCACACATATACAATAATTATTTACCCTTTCTTTATCATTACATAAATTACAAAATTTTTACATAATAAAGACGACGATGTTATGCATCGCAAATACTTAAAATCACAATAAAGGTTCTCTCTGATTTCTCTCCCTCTTTCTTACATATAAAGATAATCGCTCTCTCTCTCTCTCTCTCTCTCTCTCTCCCCTCTCTCTTTCGCACGTCTAGAAATCAAAGCATTCTTCAAGCACGAAAGTCACTTCAATTTTCATACAACAAACAGCACAGACAAGTCGGGGGAAATAATATCATTTGAATCTTTGGTTTAAAATAATGACACGATCTCAACTTTGAAAAGTAAAAAAGAAAGAGAAAAAGGAAAAGATGAACAAGAGAAAAAAAGAGGGAGAGTCGGCGGGCTAGAAGAAGAATTAAGGGTAAGTCAATTCACCTCTGCGTTAAATGCCTTAACCGCCTCCATCCTGATGAAGGTGCGAAGCACCAAAGATTTGCTATGTTTCACAGAAATCCGTGATCCTTGGGACGTTCAATGTTTTCGCGATAAATCGCATGTCTTGGCTCAGGGCGCACTGTCTAGCTGGGCCATGCCACTCAAGATGGCGGCGCTATTTCCCGAAAGGCATCGCGGGGCGGTGATGCGTGACGTCACATGCCGCTATGCACAGTCGGTAACAAGTTTCGCTTTAATACCGATTATTCTACACCAATCAAAATCCAAAGAAATAAATTATTAAACGGGAATCAATCTAAATTTCTATCTTCCCACGATTTTCTTCTCCTTTTTTTTATAATTAATTCAATTTTAATAAAACATGGTATATACGTGTATATATGTTTATATACTATATATGCATTATATATATTTATACATATAAATTTAATTAGCCATATAAAAATTATACGGTATTTACACAAAATTGATATAAATTTGTTCAATATGAAATATTATATCATTAGTTTACTTTTTTATAGTTCTTTCATTATTGACCACAGCCCTCTATAAATTTCAGTAATTAATTTATAAATTTCAATATTCCTTAAATTTGCACCTCATTATATAAGTTTTATAAATAAGTTTGTAAGAAAATAAGAAGAAAATTTATCACAATTTATAAAATAATTCTTTGTAAGAATTATCTCATAATATATTGTTCAGTGTATATTAAATACATATGCATATTCCACGCTACTATATGTATAAATATACTGTATATACTTACAAGTTCTGCTAATAATTATCTATATAACCTGATATAACTAAAAATTATAAGGACAGAGCTACCAACCGTATATATCTACGTACATCAGAAATGTCAAATAATCATTTCATAGAAGTTTGAACTCTTATGTACGTTTATATAGTTTCACTATTTCTATGTAATGTGAAGTGTGTTATTATTTGAAATTACATCGCATTATAAATATAGAAAATGTTTATTCAATAAATAAATATATAAATATAAATGATCATAAAGAGAGGATTTTACAGCAACACGATACAAGTAATAATAACTTAACAATCACTTTACCATGACGTGCAAATTTTGAATTTTCAAATTGAATCTTGAGTTTGTATAAATATTTTGTCGTATATTTTTATGAGTTATAAGCTTTATTTAATAAATTTTATTAATGAAACAGGTATCCACATTTAGTAAAAATGATAAAAATACCGGATGAAATTAACCTCGAGAATTACACTCTGATACTTCCGTCAGTGGCTGTTGGAAACGTTGGACAATTATGTATTGATTTATTAATATCTAGCTTGGACATGCACAAAATTGGAAGTTTATGGAATTCTATGTTTCTTCCGATATGTGGACTTGATCCTTATAATAAAAATTCTACTTCTCTTTGTACTACCGCTGACTTTTACCTTGGAGGATGCCATAATATAATTCTTTTACAATTACGTTCACCTTATGTTGGCAGTTCGAATGACTTCTTTAATGAACTAGCACAATTTATTCAACAAAAGAAAATTAGTAAGGTACAGCAGTGTAATGCATATATACTAATATTACAAATGTCAAATCGTTTGATTGTTATGTTAATATAAAAACTATTCTTATAGATAATAATCCTAACCAGCAGTTATGATTATGAGTGTGCAAATAGGTCAGAGTGGAGAATAAGGTACCTTACCTCGGATGATTCTTTATTGAATAATGAAAAACTTCTTAAGAGCTTACATTGGACAAAGCATATGAAAAGTATTACAATAAAATCTACAAGACAATATTACATTCCTGGTGGTGGATTTGCAAACGGTCTATATGAGTATTTTAAAGAAAAGGAGATTCCTTGTACAGTACTGTTTTGTTATTGTTCAGAAGGAGACAATGTTTCTGATGCATTAATGCTTTTTAAAGGACTGAATGACTGGTTGAATTTAGTAAATGATGATACTAATGATATTAAACATCCACCCTCTTGGGAATTCTTTTTTGGAAATCCACCTGCTTCTAATATGTATTGAATTTTATATCTATCTGTACTTTGTTGACTCTGTTTCGACTTTTAGAAAATAAATTATAAATATAAAAATTGGTGCTATAAAAATTACATCCCAGTAAAAATATCGGTTTCTTAATATTAAAGAAAAGAAAGATGCATGGATGTTAATAAATTTTAAAATGATGTTGCACAATAAATGTGGCATTGTCGTTAAGCTAAATTACAAAGTTATATTTAAAAAGGAACAAAATCCATTTGTTTAAGTAATATTTAATTTACATAAGAACTTTAACAAATTTATTATTTATAAAAGATGATTAAGCAAGAAGCTTGAATTTAGAAGAGAAGGCGGAATATGACACTACGGCAGCTAAAAGGACAGCAAGGAGTTCCGAGTTAACCCAAGGGCCGCGATATATGCCTGGATTATTAAGCACTACAACAACTAAAGGTTTCACACTATTTGGATCTTCTCCATTTCTTAATGCTTTACGTATAGCTGCATATCTTTCATCGTCATATAATTTTATATTGTATTCTCCAGAACGTGCTTTTTTCACATCTTCTGTCCAAGAAACCTATAAAATTGAAATTTATTTCAATTGCAATTAAGTTTTTATAATTTACACATGGTTCTGATTTGATATAAATTCAACTTCATTATAAATTTAATAAGATTTATTTCAAGTATATAGATTTTAATTTCAATACCTGATATTTGTTATCAGAACTTAATCGGGCAGCTGGTAATGATTTGCCATTAACCTCTGCGTATAAGGTAATACCTTTCACACCATTACTACACTTAAGCACAAATTGTGTTGTGAATGCAACATTTGTCAGAATTGTTGCATCTTCTGTGACATATGCAGAGGCAACGACTTCAGGCTTCTGGCACGTTTCGGCAAAAGTGTCGAAAATTCCACAAATTATAAGTATAGAAAAAACAATGAATCGTTTCATTGTACTGTTTTACGTTTACTTTAACTGATGATTTCTCTTAAATGTTGTTTACAAATAAATTATATCAATAAAATTAACTTCACTACTGTCAGTTTAAATCATGTTAGGTTAAACGTTAATTACGTATACCTATAGTGTGTTTACAAGGACTAAACTATGTACTCTGATGACGTGTGTACGTGTGGATACGTGAACTGACACGTAGTGAATAGTTGGAAACAGTGGTACCAACATATTTTTGAAATATTAAGAAACATTAAAATGTAACTTGTTTATGAGCAATATTTTACTTATAAATTTCACATACCACAATTAGAAATGTATGATATATACGTTTACATTATATACATATGTTATACAATAATTAATATTTTGCTGTTTATTACGAAAGCATAATTAATTAAATACAAATTTAAAACTCAGCTCTTTATTTAATTTTTTTAGGACACAATGTCAAAAAGGATGTCACAGAATGTTAATATAAAATAATATATATATATATATATATATATATATATATATATATATATATATATTGTATATACATGGAATTAAGATATATAGATTATTTTTATCCAGATTAAATTCATTTTAAATCATGCATACATAATATAAGAATATATTATGCACTTTGTACTAAAATAAAATTAATATAAGTTTGTATTTTGTAAATGTAAATTAAAATATAGAAGATTGTTTATATACAATGCTTGAAAAAATATGTGTATTCTAATATTATAAATATATATTAATAGTTATCAAAAGTTTATAATATAGGCACACATTATAAGAGTATTTGGTTTATAAATACTTGAAAAATCTATACACGAGATACAGAGTTTGAGCAATAATAAAATAATTGCTCATCACTCATTTATAATACAAATTCTTTAAAAGTTATATTCTCGTGAAACTTTTGTATATTATAATAGTCAAATTATTTTGGTACTTAAAATACTATGAAAGTTATTTTACATAAGCATGTATAAGATGTATTTTTACTAATAAATAATGAAGATTATATATGTGCACTAAATATATAATTTTGTTGATATTAATGAAAATATGTGGTAATAAAGTATTACTATTCACTTGCACTAGTGACTTTTTGCTCTTTAGTCATGAATTTAATTGCACTACTGAACTTTTATATATTTAAACAATCCTCAGATTTCAGAGAATAATGTAAAACAACTGTAATTGAATTAACTAATTTAAAATTCAATCAAATTCATTTCCTTTGTTACTGTATTTATCGCAGTTGATGTTACAACTGACGTAGTAAAAGAGCGTACATGAGATCGGAAAGTTGATGCAGGTTCCCATGCTTCATCCCTGATAATTCCTTGATTTCGTGGATACATAAGCAATGGATCTTTTCCTGTTTTTCTACATAGCTCTTCTTGAAGCACTATTAAACGAAATCTCCAATATTCGTAACTTGCTTGTTTAAGTGCATTGACCCATTGTTCTACTTGCGATTCTGAACGACCACTTAGGACATGTCTCTTTTCATATTCGTCTCTAAATGCTATGCTAAATGCGAATACACCTTCCGATGCAGCATCAAGGTTAATACTATAATTTTCCAAAATAATTACACCTGCTGGTTGCCTAGTGTCAATCTGTCCTAATTCGTTGATGTTAAAATAAAACAATAAATTGCATCTTAATTTAAACCACTTTTCTTTGAATCCTAAAATCCAAATGATATGAATATCAGAAAATAGGTATGAAAAAAATAAATGTTTGTAAGGGAATTTATAGGTTATAGGTAATTGAAGCTAGTAAGTTGATGAGTATGATATTCTCTCAAATAAATGTAAACAACTCTTAACTAAAGACTAACCTGATTTATGTGCTCGTTTATGATTTAAACGGCCTTCAATGTCAGCGGGGCCATTACTTGCCTCGGCAAGTTCCTTTTCGTTGAATTTCATGATGGTAAAAAGTTATTTACACTTTATACATTCGTGTATTACATAAATACTATCGCATAGTTATAATACGTATATAATTCATATTTCTTTGTTTTGCTATTGTTCTAACTTCTTGCATTCATTAAAAAATTTGGCTATGTTTCTCAAAATTTAATGCCAAACTACCAATATTGCACAAAACCGTGGTATTATATTCCATTATTCGTTTATCCTTTGCTGATTCTAATATGTTTTCTTGATTTTAATTACATAAATTGTATCAAACGTTTATTACAAATATTAAAGGGCTATTAGAATCCATGTTGTATACCGACGTAACATGAATGCTTATTCGTTATTAAACGTCAACTATAAAGTTTGCAGATTACACTACATACATATCACAAGTTTGAAATAGCGCGTTGATCTTAACAGTCTGAGAAACATACACATAGATCTGTCGTGTTTCTTTTTCTTTTTTCTTTTTTCTCAAATTGTTTTAGCTTGGTTTTCATTCGTAAATAAAAAATATAAATTTTTTCGCACAAATGTGTATTAACACTTTCTCTAATAAATGTACTACCTAAAACATAAAATTCAGATAAATAAGTAAACTGACAAATTTGGCAAACCTGAAAGATATATATAATACATTTCATACCTTTTACATACACATCTATGTATAAAGGAGTGTGTTAACGGCACACATCATTTGTCAAATTTATAATCGTTTTTAGAAACTTATTTACATTCTTACAGATGTGACTTATCTTAATTACCTGTAATACGTATTTATTTCTAAAACATCATATGCTTAATTCTATCGAGATAAAGTTTGCCTTATAGCACAACAGTTTATAATTATTTTTAATATAATTAAGCAATGGGTTCGTTAACAAGTCGACAAAACGCTGGTGTAGAAGAAGTTGATATTGTTTCAAATCATGCATACAAATATCCTCCTCGTTCGGGTTTGTTTATGTTATTTTGAGAATATTTTTATATTATCATCATCATCATCATATAGCCATAAGCAAGATATTAAAATATATGAATTAAATTATTCTTATTTTAATAAATTACATATTAAAATACATATCATGTATTAGAAAATGTTTTGTATTTTATTTAATAAATTTTATTCATTAGGAAGTTATTTTGGTAGTCATTTCATAATGGGTGGTGAACGGTTTGATACACCTCAACCAGAAGCCTACCTTTTTGGAGAAAATGCTGATTTGAATTTTTTAGGAAGTCGCCCAACACCTGTAAGATATGATATTATTACAGTATTATACAATGTATACATACAGTTCTCAAAAAATTATTTTTAACACTTCACTTAATTTTACCTTAGTTTCCATATCCTCCACCACAAGCTAATGATCCTACTAAAACGTTGAAAAGCTTAGTAAATATAAGAAGAGAATCATTAAGATTGGTTCGTAATGTTGATCAAACTTCCACTTCACCTCAGTGTCATAGTGTTAAACATTATGGAGATGGTGATATAGACAAGAAATCAAATCGCTATAATATTGAATTTACATTTGATTGCGATGTAAGATGTGCAATCACAATATATTATTTTTGCACCGAAGAAATAACAACAAAAGGAGCCACGTATGTAATAAAGATGTCGTACAAATTTTACATATTATGCGCAGTGTTATATATAATGAAAAGTATTATTTGTAGATACATACCAAGGGATCCATCTATGAATTCTGAGACATATTATTATAAGAAAGGTGCCAATCAGTTATTCTCTCAAACGTCGCATGTGTTTGATCCAACTGCCTACAGCAAAGAAGATTTATTGTACAATGCTGACAGGGAAGTATGTACGTTTGTAGTATCTATATATTATATTTATAAAACTTTGAAATTATTTTTTGTTCATCATTATAATTACTTATAGATAATTCCAATAGCAATCCATTGTGTAGCAGAAGAAGGCTCAGACGAACCAAAACAATCTCATACAACTATAGCAGTTGTTGAAAAACATTCGGATGGAACATACGTATTAAAAGCTCTTAAACAAAAGCTTTATGTTGATGGCCTTTGTTACTTGCTTCAAGAAATATATGGAATTGAAAATAAAAACGCCGAAAATGCAAAGGTATAAAATAATAATATATACCCAGAATTTCTTATTTTATATTCGTTTCATGTCAATTTATTTTTCAGCAACAAGGTAGTGATGAAGATACAGATGATAATGGATCAGAATGTGTTATTTGTATGTGTGACGTGCGAGATACTTTAATATTACCGTGTAGGCATCTATGCCTATGCAATAGCTGTGCAGATTCTCTTCGATATCAAGCGAACAATTGTCCAATATGTCGGGCCCCTTTTAGAGCTCTCCTTCAAATTAAAGCTCTGCAGAAAGCAACTGGAGCAATTATATCAAATCCACCATTACCAGAGGTCAATATTTATTTATTCATACAAGTAATTATCAAAATACGTGTCAGTGTTATGTGCACATATGTTTAGATATATGTTTATCATCTTTATATCTTACTCTATTTCGGTACAGTTTGTTGTAAAATTTAATTGAAAACAATAAACTGCCTTTTTATCTGATAAAAGAAATGTTAAATCCTTTTTCAGGGAAGTTGTGAAAATATACCAGCTGGATACGAAGCTGTATCGTTAATAGAAGCTTTGAATGGTCCATATATTCCAAGAACTGCTGTTCTTGCGCCAGAATCTCCAGACACTCCTGATACAGATACAGCCAGTGCGATTCAAGCAGCTGAAGCATTAAATAGGTAAAATATTATATTACTTGAATTTTTAAATTTACGTTTAGTTTATGTTAGTATAATCGATTTAAATTGTAATTCACATGCTATTTAAAAGATCTATAGAACGTACACCTGTATCGAAACATGTATCTTCAAAAGATGGAGATGTATCTGCAAGAACAAGTGGTACTACATGCCCTACCCCGGAATTTCGAATGTCTGTCTTGTTAGCCAGAGATGAACATTCAGGATCACAGAAAGATTTACATAGCCGATCTCCAGCAATGAGGATGAAAAACTCCGGGCATTTACGGGAAAAGGCAGTATTACGATCACGAGATACCCTTAGACTTGTTAATGAAAAACAACCAGTTTCTCTTTACGAGGTAATCTCCTGATGTCCAATTTCCAATATTTTTTCGTTACTTAGCACTTTTAACAAAATATTGAAAATATGCAGATTTTTACTACGTCGTCCAAATAAATTAGTATTTACAGGGGCAAGGACAAGATGAAGACAGCGAGGCAGAGAAATTATCTCCATTATTAGATGCAGCAACTAGTACAGAGGCACTTGATACTCATAGTCGCGGAATATGTGATATAGATATTGATGACGAGATTCAAAACACAGAAAATGAAAATGACGCGGATATTACATGTCATTCACATTGAAATAAATATCATCAGATGATATCTAATTATGTCTTCTAAAGAGAAAAAAATAAAATGTATTTAATTAAGTTTTACAATGTAAGAATGCACATATTTCCTTAAAATTCTGATTGTAAATTGTAAATATGACATTATAAATTATAAATTAAAATTGTTTACGTTTGTAATTATTGGTTAGAAATCTAGCATGAAAACTTATTATTTAAAAGTTGCACGTAACCATATCATTTCTTGACAAAAGTTTGGTTAAACTTCGTTTCTGGACATCATTCCTTCTTTCTAACATTTTTCGCATCGTCTGATACTCGATGAATAGAGACGAAATATGATAGCTTTTAGCCTAGCAGCCCATTGGTTCAAAAGTTATTTTGAATTAATAATTAATAAAGCTAATATTTGAAATAGCTATATTTAAGTAAATGAAATACTAAATAGACGTATAAAATTTAACTTTAAGAAGCTAATAAATAAATAACAATCAGAGTTAATAATGTAATATGAATATGTAGCGGCACACGAGTTAGAGGACAATTCAAATCATGTTGTTTTGCCTCGGAGTATCAATATCGTTATCAAACACGTAATGTAATAATAAATAAACTCTCGGCAAAACAATGTCGCCGCTACGTGCATCCGTCGAACAAAGGCGAATTTGAACTTTTCGACTCTCCCCCGACCAGTACAAATAAACGGACGCGATCGCAAGCGAGTTAGTCATATCGAGCAGTATCTACGAGTATAGCCAGTTCTCTTTATTGTAACTATCAATCCCCTACAAATACCATAATTATATTACAAAAATTACGAGATTAATAACACATGTACTTGTTTTCAATCTGTTTAATGAAATCAAAATTTCAAAAAATTGTTTCGGTTAAGCAGCAGCAAGAACTTTTCTAAATTTTTTCCATTCTTCAAGAGGCCCATGTTCTGGCAAATATTTCACATTGCATCCATCTGGAGCTAATCGGCCGGCTGCTTTCAGTTCTTCATATTCAGCGCGGTCATATTTCGTAAAGCCCCATTTCTTTGAAACATAAATTTTTTGTCGACCCGGGAATTTGAATTTGGCACGTCGCAATGCCTCAACTACAGCAGCCTTATGACGATCAGATGAACGTACACTCATAATTGGCTGTCCAATGTGTACCCTGGCTACAGTACCTTGTGGTTTACCAAAGGCACCTCGCATTCCTGTTTGGAGCCTTGAAAAGTATAAAACAGAATATTTATTCAAACATACTATATTATTAATATAATATACTAACGAACAATATATAGAAAATTTAAGTTATAACTTGCTAAGCATAAATCTAAATTATAATATTAGTTGTTTAATAAAATACAACGGATTGCTTATATACCTATCAGCTCCAGCACATGATAACATTTTATTAATCCGGATAACATGGAATGGGTGGAGTCTCATACGGATATGAAACTGGTCTTTTCCAGCGTTTTTCACCATGTACTTATTTGCACAAATACGTCCAGCTTCAAGAGCCTCGGAACTAAGCTGTTCATATTCATCTGATACCAAGTGCACACATAACGGAAAATCTTCCACAGAGGCTTTCTTTTTTCCAAGATCAAAGATACGAATCTTTGGATCAGGCACACCTCTACAGAACCTTGATTTGGGATATGGTTTGTTTTTGCAATATCGGTAACTACAAAGAAAAATATAGGTATAATTCGTATAAAAAGCGTTTACAAGCATTAACATTATAAATATAACGTAGAATTTACCAATAGAAATGCAAGAACACACATAACCTCCTTCTACACCATCACAAGAGGTTATTATAAGCTTCATAACTTACAACTTTATACAATATATATAAGTATAAGAGGCGATAATATTTGCATATTTAACTTAAGCATTAATAAAGGAAATAAATACATATAATACGTACCATCTGGCTGGTCGGCGTCCCATACTGGCTATCAATAATAAACAAAAATATTTGTTAAATACAAAAATAATACTTGTATAAGCTTGTTTAATAATTTTAAATGATACAAAATGAGAGAATGAAGGATATACGTTTGGATACTTCAAGATTAAGATAGATTAGTATCAAATATATATTACCTTGCGGGCCTTGTAGATGCTGAACGAGAAGGAAGTGAACAGGAAGAACTAAACTGAACTTGGTTCCAAGTGAACCTCGTGAAATTTGGTTACAACTTAAAAGTTACTATTTAAGGCCGACACCCACTTAACGATAGGGTTTTTGCAAAAGATTGTGATCGAAGCCATATGAACGCGGCTGTGTTGTCATAGAAGTACACAAAATGTTATAATTATAATGCATCGCTTATGCTTGATCAAAATGTTATAATGGAATCGGAATTATCGGAGGAAGGTGCTTTACGCTCACAATTTACAGTGGATGATTTGGATATTGAAATATTGCCACTTATATATGAAATAATTCGGAGGTTCGTATATTTTAATAACTTTATAGTTAAGATAATGATACTCATCAATTGACTTTCCTTCAAAATAAAAATTTTAACCTTTATCGTTTTATTTACTCAATGTTATTCTTTTTTCTTTTTAGACACACTGTATACATTTTAAATTCTGAGATTATCTTTTGAAACAATACTTTGTTTGTATTTATAAATAATATAAAAATTATACATGTACAAAAATATTTTTTAATCTGTTATGGTGTGAATGATAACAATAAAATAGAGAGGTCATTTCATCGGTATATTAAAACATTGATGTACTACCAAGTTTATGTGTTGTAGTTATATAGAAATTATATACAATACGTATATGTATTAAAATCCTTTTAAAATAAGCATATTTCAAATAAAATCTGTTAACATAGGTATAGAGTATAAAAATTTTATTTCACAATGTTTATGTTACGTGTATATTTAATTTATTTTTAGCGTTGAGAAAGATCCACATGACACTACACAGAAAGCTAAAGAGTCACAAGATACAAGTCATAAAATATTAGAGCTTCAGAAGAAATTAGATTCTGCAAGGGCACAGGTAAAATACTATGAAAATTTCTTTTACTTTCAGGGTAAAAATAATTTTTTTTTATATAAATACTTAGACCGTATGCTGTATTTACAATACATAGTTTTCATATTTTATAGATCAGAAGATTGCCAGGAATAGAATACAGTAAAGAAGAACAGCTGCAAAAACTTGAAACTCTACGTAAACAACTTAGGCTTAAAAGAGAGCTTTTATTGAAATATCGTAACATGTGTACATTTGAAGTTCCAAAAGTATAAATAATTTTGTTTATTTAAGTAAAAGCAATTTATATCAGCATGGGTTTCTTGCGCATGTTATTTACATATTTGATGCGTAATGAAAAATTAATCGAGAAATTAGCAAATACAAAACCAATTAGGGAGTCTGCACGATTTGTAGCGTATTTAATACTTCGGAGTAGAACACATGATAATCATTTACCTTTTGATCGTGAAAAATTTGCCAAGCAATTAAAACTGTTTACAAATACATTTAGACAAAAGTTGCAAGGAGGTAAAGATGAAATGAAGAAAAATCCACCAAAGTAGTCCTTGTATATATTTAAGGTATAGTGACAACAAAAATCAGAAGACAAAGAAAGTTTTATTAGACTTTGTAAAAATGATATAGCTATAGTTTATTATTCTAGACTTGATTTAGTTAGAAAAAATTACACTTGTAACAATGGCCGTATAAAAAGGTAATAAAAAATATGAACATTTAATTTTTTACATTTATTATTCCATTTAGTATAAAAACAAATTCGAATCTTACTTCTATATTTCTGTTATTTTTTTTCATAGTACAATGAATGAAAATGGAAATAATATGTACATATATCGTGTTTCATGAGAATTTTTACTAGTACATCTACAATATGATTTGTATTAGTTAATAATAACTAATTAATAATTTAGTAAATTATACATCTTATATTTTTCCTCTGTTTCCTTTCTATCCATTTTGTTATTATTAAATGTGATATTGTTAATATTTCTTTTATCATCTTAAACTCCCTTTCATATTACTAATTCATATACTCTCCATATATTCTCATTCAATATTTTTATTTTTTAACCAACACTTGTTCTGTCATTAGCTTACATTTTCTTTCTGTTGAAAAGATCTTTCTTGGATGTGCTACAGTGTATTTAATATAAAAATTTTATACAATATAATTTCATATGCTGCATATCTAATGTTATTTTATATTTTTTCTGTAAGAATCTTCTTCTTTTCACACGCATAAAAATGAATTTTATATTACAACTACAGCAAATATATTACAATAGATAAATATTTCTAATACATCATTTATAAGAGTACGATGCTATATTCGAAAAATTAATAATTTTTTCGAAATTTTATCTTAATAAGCACAAATATTATCATATCACGAGGAAAGAACATCTGAATATACTTTTGATAAAATTTCAAAAAGGCATTAACAGTTACGATATAGGTGCTCGATAGTAGTAAAGGAAACAGATATATATATATATATATATATATATATATATACATATAGATTATATTTACTTAATACTATTTTAAGATACACTTGTGTTTATAAAAATAAAACACTTTATGAATAACAACGTATATTTTGTCATTTTATCGTTCTAAAAACGACATTTCTATATTTTTGATAATTTAATCAAAATGTGAAAGACGATTTGTACTCTAATAGGGTTGAGAGCACGATGTGCGTTATATGAAACAGTTCAGGGGTTACTTTTATACTTCAAGGTCAAAAATCACGATCGTTAAGGATACAAGTAACCCCAGACTACATAAAATTGTCATTATTATACGTTATAATTTTATATATGTTTTAATATAAATAACTACTAAAATAATATATGTTTATATATAAAATAATATGTTTTATATATAAACAGTATACTCTCTTTACAGTTCTCGAAAATTAACTAAAAAATATCTGTAAATTTCGTTTGAATTTACATTATTAAAAAAACAACGATCTCTTATGAATAAAAAGATGTTTGTTATTAATTTTCGAAAGTTGCAAAATAAGCTCTATATATAGGATGTGTATGTACATGTACATATACATATATATATATATATATATATATATATATATATATATATATATATATATATATATATATATATATACACACATGTTTAAGTGCTTTGTACATAGACACAGTTCACAGTTTTGTAGGAGGATTTTGTTCTGACAGTGGTTGAATAATACTATTTACAGTATTATGAGATCGTCCTCCTTTTCGTCCTCTACCTTTTTTATTTTGTCGTTTATTAGATTTTTGAAGCAAATTTTCTTGCTTTGATGTCTGTCCTTCTAATGAAGAATTTGTTTCGGTTGCATCTAATGGCTAATGGACAAATAATAATTTAACATTACCCAAAATTCTCATATTTCCGCACGAGAAAAATATCTTTATCACATACTTGCATCGTAGATGATGAGCTCTGTCGATTTTGAGATGTTTTATTTGGTTTATTGGCTCTACATGTTTGTATGACTGTGGTACTAGAATATGGAATAAGTTTTACTACATTGCCCACTGCTTTAGTACGCCCTTCTCTAAATACTATTCTTTGTCCTGGTTTTATATATTCGGGATGCTTTATAAATCTAAAACGTACTAAAGCTTTGTCTCCTGTTCTTAAACAATCTTGCGACATAGAAATTATGGACGCTGTCTGCCTTATGCTTCCACAATGTACTGAAAATGATTTTAAATAATTTTAAGCATAAAAACACAATGAATTTGAATAATTAAAAGGTTCAGATAGAAAAAGAGAATTACCCATTGCTTGGTAACAAGAACTTATTGTTGTAGGATGATGTAGTACAAGAATTTCCCCCTCAAATTCCCAAGAAGCCTGAGGATTTAATGCTTGTGCAACCATTACCATACCTTTTCTAATTTGTGATCTTTTAATTTTTTTCAATGCAAAACTAGCAGTTTGACCACCTCTCACTTCACGAACAGGCATTCTCTTCCTGTGTATACTTTTTACTGCGATTGGAATAAAACGACCTAAAGGATCAGGTCCTAATAATAGAGTGTCGTTTAGCTTAATGACACCTTTCAATGTTGTGCCAGAAACTACGGTACCAACTCCCTGGAAGGGTACAGGAATATAAAATGAAGAAAATTTTTCGTTCTACAGCTAAGACTTCTAATATATGTTATAAAATACTAACTGGCACTGAGTATGTATCATCTATTTGGAATTCCGCTGGTTCATCTTCATGACTAATCATTCTTGCAGTTAATAAATTTAGAAACATCTTGAGAAGATTCAAATTTTCTCCTGTTACGTTCGATACTTGAAAAATAGGACATAATCTGTATAAATATATTAATAAATGAAATATTTGTATATTCATAGAAGGATAATATAATATTGTACAAAAATAAAAGCTGACCGTTCTGATACAAAATTAGTAGCGCTAACGACAACATCATCAGGCGTTTTTACCGTAACGGGTACTTTCCTACAACCCGGGGACTTTAAGATCCTTATTAACAGCCTTAAATTTTCTTGTAATATATTTGGTGGACACATGTCAATTTTCGTAACTACAACAAATACTGGAACCGATAGAGCTAAAGCTAAACCTAGATGTTCCTTTGTCATTCCAACAATACCAGCATTTGCTCCAACCATTAACATACCTAAATATTAAATGTTTATGCATTAAGATACATGTACATAGATATTTTTTAAATAACATTATCAAAAGGTTTTACCAAAGTCAGGGGCATGTCCTGTCATTCCAAAAACAGTTGTTTTTAAATATCTTTCATGTCCAGCAAGATCAATGAATGTAATAACTTTAGACGACTTCTCGCATATTTTAACCCAATCCAGGGATCCATGCTCTGGTTTATTTACTACATTACCTAGATGCAAGATATGTGTTTATCATACATACATATATTACAATATACATAATATAAAGATATAACATTTAACACTTGGCACATCAATCTTCTTTCATACCAACGCTATCAAATCCGAGAATGTCATTTCCAACGGAACTAGTACGTCCTGTTTCGGCTTCGTGTTTATGTCGAAATAATTTTTGACGCGCTAAGCCTCGACCATTATCGAGCTCTCCGTGTGTCAATACACCCAAAAGTGTTGATTTTCCAGCATCAACATTGCCAACAACAGCCACTCTTTAATTAAAATCTGTTAAACTAAGTTTCTCTAACAGCATTACATTTATTTTATCCTTATGTACATTATTTAAAATATAAACCTGATTTCTAGGAAATCCTGCCTATCTAACCGTCTCCGCACCAGATATTGACCTATAAGACCTTGATCTACTTTACTTTGACGCAGAAGTACACAGTCTGCTTCTAATGTTGCAGCAAGAGACTGTAAAGTAGCAACGGATGCTTCGTATTCATCTTCTTTTAAACCATCTTCCGAACCATCTAGGATAAGATAAATTATAAATATTTTTATAAATATAAACTTCGAAAAAGTTATTATACAAACCTTCGCCGATACCAATATCAAAAATTGTTTCACTGCCACCATCTTGAACTCTCTCTCTTAAGCGTCTAAGTAACAATTCGTATTGATCCTCCGATGGACTAACTAAAACATTCTGAAATCAATTGTAATTCATTATTATCATAAAATTATATGTTATTGAAATAAAGTATCATGGAACCTACCTTTCCTCTAATGCTAGAGTAATCTACATTTGTAGTAGATACATGATCATTCTCATGTAATTGTTTTATGTTTGGTATTATGATAGACCCATTCCCTGCCATGTTATGCTTTTTATATCGTATATTTTTATAGCGTGATAAATTGTGTTGATTTATATATAATCATTCAGATAGAAATTTAAATTGTCTACTGACACGTTGGTATAATAAACATCTTCCAATATTTAAATCCAAATCTTATTCTATAGATTCTTGGTATTAGTACATACATACTAACTAATTGTCTCTTTGTCTCTGGGATTTTAATATTGATTTAACATTAATATTAATTAAATAATTAGGTATGCAAGGTTTGTATAAATATCTTATACATATCATTTGTTCCTCAGCTGTAATATAAAGAACAAGATATTCTCATATTAAACTTTAAATATAAAATTCGATAAAATATATACATGTATATATTTTTAATTCAGGCATATAAACAGAACTACATATATTAAACACATTAAGATTAATTTATATTTTTGACAATTAGTACGCATAGGTATATACGTACAGTGTGTATCCATAACAATAAGCTGAATATATACATTGAGTGGTGAGATTTAAATAATACTAAAAAATAAGATCTTGATCATTTCTGTTACAGGAATCTATATTTCAATTTATTACAGACGAATATCTTGATCGACTTTTTATATGAATAAGGATTTGTTTATCTTCGAAGAAATTTACTCCTAACATACTGCTAAGTTACCGTACGTGCAATTCGAATGTGAAACAATATAAAAGCTACCAGTCAGTTTACATAAGAGTAATCATATCTTTTTACCTGTTACAATATGTTCATATTATGTATTATTTCTTCGCGTAATCACAAACTAAACGTTAACATGACTTAAAACATCGATGTGCTTACGAAAAAGTTGTCAACGATTGCGCGATCCGATCATTCCGTCCAAGATGATCTAAAATCTAAAGCAATTATTGCGTATGCTGTGTGCTAGGTAGATTGTGAAACATCGACAATACTTATCGATGGTTAAGGTGATACGATACTCTCGATGCTCCTATCGTGATCGATTCTGTTACTTGTGCGATTTCTAATTCGTAATATTCCAATTTTCAAATCGAAACATGTATAAACAATCTAGAACATGTATGTCATAAAATATGATAAATAGAATACAGAGTTTTGTACATTTTTATGTTTTCACGAACATAACTAAAAAGATAGAACCTACAAATAGAAATTTATTTCATCTATTAATATATATATATATATATATATATGTATGTATGTATTTCTTAAGTAAATGCTTTACTTTAGATGTTTTATATATGTTTACATGTTGTATGCATTTTTGCACCTTTAAATTTCCCATAGATGCATAAAAATTCACAGTCTAATGATGAAAATCTTTATTGTTAACCATGCGCATTTAAGTTAACAATAAATACGATGTTACACAAGATTTATGAAATATTTTTTATTTTAAGATATGAAAATGTATACGCATGATTCAAGGAAATATGGCTATATATATATATATATATATCCATATATGGATATATATATATATATCCATAAGAAACTATAACATTCCTACAAAACTCTTGAATTATGTTCGACATATTAATTCCTTCATATGATTGTAATATGTAGATATACATATAAGAATCAATATATGAAGAATTAAGATTTTTATATACATAAAATAACTATCAGTTGATTAATTAAGAGTTGTTAAGTTCACACGCTCGGTAAATTAAGCTTTTCATCCAGCAAATATAAATGATATGATTATTATATAATAAAATAAATCTTATTAAACTAGAAGCAAATTTGTTCGGACATACTACTTGGAAGCGGAAAACAGGATATGCTATATAATTCAATAGCCTTAAGTATATAATTGTTATATTATCTGTTTCTTATATTTCCTGGAATAATCAAACATTCTTGCGCTTTTAGAAGTTTGTTCGAACATCTACCATTTATAGGATTGAATGTGCAAAAAATTATAGATAGAATTTCCGCCTATAAACACTTCCGTCTAATATTATGATATGTATGTCTCATCTCCATATTTTTACCCTTCACGGGTAAATCTTCACAGAACAGCTGTTCATTGAAGATGTTTACTATTACTTTGGGATATGTTGAAAGTTTGGCTTCTGTCAACTTCTAATTGTAAGCCAATAAACGATAGTAACTTAACGCCCAAAATGATTGTAATCGTATAATTCTACATATTAGTAGAACGTAACCTTGATTATCTGTAGATTTTCTAGCAAGTATCATGGCTCAATGTAAGTTAACCCCTCGTGAGTTTATAAGCAATGCTTTTTCACCACAAATCGCTGCGATATGTTCAACCGCAGCTGATGCTGTATGTCAAAAAAACAATTTATCATTCGTTGAACTTCTACAACCGTTTTGTAAGCTAAATACCGAAGGTAAGAAGTTGGTAATTGTTCTCATTCATTACTACACTAGGCACTGTCGCATTAATTACTCATTAATTACATCATTAAAATTACTCATTAGAATAAGTAAATGCTATAACTAGATGTAACAAAGGCGAAATTTTATATAATGATAAATAAAAAATGTTTTATTTTGTTATACTGTATTACTATTGTTTTATTGAATACAAGCTTTTGTTACATACTTTTAATATTTAAACAATTATGACGAATAGTTCATAAAATGTTAAAAAAGAAAAAAGAAAATACAGCAAACAACAGTGTTTCATAACAAAACAATAAGTAAATTATGAAATAATCATAATTGCGCATAAATAAATTTGAATTTTCAATTATCTTTAGATTTATTTCACAAATTACATATTATATTATGTGTATTATTGTGAAATATCAATAGGTTTATTTTTTATTCTTATAGGTCATTTTAAAGACCCGCAAGGAAATACTATTAGTGTTAGAAATCTTCGTCTTTTTATACAAGATGTTAATGCGCAACCACCAGAACCAAGTATTGCCAGAAAAATGTTAAATGAAGCAGTTAGTTCAGCCATGTGTGAACATACAACTACTATTCAAATTGGAACAACAGAGCTTGATATACCAGTATCGGTTCCTTGGTTTGAAGCATGGAGAGAAATGTTTTTAAGTGTTCAATTTCCATCGGATCATGAATTCACAAAACATTTTCTTGCTTGTATGATAATAGTTTCCACAGTGGAGGACAATCCTTTAGAGAAGATACAAAATATGGGTGCCCAATTACATCAAAATATACCTGGAAAATTGCCAAAATGGTTTAATAACAATACGCTAAGATATTATATCTTAGTACATGATACTTTACAAGATGACAGGAACAAGTATTTATTTTTTATTTCATGGCTTCTTTATGTAGAAAATACCAACTATTATTAAAATTAATTATTTGTAATCTTAATAGGGCTGAAAAAGTTTTTACGGATATGAAGAACATTTATGGTGCTAATAATTGTTTTTTATTACAAATGAATTCAAGACCACCAGGTCAAGTTGATGATAATATTCATTTACCAGATCCTTGGAGTCAATTTTTAGTAAAACATTCAGAAGTATTAGGAGGTAGTGAACAGAATAGTTCTCCTCGTACACCTGTAGATACTAGTGGTGTTTCTTCTATGCCAAATGAAGTTACAACAGATACTGAAAAGTATGCTTCTACTATATTTCTCAAAAGTTTATGAAATAATTGTGAATGTGTATTTCATATTTTAGAACAAGCCAGGCTGGAACACCAATAGCTCCGCAGAATTCTGTATTGGTTTCTCCAGATTTAAATGACGCTATTAGTTTCTCTTCTGAAATATCCGAATCAACAAGTACACATTTAGAAGTTGGTCAGGAAGCTGTTTCCGTTACAATTCATCCTTTAAGTCCAACAGCTGACAAGTCAAGAAGTTCTGTGTTGCACGGAAAGGGACAAATAATCACTGATACACCAATAAATATAAATGTTTGGGCAGATTCTCCTAGTCACGTAGCAACACAACATGGTGCTAGATTATCTACGCAAGATCTTGAAAGAGTACGAGCATTAATAACAGAATTTTGTTTAAAATGTTTGTTACCATATGTAGAGAAACAAATTGGTTTGCTAAGTGATGTAATTTCAAATAAAAAGGGAGTCAGTAGATCACTTTTTAGTGCTACAAGACGATGGTTTGGAACGAATAAGCCTGGAATACCGGGACCTACTCCGTCAAATGCTGTAATGTATGTTTATTATATATCATCTTGTTAAATAATAGCAAATTACAAGTATTAGATATAACAAAAGTAATATGTAGCATATATAAATATGCATATATAAATATATAAAGTTCCAGTTTGTTTGGATTTCAGTTATACAACAGAATCACCAGAATTGCAATTGCGTCGCTTAGGTGACTTATGTTTTATGTTTGGTCACTATTCACTTGCTTACCAAACATATCATAGCGCAAAGAGAGATTTTGCAGCAGATCAAGCTTGGCTCTATTATGCAGGTGCTCTTGAAATGGCTGCTTTAAGTGCATTTATGCAAGGTGAAACTAATAGGAAGACTATCGAATATATGGATGATGCAATATTGACCTATTCGACTAGTTGTAAAATGCCCCAATTTGCAACAAGAGCAACATTGCTCAGTGCAGAATGTTTGAAAGGTAAAAGCTTATATGGAGAGGCTGCTAAACAATTGATTCGCATGACCAGTGAAGATTCGGATTTACGTTCTGCACTCTTGTTGGAACAAGCTGCTTATTGTTTTATTGGGCCAAAGATGATGCGCAAGTACGCATTTCATGCTGTTCTTGCTGGTCATCGTTTTTCAAAAGCAGGTCAACGAAAACATTCATTGCGATGTTATCAACAAGCTTACCAGGTATTCTTTAATTAACTCTTATATATATATATATATATATATATTAAATCTTTATATTAAATTATCATATTCTTAGGTATATAGTGGAAGAGGTTGGTCATTGGCAGAAGATCACATACATTTTACAATTGGTAGACAAGCAGCATCATTAAAACAAGTTAGTGAAGCAGTTAAAGCATTTGAGAAATTACTAAATGTTTCCAGTAAACAACCAGCTTCACAACAAGCTGCATTTTTACGTGAATTTTTACATATCCACAATGTATGTATAAGTATAGTTATGAAATATAATCCATAATGTGTATATATATATATATATATATATAGATGGATGGATAAATAGATAGATTGATAGATAGATAGTTAGATAGATATATATGTTGACTATCGCATTAATTATATATTATAGTTATTGTTACAGGAAGGTTTATCGAATTCTCAAGAGCTTCCTATCTTGCCTTTACCATTAATAGATAGTAATGACATTAAAGTATTTTATGGTCCCATAGCTAAATCACATGAAAATAATATTCCTGCGAGTCATGTTTCATTTGATACTGAAGAATGTGATGATGTAAGATGGGCAAGAATGGAAGAAATGTTAATTACAGAGGCTCAGGGATCTCCTCCTATGATATTCAGACCTACAGTTGCGCTATATTCTAAGACAAGTAATAACAGTGTAAAACCAAATGCTGTTTTGAACGAGCCAGTACATTTTTTCATTGAATTATATAATCCATTACACATACCGCTGCCATTGTCTAATGTGACTTTATTATGGTCATTTACTTCGGCCAATGGACAAGTTACAAATGAAACGAGATCACCAGAGAATTTAACGCTAGTGGATGCACAAGTGATCGAAAAAATTATTTTACAACCAACATCTAAACAAAATGTTACACTGTGTCTTATACCAAAAGAAGTAGGAGAATTAAAAACATTAGGTTTGAGTTATGATTTATCCAATCCGACTCATGTAGTAGATCCACCAGTTGTTAATCCGACAATAGCTATTACTGGGAAAAGATTGTTTGAAATTAGGGGACCCAGATTAAAAAATATTAAAGAGAAACCTGGTACAAATATATATGGTGTAGATTATAGATTAGAAATGAATATTATTGAAAAAGCTCCATTTATGCAGGTATTTAATATTACGATGCAGTTATATGTTAAGTATTCAATATCGTACAATATCTGTACAATATGGTTAATAAATATTTATTTTTAGATCTTCTTTAGCAAACTCTCTGCAGAAATGCTATGTGGTGAAATTCATAAAATAGATATAACATTGAAAAATGTGGGCAATTCGCCTTTGTCAAACATTTACTTGGCATCTACGGACGCAAAACTTCTCTCCTTAGGAGATGAATACGTAGACACGCAAGAAAGTAAATAAAACTTCCGTACTGATTTCATTCAATGATTGAAATTGATCGAGTTGAAAGTAATATTATACTAGTATTTTATTTGTGATTTCAGAACATATGACAAAGAGAAACAATAGGCTCATATTAAAGATTCCATTACCTTCCACTAACGATATATTGAATGTTGGAGAAACGCATATAATACCATTTTGGATTCGAGCGCCGCATGAAAAAGGGATTCATTGTTTAGATTTACTTTTTTATTACGAGAATACTGATTTAAGAAGCGCGATAAAACACCGACTTTGTAGACACACGTGGCATTTTACAGTTTTAGATTCCATACAAATTAGCGCGATTGCTTCGAGAAGTGTATTATTTAAGGATGTTTCACCTACATTAAACTTAATAATTTGCATTAAAAATGCAAATCAAATTCATGACTTAATCACAAGTGAAATTTTGTTGTCCAAAGTATTGTTCGAAAGTGATACATGGTCTATATTTAGTTCATCGGTTTTGTCGACAAATGTTAAGATACAGTTTCAAGAAATGTTTCATTTAATGTTAAAGCTAAGAAAAAAGGGCAAAAATGAGTCGAAGTTTTCTGATGTATCTTTAACTCAAGAAAACGAATGTATTGATTCAGATGCAAATTATCCGTACATCAATTTCATACAAAGAAAGGATATTCCATCGTTAGACATCAATGAAAACATAGCTGAAGTACAGCAATCTCAACGATTACCACAAAGCGATGAACAGAGGTCCTTATCTGCTACTATGGCACTAAATTCTACTTTAATTCTCAAATGGCGAGCGAGAATAATTGAAAATGGAATTATTACGAGGCAAGCAATCGGTCAACATCATCTCGATATACAATATTTGAGTAAAACGTATAAACACCCCAAAGAAGTTCACGTTGAATCAAACGAATATGCTGGACGTTTGAAGATCTTTGGTCCAGATAGAAACGTACTTGATTCTTTGGCTGTGACTAATAAGGAACAAGCGTCGGAAACAGAATTTTTGAAAAATATGATTTCATTTTCTTTGAGTCATGATAGAGAGATCACACATAATTTTAATGAAAATCGATTGTGTTTCATTCCAGTAATAATGTATATACAAAATCATTTAGAATCACAGATTGATATTAAAATCAATACAATAGGTACTAGCAGGTAAATACTACTAAAAGTAATTTTAAAAAGTAATTTTTATGGGTCGTATTATAATTTACCCTATATGTTTTTAGCGAAAGTCATTTGCCAAATATAAAGTCACAGTTGTATTCTCCGCAAGCTTCTGCGTACTACAGATATGCTTGTCATTCAGCAATTTGTTCTCACGTAGAGCCATTGACCAGCAGTACCGTAAACTTACAGGCTGTACTTCCAGCACCTGGAACGTATGATCTAGCAGCGCGTGTAGAAGTTTCTGCAAGGGTTGTAAATACTAGAGAATTCATCTTGCAGAAGTGGAAAATGGAAAGCATATGTATTATTAACGGTGATAGTAAATAATTTAAACATATAGAAATATTATTATTAATACAATTAATACTACTATTACTGTTATTAAATTCAGTGTAATAAATTTCGTTTATCTAATTTAAAATCCGCACTATGTAAATATATAGTAAACATTTAATTGTCGTTGTGACATTTTTTGTGCGAAGCTGAGACATGTATTATTTTAAATGTATCCCATTGTTTAAGGTGTAGAACTATAAATCTTGTTAAGTATACAAATTGCTTATTACAGAATACATAATAATCGCTGAATCCTGATGAAATAATAATCTGTGAAAAGAATTTTGTAAATTACATTCTCATAAATTAATACACTGAACACATTAAATATAAAAATATGCTCAGTTGTAATTCTCCGCGTAAATGTTGAAACTGTAACAGGAATATTGTAACATATTTTTTGCACCAGCATTTCATATTTTTTAAATCAAAGTAAAGAGAAAACTGTATAGACTTGTAGCCGCGGAATCCTGTAACAGATAAATGATTATATTATAAATAAACGATACCTTTCTTACAATAAAACTTAAATCGTCCTTGTACGAGAACATATAACAACATGTTTTAATAAGTCTATGAAATAATACTGTAATTAAACCACTGAAATAAATGTTTAAACAATAATCATATTACATGGCTTATTACATTATAAAATTGAATGATATTGCATATATTAATAACAATTGATCCAGAATTTGAATATTATATTATACACAATAACATATATTACATATATTTTACATAACAACTCCACAAAAGACTTTTATACAAATAAATAATATCACAAACAAATACAATAAATCATATGCATATTAACGCGCTGTATTCTTATATATATATATATATATATATATATATATATATATATATATATATATATATATATATATGCAGTTCGCACGCACATACATAATAATAATAACGATAATGACATAATTCAGCATAATATTATGCGTAATATTTTACATTTTGTATGATAATATCACGACGAAAAAATTTCAATATCAATTTATTAATATATTTTTCATCTAACTGAATAATACCGAAGAATTTTTAAGAAATTTTTAAGATCTACATCATATCATAGAACGTCATAAAATTTTCCGAAATAATTAATATTCCAATAATTATATATCATTTTACATGTATAGTCCTTCATTTGTATAAAAATTATAAATCGCTTCCTATTAGTCTTTTATTTCATGTACTGTAATGAGGGAAATTTTTAAATTGTAGTCAAATCTATTTCTTATGTATATCTGAATGTGTTTCAGCATTAATATGCAAATGTGCCTATTCACGATCGATAATAATTATTGAAAAATATTTCATTTGTACAATATGATAATAGTTTCGGCATTGTTTAAAACAAGAATCGTTTTGCGTAGAAATAGTCTTTTTAAAAAATCATAATTACGCCATTTGTACATTTGTTTGTGTATCAATTTTTGTAAATATCACTATGCTGATTTCCATATGCATATCGCTAAATTTCCAGCACAGTACATGTATAATAGATGTTTAAGTTGATAAGTTATTTCAAATCCGTAGCCTTCGCCGACGACTGTATGCCAAGACGCACCGAATTTCTTATCCATTGCCTCTTTGATCATCCGAGAAACGCTTTCATAATTATCCGCATACTTTTCTGCCGCGGTGACGCACAATTCCATTGCTTCTTGTTTCATCTCATCCGACATATCGCATTTCTGGAACGAACGCCACAAATATAATAATGTCAATATAAAATAAATAATATGATAATCTTGAAAAAAAAAAAAGAATTTTCATAAATTACTTAATTTCTATATAATATGAATAGAATTTTCTAATTTAAATATATATCGTCCTATTAAATGAATTGCTTAAATTCATTTCATAATAACATCATATGATGTTGAAATGATTATAATAATAACAAATAATAACATTGAAATGATTGTTTAATAGAAAATTTAATAAAATTAAACTGTGTGCATAAGGATATTATTTCTCGTAATAATGACTTTTCCTATTGATCAAACGTTATTGATAAAAGAAACCAGACTTATTTCTTTTTAAATACAATTTACGATGTAATATATAAATAATATTTTACTTACTCTACATAGAGGATACGTATGTAATATCTTAACAACATCATCTTTCTTGACTTCAGTCATTTCTGAATAAAAATTTCATAGAAATCGTATCAAGTGGAACCCTTCTTTAAGCGACACTGAGGATATTGCCATCTTACAGGCGCGTACTTACCCCTGAACTAGACACACAAGCACGAGCACAAGACTCATGACACCACTTCGACGTGGTGGGAAAGATATGATGGTGTAGGTACATACACCCCAGTATATGTACGATCGGAGGGAAAAATAGGCGGACAGGTAGTCGAAATACATACAATATCAATACAAGTTTCGTTGCGTGCAGCTTATTTAAATGCCGCATAACAAATTCACAGAAATGTACACATTAATTTCACTTATTTTATTGAATGATCTATGTACCACAAGGATATATAGCATGGCTCAGCTAAATATCTACCTTATTTATTGTTGTATGAAAAAAACTTTTCAACGCAAAGTTATAGTATTTCATAGGCCACATGTAATTAAGAAACAAGGGACGATACTTAGATAAAGCTAATCCTGATTAATTTTCTTACGTTCGAAACATTTATTTATATCAAATAGTCATGTTAAATAGTTTTATTACTTTCTTATCTAGTAATTAAAAATGAGGTTATGTTTGAAACCGAATGAACTAAAAGCAAACAGGAATAACATTTATATCAATATTATATAATATCAGTATTGTATGTTTATTTATTACGTTATAATCCTACAACGTTATATTTATAACGATGTAACATTTAATTTATGACATTATTACTATTCACTGACTATTTCATATTCACGCCTGTTTTAATATAAACAAGAACGTTTATGCTCGGAGTTATACGTAAAAAACACGTATAAAATACGTATAAAATAGTTCCATTATATTGTTTTAAAAAGTATATTGAATTTACATACCAATTAATAGTATTTATATAATAACTAAAGTCCGAATATCCTTTTCAGATAAACATGACATCGCGATTTAGTGGAGCATTACAAATTACAAATCTAGATGACTTTATTACACCTTCGCAGGTAGTTTTACTACTTTTTAATTTTATAGCAATAAATTGTATGGGGCTTTCTTTGCAGGAATGTATCAAACCCATAGAAATTCAAAAGTCAAAAAGCAAAACGGGCGCAAAAATAAAAATTGAGGAAGACGGGACACCTTTCGCATTAAATGAAGTAAATTACTAATTGTATATATTTATTATAGTATTGAATTAAAGTTATAAACTATTTTACGGTATATTTATTGTGTGTCCGTTAGGCTGGACAATCAGAAAAATTACAGAAAGTTGAAATCACACTTGCTGATTGTTTAGCTTGTAGTGGTTGTATTACATCTGCAGAAAGTGTATTAGTTACGCAGCAAAGTCAGGAAGAATTAATGCGAGTGTTTAAAGAGAAGGTTTCTCGGCGTCATCAGGTAATGATTGACATTAAGACAGCATTTATTTTGTATATTAAATGTCAAAAACTAATAAGATATAACAAATTTATCTGTTTTATATATATGTTTTATAGAGCAAAGATGATGCACGTTCAACGTTTATTGTTGTCAGCCTCTCAGTACAAGCAGTATTATCCATAGCAAAACATTATAGTCTTAATCCAGAACAAGCGTTAAATAAACTTGCTGGATACTTTTATCAGCTAGGAGCAGACATAGTTTTAGATATGACTGTGGCTGATGACTTTGCCCTTTTAGAGTCTGCTAAAGAATTTATAGAACGTTACAAAGCAGCTAAAGAGGGTGCAAAAAATCAATTACCCATGCTGTCTTCTTCTTGTCCTGGTAATTAATATATCATAATTTTGTGCAGCAATATTTTTTTCATATAATGTAATAAGGATCAAACAATGTTTAAATATTTTTAAATACAGGTTGGGTTTGTTACGCTGAAAAGACACACGGCAATTTTATACTTCCATATATAAGTGTTACAAAATCCCCTCAACAAATTATGGGATCATTAGTCAAATATCATTTAGCTGAAACTATGGACCTTTTACCAGAACAAGTTTATCACGTTACTGTTATGCCTTGTTATGATAAGAAATTGGAAGCATCTAGAGAAGATTTTTATAACTATGAAAGGAAATTTAGAGACGTAGATTGTGTCATAACTCCAAGTAAGCATTTGAAATTTGAAACACGTGTATTGCATTTGTTTAAGTTATGTTTCTTTCCCCAGTTGAAATAGAACAAATGCTTAGCGAGTATAATGTGTCGATAAATGAAATACGCGAAAGGGAAGTTGAAAAACTGTTTGAATCGCAAATGGAATATTTTAAAACCAATTTACTTGGTCATAGCGGTTCAGGATCAGGAGGTTATGCAGAATTTATTCTTCATTATGCTGCAAAACATCTGTTCGATGAAACAGATATAACAGTTGAATTTAAAAATCTGAGAAATCCTGATTTCCAAGAAGCAGTCTTCCAGAAGGATGGCTGCACACTATTAACATTTGCAATTGCTAATGGATTTCGAAATATACAAAATCTTGTACAAAAATTGAAACGCGGAAAGTGTTCATATGATTATGTCGAAGTTATGGCGTGTCCCTGCGGTAAGTTTTATTTGAAGAATGTTACAATGTTAATAATACCTTTTCAATGTAAATCTTAATTTAATTGATAGGATGTCTTAATGGGGGAGCGCAGATTAGACCCTCAAGCAATATTCAACCACGTGAACTGGCGTTACAGTTAGAATCTATATATAGAGAACTTCCTCGGAGTAATCCTGAACAAAATACAGTAGTGCAGAATTTATATAGAGATTGGTTAGGAGGAGAGTGTACAGATAAAGCTTTGTCGTATTTCCACACACAGTATCATGAAATAAAAAAATCAGATACAGCTCTTGCCATAAAATGGTAATTATGCAAAACCTTTGTCGTTAACTTAGGTATTTTCTGTATAATGTATATCACTCAATGTATTATTTAATACATATTATATTTATATTGTTAATTATGGTTAATTAAACATTCATTATATTACCGTTATTCGTGTATTATTGCGTTAATGTTAAATATTGGTGAATATACAAAATAACAAATAAATAACAACAAATAAATTTTGTAAATATTTAAATCCATATTTTTGGTAACAAACACTGAAATTTAGTATAAATATAAATTTAGCATTGCACGTTAGATGAATATCTCATCTTAGACAGGCTATCTAATTACTTATGTAATTAGATATAGATACAGATATTAGCTAATAATAAGAGATGCATTTTTTTATTTAAACAACAAATTTATTAAATATAGATATTCAGAAAAATGGAACATATAGTATAGTGAATAAGAGGTGTATCTCATTACAAAATAATAATTATACAACTGAGTTTTTAAATACGTTGTTGAAATATACAGCAAATATAAAAGGGTACATAGATTGTATACCGATTAATATTTATCGTATTTGTATTGCGATGTTCATGTTGAAAGTATAAAAGATTGTCTTTTATAGTTATTCACATTGTTTAATTAAATAATCTAGCGTGACTAGTAACAAATACTAAGAAAGAACGAAACTTTTTAGAAAAAGATACTAGAGTATAACACTTGTCTAACAGTGCAGCAATATTATAATTCTATATTCTGTAGTTTATTTATCTATGGAGTAATAAATTAACCTCGCTTCAATCACCAAATATTAATTAAACAAAGCAATGTACATACTTTGATAGAACAATCTATTAATTTAATATAGTGTTTAAGGATGCGCATTAAATAATACTGATGAGACAATATTGAAAGAATACAAGTGTTGTAAATAAATAACGAATTAATACACGAAATTCTGATTTCACAACTGCAAATTATTGTAGATAAAATATTCGTGAAATAAATAACAATATATATACATATATTAATTTATCGTAATAACGATTTATAAAAAATCTATATAAATATTAATAATTGGCAACATATTATGCATTCATAATTGCGCCATTATTTATCTTTTATCATGCTAAAATTTTCTTCGTTTTTATAAAAATATGACGAATTTAAGAACACAATCACATATCTCAATCAAATGATGTTGACTTAAATAGAATGAAATAGTTACATCCTTTTCTTTGGTGCAAGAAAATTTGTATGTAACATTTATAATTTGTAAACTTTCGCTTCTCTTTTCAATTCCTTGAACATAGAACTTTGTTTATTAATGGACTATTGTCGCTTTAACCTTTAATTTATTTTGGCCTGAAGCATTGAATACATAGATTAAGTAAATTAAAAGGTCTTTAATTACCTAGAATTTTTGTTATCTAATGATTTTTCATTTTCATTCATTTCTGCAGACACTTCTTTCTTCAAATTCATTTCCATATAGCCATCTTCAATGTACGTGATACTATCATGATCTGTATTAATCCCTTCTTTATTTGCATATGTATTTATTAGCCATCCTTGATTATTATCTATCTCCCTTGATACGACAAGAAATAATTCCTTTTCCTTACTGTCTATCTGGTCCTTTAGATATATAAGTAAATCATTTTCCTAATAGGACATTATTGAAAAGTAAAAGCCAATATAATTATTAATACATCGATGTACGGTATTAATATTAAGGAATAAAGAATTAACTGACTTTCCCAATAAGCTGAGGAGAATCAAGTTTCGAGTCAAGATTATAAAAGGCACCATGAATTTTCTTCAGGGCAATCCAATGTCGTCTTTTCAAGGGTAGTAATACGAATCCTAATTTATATTCTGTTGGTACATTTAATATAAAACCTTCAATATTATCTAAACACAGACATTTTGGATCTCTGAGAAAAAAATCCCACAAATGTATATACGTTTATGTGTGTGTGAGGGCATGCGCGCGCGCGTGTGTGTGTGTGTATATATATATATATATATATTTAGTTTTATGTGTACAATAAAGTATTAGTATATTTATTGAACTAAACAAACCTGCGTTTATCAAACCAAACTGCTTCGCGTCCTCTTCGTTGTAATGCCGCCATAATAACATTAATGTCATAATTACCAAGTCCTAACAGTGATTTATGGGGATTTATCCATACATCTGGACTCAAGCTATAACAAATTTGGTCTAATTCCTGTTTACTAAATCCTCTTTCTTGAAATAAATTATTTAATGCATGTAATGCGCAAAGCTCTTTCACCTGTAAGAATAATAATCATATATATAGACATATGGTATATGCAAGAATAATGCTTACACGTATATACATAATATATTTCTATATGTCGCTTGATTATGAACTAGAAACATGAAACACTTGATAATTACTTGTCTCTCATGGTATATGGATCCGGTCATATCAGCTGCTATGTTTGCAACCATTTTATTTACATAATTTTTGTTATATATGTTTATGTTAACAATTTTACCAATTAATTACATGCATCGTTTATTAATATCTTTATCACATATATAAAGTTTAATAGCGTAGTAACGTAGTTCACGTTATATCGTGACAACTATGATAACCTATTAACGTAATACCTTATAACGTAGTGAGTAGAATCTGCTATTTATTCAAATCTAATAAGAGATTATATTAAGTACTAAACAATTGTTGTCAAAGTATACATACTATGACAAGGAACAAATACTGTCACCTTCAAATACGATTACAGAATGGATTGAAGTTTATTTTTGGTAAACATCAATAAATATATTATTTATTTATGTTCATTCGCAACTGATTCGTCACATATCTTGGCGAAACGTTTACAATTACATGTTCTTCCTTTTTATTGGTAAACGAGAATATTCAACAGTAATCAGTAATACACGATAGGTATAAAAAGTGATTTGAACCTACACGTAACACATACTATCCTTGTTTAAACTAGTTTTCCGTGGCGGTGATTGGATATTTTTGGACTACTAATACTTCACTAGCATCGGTTAGTATCTGCAAAATTTATTTATTCTTTAAAGCTTGTATTTTAAATAAACGATTTCTCATATTATCACGTGAATGTTTATCAATTACAACGTTAGTGAAAGAGCGCCTAACGCATACACGAACATATATAATTGACAGCATATACTACATTACGCTATAAGTATGGACAACCTGTAAAGCCCACTACATTCTATACTAAGTCAAATCAGCGTTACGTCGTGTTCAGTTTTATACATATACATGAAGTTTGTTTTGAAATGGCAAAAATATGGAAACGTTGAACAATTAAGTAGGAAATATAATAAATAAAATTTAAAATATATCGATTAACTTCTTTTTTCACAGAAAGTATTATTCCTAAGTGATGTACTTTAATCAAATTTAAAATGGAAATTGATTATAAACTTGTCAAAGAAATAGATTGTAAACAAGGAGCCGTTAGAGCTGTACGATTTAGTGGTACGTAGGTTATATATATATATATATATTTTTTTTTTTTTAAAGTAACTTTTATTTAATGAAGTTGATTGTTTTTTTTTTATTGTTAAATAATATTGATTTATATTTAATATTTTTTCCAGTTGATGGTGCTTATTGTTTAACGTGTGGATCTGATAGAAAGTTAAAATTATGGAATCCGTATAGAGGTGTTACGTTAAAAACGTATGGAGGACACGGTGATGAAGTAATGGATAGTAGTGCATCTTGCGATAGTAGTCAAATAGTGTCCTGCGGATTGGATAAATCAGTTATTCTTTGGGATGTAGCAACTGGAACTCCGGTTCGGCGTTTAAGGGGCCATGCAGGATCTGTTAATACCGTAAGGTATATTATCAAAAAATTATTGGTACCCCTGTATATACGTTTTGATATAATATTTTCTATATATAGATACATTTTTCTGTAATGTCAGAATCAGCGAAGAATCTATTTCTACTTCCTTTCTAATGTCAGATTCAACGAAGAATCTTCTATGGTTATTTCTGGATCCAGAGATAACTCGGTTATGTTGTGGGATATCAGATCCAAAACATTAGAACCTGCGCAATGTTTAAACGAAGCTAAGGATTCTGTGTCTAGCGTTAGAGTATCAGATCATGAAGTTCTAACAGCTTCGTTCGATGGGAAAATACGTAGATATGATATTCGTGTAGGTGAATTGTATACAGACTATATGGGAGGTTGGTAGTACATAATATGACGAATAAAATAAAATAAGATAAAAATGCGATCAAGTTGTCATTAAATGTATTATTACAGATGCAGTAACATGCGCCAGCTTCACAAGAGATGGTCAATGCATAGTTGTTAGTTGCGCCGATGGTGTGGTTAGATTGATGGATAAAGATTCAGGAGAATTGCTCGGAGAATTCACTGGCCACGTGGCGAATAATTTGTGTTTAGAATCAAGCGTCGACACTCAGGACACTCGCATTATTTCTGGATCCGCAGATGGGAAACTATGGATATGGGATCTAGTTTCTCAAAAAGTAGTTGCGAGACTTTCAGGATTTAAACCGACGAAACATCCTATAGTATCATTAAGCGTTCACCCGCAAACAAACTGTTTCTTAGCTACTAATGGACCAAGTATATTAATGTGGAATACCACGTCGATGCAAGAGTGATACTTTTATAAATTAACTGTGTAATTGTGTAATTTTTGTATATACATTTTCGAGCGCCAGTCAAAAATGAAAATAATTATAGTAGAGAGCCATTCGTTCGTCCAGCATTGAATAAAAAAATAAAATGTTGAAGAAATATTGTGTTTATACCATCCATGATATTGATTTCATAATTACCAGAGCTTAATTATTCGTATTTTTTTATATATGAGACTGATAAAATGAATGTGAACTTCCGACTATTGGATATTTGTTCTTGGAATATCTTTGCGATTGTGCCGCACAAATATCTTTCACCTGCTTATTAAACAGATAGAAAATGGGTTAGGTTAAGCTGGGTCATGATATACAGTTAAAGAAACAGGCTACGAGTACGCACATAGCGTAACTTTAACAGTAGCGTGGCAGAGAGAGAGAGAGAGAGTGATGAGAGGGGGGAGGGTGGGGGGTGGGGGGCGGAGCGGGGCGGGGAGAGGGCGAGAAGAAGAAGATCAGAGGAGACGAACGAGAGGGAGTGCTTGCGCGCGCAGGTGGCGCGATACCGGTGCGTCAGAATCAGTGGTCGTCAGTCGTCGCCGTCTCGCCCGGGAGAGGGAAAGAAAAAGAGAGAAAGAGAGAAGAATTTTGTAGCTTAGAGTGAAATAGAATATCTGCGCAAGAGGAAGAAAGTATAACGGGCTGGTATAGGAAGCGCGAAAGATAGAGCGAAAAGAGGGAGCGAGAGATATACAACGAGGGACACGGAGGTGCTTGCACACGGGGCGGGCCTGCCAGTCTCAACCACTTCGTGGAGTGCACTTTTTATTCTGTACTCGAGCACGCAGCCACTCTGAATTGTTAGCTGTTTGCATATACATGATTGAAGATCTGTGACTTGCCCGATGCATGGTAGAGGCTGTTGGACCGCGTGGTCTTACCAGATTTTATCGATAATCAGTCAGTACATCGTGTGTGAGGATTGTTGTTGTTGTTGTTGTTGATCGATCCTTCCGGCTTGCCGGCTGTCAAAGTCATCGGTTTCGAAAGACAAGAAAAAGGAATCGTGACACAAAACAACAGCGAACCGTAGAGATCGTATTCGAAATATCTCGGTGTCAGTGTTGGTAGTGTTTGAGAGAGTGGTGGTGGTGGAAAAGACGAAGGAGAAACCGGGTGTGCAACGAAAGAGGGTTGTTATGGGGCGAAGCTGTCGTCTGCTTGTACTTTCGCCGCTGTATTTGCTGACTATATTCGGCTTTCTCGCAGCGGCTGATGCTTTCTCCACTGACAGTAAGTTTCATTTCTCGATCTCTGTCAATCGAACAGTGGGGAATAAGTAAAAATATCGATAGGAACGTTTTCCCATTGAAATCGTATGTAAGTTGCACGATATTGTTGATTGACAAAATACGTATGGTATGTGCCATGCGCTAATGTCGCGCTTACATAATCGACGTTTTTCGCATACATTTTCAATGAAAACTTATAAATTAGCGGACGTAGGACGCGAGAAAGGAGGACAGTCGCCGATATGAAAAATATATCTGACGTATAACTCGGTATCTACGATCTTTGTGAAAGGGATGCTGGTGGTGTGACCAGTAGTGAGTAGTTGGTCTGAAAATGGGGGAAGACCGCGATAGATGGAAGCACGTGAAGATTTTATCCCACGTTACCACGCTATGTTTCTCATTTAGCATTTAGGGCAAATTGTTTACTTTTCTTCTTTTTTCTGTTTATAGGTGGCACAAAGAGGTTCTTAGCAATAATTAAATCTAATAAATAGTAGAGCGTTCGTTCTTTTTAGAATAACATTCTTTTCGTAAGTTTTTCAGAACTGTGGAAACTGATCTTTTTTATACTTTTCAAACGATTCTTGGAGGATTTGGAGGATCAAATATATAGGTGATATTTGTCAAAAAATTGATAAAGAGAAATATTGACCTTTATCTGAATTAATTTTCTATATTTTCAATAGTTTTGTGCAAGATATAACAACTAACGCTTAGAATAAGATTAAAAAAGGATAGAATGCAATGAATTCCCTTCGTAAATTAAGTGTTAAATTTCAAAATAATTGGTATGACAGGTTCGTGCGTACGATGACAATTAAAATAACGGCTATCCACGAAATAAAAGTAAAACGAGGGCTGGGGAAACAGTTGATCGTCGATTTGTTCGATTTGTACATATATTGTATTTTCACCTCGTTTCTTTCTCTTTTTCTTTTGTATTATAGCGTTATTCAATAATTCAATAATTTCTTCAAAGGAATAATTGATCGGTATAAAATAAGCAAAAAAGATTGACAGTAAAATTATTATCGATACTGGGAAATGTGCACGAACGAGAATACAAAGGAAACGAGACGAACTCATGCCTCGATATAACAAACGAATATTGTTATTAAATTTTAATAATGCGTACAGAGAAACGAGATTAAATTATTGCAAGCATTTTCGTCGTAAAGGCATTATACAAATTCGAGCTATTTTTGTTTTTTATCCATTATTTTCTCTTTGAATATCGTCAGTTTTTAAGCAAGCAATAAAACGTGTTCTCTATCTGACAAACGAAAAACGTATTTTATCATTTTATTGTCAACGTCACCGTCGAGTTGAATTTTTGTTTTAATCGGGAAACAATTACTTTTACGCGCTTAACATCATAGAGATTGTCACTTTAAGTGGTCGCATTTGTTTCGGTTTTCGTTGAAAAACGTTATATACATATATATATATATATTTCTTTTTTATAATATATATATTTATATATAATATTTATATATATATAAATTCTTTTTTATATGATATTTTTCACGAAAGTATGTAATTTTAATAAAACTGTGAAATATATACACATTAGAGATATTTAGATGGCGCTTTTGAACATGTATCGAAATACATGGTGGACACGTGGTACGTGAAACGCGCATCAACGAATTAAAGATCAATGGTTAATTGTGCTTGCTCGTGATGCTCAATTGCATATACACATTAATAATGATATAAAATAGTATGTGATCGAGTATTTTTCAATTATCGGTAAGTTTTCTATTTTCATATTCAAGTCTTTCATTCGTGATCGCTTATACTCTACTCTATCGATACTCTATTCGTACATGCGATATAATATCTCTGAGAGACGATGCTGAATCGTTGAAACATCATCGTTACAGCTGGTACAAGTCGTACATATCAAAGCTGTTTTACCCAATAATTTGCCAATTAATAATATCAGTAAATTTACAAGAGTTAGAAATAATAGATTATACGATAGACTTGCGTTGTATGGTTTTATAATTTTCTTGGTCAAATACGATAATCGGGCAACTCGTAATTTGTAACATTTCGTATCCTTTATTATCAGATTCGTTACTGTTGCTGTTATGCAAAAGCGTTTATTAATATCGGTGACTTGCGATATACGAGCCGTAAAATTCCAATAATAATAACATTAACTCGATTCTATGAAACGAGCGAGAAATTTATTAGATTTGTTTCGCTCAAATTTATCGTAAATAATTTGGCAAAGGTTTAAGAGAATTTACGAGGAAGATATTATTTACATGGCTATTATTTATTTCGCAAATATTCGTAAGTTAGTATCGTTCAGCTAGCGAAAATTACACGCAACTACCGACAATAGTTTTGGAATAATAACAAGGGAACACGATAATGCGAACAATAATCGGGACGGCAGCAATAACGCCGATACTCTAATTTATCGTCATTACGTATTAAATGTTTTATCGCGTAGATCGCGTTTGATATTTTATTAATTAGCCCAAGTGTCAACCTTTAATCATCGTGTATTTAAGCTTAATAACATTTTAATAATAATCCAGTACAACACGATATCGTTACTTTTGTCACGATCGAACTGAAATAATACGAATTTTCCGCCAAGTGTTCCGATCGGTTACACGGTTGTAAAGCAAAATTGGAAACGTTCACGAGTTATTATCGGACAAAGTTTAGCGTAATATTTCGATGAATCGATTAGCCGAAAATCGAAAGTAATTCTCGCGCAATTTGCCAAGCAAAGCCCAATAAATTCCTCCCTTATGATCTTTTTACCTTTTAAAAGATCGATTTATCCATTGTATTTGAAGATTACAGTACGAAAGTACGCGACAAGCTTTTCCTGATTTTACAGAAGAGCAGTTTTTTTTCATTCGATATCATTCGATAATCGAGCGAATGTTGCTTTATCGAAATCGTCTTTCAATTTGCTTTTGAGCTACTCGATAACTTTCGAGTTATCGTTAAATATCGTTCAAATATTGCTTCTCATCCTATCTTTCTAAGGTATTTTAAGGATCTGCTTTGTATTTTCAACTGTGCGATGTTAAATAAAACGTTTAACCAGAAAGTGACGTGAAAATGAAAAAGTCAATGAAACTTTACTTATCAGGTTTCTTCTCCTGTAATCTTCATTTATGAGAGAGAGAGAGATGTGACGCGTAACGTGGTATACCGATCGCGAGTACATGAAATTGTAAGAAAAGTACAGTGTATAACGCGAACGTCACGCGTTTGTAATCTCTTTCTTTCTTTACTCGCATGTTTTTTTCTCCCGATTTGCATGTTCCACGAAACATTGGCATTTCATTTTTCCCATCTTTATTTTGCTTCAGGCAGGCCTTGTCCTTTAAAGCAATTTCAATGCACGAATGGTAAATGTATACCAAGGCCGTGGGTCTGCGACTCAATGGACGATTGCGGTGACAATTCCGACGAAACCAGCAAATGCGAAGGTGAGCGATATGGGAAAAAAAAAGAAAAAAAAAAGAAAAAGGACTCGCTCGTACGTCCTACTCTTTCATATTTTATTCGGTATAAAAGTGGTGTGCGATAAAGAACGATTGGTTCTATCGATACCTGATCGTAATCGTGCATGTCCGATTCTCCGATCGGTAGATTAACGCGAATTTGAAATCAATCGACACCACTTTACCAATACGAAGTGTTATTTGCAGCAATAAGGAGTCAGCTGCGACGTTTAAATCGTATTTATCGAAAGAGAAAGGAAGACGTAGGTTTCATATTGAAAAGTGCGAAAGCGTATTAATCTATTAATCTATTAATCTATTGATCTATTGATCACGAGTATTAGTTGGCTCGTGAATTTACAGCAGTTTCGAAAAAGCGATGCATCTTCGGTTGGTTTTGTTTTCGTGGCAACCGCTTCCTACGTCAATCTGATATTTATTCGCTCGATTCCTTGTATTTCTGCAAATAATTCCTACGCTTGTGTTTATCGGCTGTTAAGTAGCGGAATTCAAATAATTCGAACAGACACGCGCAAAATACTCGACTCCAAGTATCATTTTCAAGTTTCGAGAAAAGTCGCGGTTCTTGAATTGAAAGGGACAACGCTGAAGTAGGTCGATTTTTTCTGAACTCTGTGTTCAAATCGTCAAGCTTTTCTAGAAACAATCGTCGAACGTGTCTACGGAAGCTTTTCGTATTCTGCAACGATTTTTACGTATCGTACTTTATCGTTCTCGAGAGTCTCGGATGCACCAAGAGAATTTCACGGAATTCGAGCGGTTCGATTTAAAGCGATTTGACTAACGAGAAGAAGAAGGATATAAACTTGGAATGGTATTTGAAATCGAGTAAATAACAGGTTCGAACATCGGAGCGACGAATATTTCGTTGTTCCGTTCGTAATGGAGGATCGTATGAGATCGGAAATGATTTAACGCGTAAACAGAGAAACGGAGAAACAGAGAAACAGAAAAACAGGAAAACAGGAAATAGCGTAGAAAAGAGCGGAGGAAAAACGACTGAAAAATTTCGCGTAAATCTTTATTAAAAATTGTCCGTGTCCCTGGTCGGTCGATCAACGAAACTCGCTTTTCCGTCGAGTGGCACGTAGAAAATCGACGAAGAGACAAACTCGGTCGTTTCGTTGTATCGTAAATCCTTCGATCGAGAGTTCGCAGGACGAAATGTCTTGGAAAGACATATTTCCTAGTTTTACCTGCGACGATATACCTGTATGTTTTACAATGTGCTTTTAGTCGGAAAAGGAAGGAAAATGTTAATCAACGATAGACGGTTGTCAATGACAAACCCGTGTACTAAATAAAAGATCTAACCGTATCTGTCGCGTCTTCTTCTTGCGATTGAATGCAACACGAGTACACGCGTGTGCGTTTGTTAAAGCAACTATCTCGTTGGGAAACAAGACGTGTATAACGTTGTTTACTTTCTTAAACGTACGTAGTTAATACGTCGTAGCAGATCGTACAATAGTACATATATATGTACGCGTTTGGGGCTAGGTAACGCGAAACTACGTTCGAAGCAACGTTGAACGTAGCGCTTTTTCCCCGTAAACTACGAGATGGTGGCGAGGGATCGATCACTCGGATCGTTTCACGCAACTTGTCTATCGTGCTTTCGATAGTTTGGAAAAACGTGGCTTAAATCAACTTGGAGCAACGAAAAATCGATGCTTGTATAAAAAGAAACGTAGCTAGATGGAATGTCGGAAACGTTTGAAATCATCGAATCGAAGTTACATTGAAATTTTTCATCGAATTTTGATTTATACATTTCTGGAATTATTTATGTAACGCGCATTGGCTAATATCGCGATTATCCTATTACTACCGTAACGCGTAGTGGCAAATAACAGATTTCCAATTTCACGTTGCGCGTTATGGCTGGAATTGTTAGAGAAATTTTATCTCAAAGAAGATCAAATTGTTTTGCCGTAGACGCCGTACAATTTCTCCGCGATAAAATCTTTGTTTAAACATTTTTATGTCGATGTTCAGGTTGGTGTATAGAACATTGAAAAGGTACAGGAAAAAGCGAAAGACAGTGATTTAGGCAATTTTTTAGTAATAAAATTTAGACCGTTGTTAAATCGAATCGACCGCGTTACTTTGATAAATTCATTTTATCTTGGCTCTCTCGTGCTCGAGATCGAATCGAATTACAGCAATTAAAAGTACGCTTAATTTGTCGTTACAGTGGCAATTTACGGGCTATTTCTATCGGGTTGGTGGCATAGAGACGCGAATATTTTATCGTGTTAAGATAAACGCTCGCAAATATGCAAAAGCACGTATCGCTGTTTACGATAAATTTAGATCGTCGTCTTTTTCGATCTCTCTCTCTCTCTCTCTTTTTCGACGATCGTTTAAGCGAAAGATACGTATAGACAGGTCTGTTCCAGCTCAGAAATATTCGCAGTATTTTCTTTAATCAAATAGCTTTAATCTATTTTTTAGCACAAATGACAAGTTGTCGTTCTAATAAGTAGCAGAACGACGAGAGTTGTATCTTCTAGTTGAGATATCGTTTCTCGAACGTTTATGGATTCGAGCTGATGACAGTTTGATTTAACGAGGCAAACGGATCGCGCATAAAGGCAAGTGAAAATTTCGTTTTCAACGAGCTAGGAAAACCACAGATGGATTTAACAGAGCCGTTAAAAACGAAATATATATATATATATTAAAACGTATAATCGAACGAGATAATTAATTAAACGAAAGGATGATATCGTATCGTGGTAAGTTGAACTGTTTTTCAGAAAATCGACTACTTCTCGATTACTACTTTCTGTCGTGAACAAGATATTTTCATTGACGAAGAACGCGACGCAGACAGAGACAGACGGAAATAAAATTATCGGTACATACAGCTGTTTCCCTTCTATCGTAAGTACGCGATCCTCCGTACAAGTTGTTTTTGTAAAATATAGAAAACGGAAAAGGGATTTGAAAGAGACGCGATATCGATTTTATCGTTTATTATAAAATAGTTATTCCGAATAACTGTATCGCAAGGAATCGAAATCTTTGATTCTATCTGTTTCGATTACATATCGGCTTTTATTATATTTGTATCGGTTTTAAAGGCAATGTTTTTTCTTTGCTCTACATCGGTCGCGAAACGGTTCTACGATCGATTCTTCTATCGATTTTACGGTATAAACGAAATCTTACGTTTCGATGACGATACCTCCTGTACTTTTTATCGTTTCTTTCTGTCACGTTATATCGTCGTAAACCGATTTTTCATCGAGATTCTACGTTTTCAATTATACCGTGAAAAGTATGAATTTGCATAAAAATTCGCGATCCGATTAAGTCCTAATGATATCGTATTTAACTCGTCTCGTTATATCGAAATTTGTATAAATCTATATCGGTCGTATCCTTTCTCGATTATCTCGTATTGAAACGATCCTCGTTAGCCAGCGAGTGACATAAAAGTCAGAAAATCAACGAAAACGTATTTATCATATTTTTTTCTCTCTCTTTCTCTCTCTCTCTCTCTCTCTCCCTATGCTCTCCGCGAATAACGCAAAAGAAGAAAAAAAAAAAAAAAAGAAAAAAATCGCTTGGCATTTCGAATAACCACCGTTATTTGCAAAATGTTTCATCGAGACCAATGCAGATTTATTTATTAATTTGCGCGAATTTCACCATTAACGGTCGGTTGTATACCCAGCGACGGTATAATTGTCGAGTTTATGGTTCAGGAAATCGTACGAGCATTACGCGGCGATAATACGGCAACTGACGTTGATTTTATGCAACTTGACGGACGAATTACGGGGGAACGGTTACGATCTAAAGGAACAGAGAAGAAACGGGATATCGATCGGCGCGATAATCGCGATAATTTGACGAATACGTGATTACGGTTTTGCGTGGAATTCCATAAGAATACGAGCGATAGAAAAAGTCGACGTCCTTGTCGGCCCTATGCTTTTCTTCGTACCGATACATAGGAATCGGCGAGACGTAGGTTCTCGGTGATCTTGCATCAGACAGGTTAAGCGTTTCTAATGTACCTTTTTTCCTAGTCTCGCCGGGGGGCTGCCGAGTCTCCACAGAGGCATCGCTCCGGCGTTTTAGAACGGCCATCGTAAACACTCCGTAGGAACGCGTCCCGGAGATTTCTCTCGAATGACCATGTTAGAAGCGAAGTCGGTTAGAAACGAATCGTAAGAATGAGCGGCCGCGAGTGCGGAAAAACTTGAAATATTATTTCGCTTCCACGTTCTAATTAAATTATAGGCAGAGAAACACGATGAATTACATCCCTTTGTTTTTTTTACAAAAAGCTAGTTGCAAGATTTAGTAGGTTGTGGATCGATCCTACGCCACGGAAATCATCTATATTTATCGTAGGTTCGCAGCTAAACGCGTCGTCTTCGTCGTCTCCTTAAAAATCTTGCTTTTCCTATTATACGATATTGTCGCGTCGCAGACACGAGAAATCGCGGGACCGATAGATCGCCGGTGATCTCGCGTCGCAGTTCGAACGTTTCACGAGTAAGGCGAAGAAATTGAATCCTATAGATCCAACGGAGCGACGGTTCAAAGTGTTACATATACGGCGCTAATATATTCGAGCGCTAATTTACCAGGGTTTTTATATCGAGGTTTTAGTGCCTTCGGAGGGGTTATCTCAGAGTCTCATTATTATTTCGATAGCCGTGGCATGCAGGATGTTTCGTCTACCCGATTACTGTTTCCGAGCGGGTGGCCTTCTTCCTGCGTGTGACGATATCCTCTACGAGTCTTCTTCGATGGACGATTACGTATTTGGCTTTCGTGAAATTTCGAGTTGGGCCTCTGTATCGTCGTCCCTATTCTCGCGTTAAAATTCTTCCGTTTAATCGTAAAATCACGTTAATAAATCGGAATCGATCGATGAAGAAATCGAGAGAAGCTGTCGCGTTTTTCTCCTGCGTTTTATCAACGTTTGATCGGTCGCGCGTTGCGAATTAAATTAAAAAGATTTAAACGGATATCGCGTAGCAATAGCAAATATCTTTATTCGTTTAAACAGCAGCTGATCCTACTTATTTCTAAGTAACGTATCAGTATGTATATTTTATACTTTATGAACGGTATTTTCCCATTTGAATATTTCACTAGCCATTTTTATATTATTTTATATATCGCTTATGTTTGAAATATTTTATTTTAACGAATACGCTCGTTGAAATATTCGATCGAAACGTTAAGTTCGATACTGCGCCGATATTCCAAATAGAATTTTTATCTCCATGATATTATATATTCTACATAACAGTTTTTATTCCCGAGTAACGTGAAATTTTTATTCGTTAACGTTATATATATTTCCATTCACGTTGCATCACTGTATATATCATGACTGTATAAGATAACTAGCTAATACGTATATGGAACAACTGTACGTACTTGCTTGTGCAAGCAGATTCAAAGTCGAAAGAAATAACACTGGAAAATGAAACGACGAATTTCCTCCGAACGTAATTAAGTCGGTATGTCATCTTATTTATACTGGTATTCTGCAAAATAATACGATATTACGAATTTGGCGAACGCGCGTACATTTATCAGGGGTTGAATTCGAACATTAAGATGTCGGGGCGAGATTCGCCCACGGCGAGTCGAGAAATTCTGGTAGAAGACTACGCGAAAAAAGAACAGCTTAGAGCAGGGCGCCGTTGGAAGGAACCGGACGACAGCTATAGAGGCGAACGCTCGTGCCCCGTTCTGCTTCTCGGAACACCGTTGATCATTTACACGCAAACCCGCTTCCCGTATTTTCGTGGATTTCTCGGTCAAATTATTTCTCGAAAATCCAGCAAAACGATCTCTTTATTTCCCCTAATGTAATTCCTCTTTTTCTATTCTACACGTTTTCGTCTTGACCAGTTTCTCTCTTGCATTTTTATTATTCTCTTTCTACTCGGGATATCGTTTCCTTCTCTGCCTCGATGATCGTGCGGTATAAATCGGACGTACAGTCGGATGCGAGAATAATTTCAGCGTGTTTCGCGACTTTGCCGCCGCGGTATCTTTAAAAAACCGAAAAAGCTGTTATAAATCGAGTCGTTTCTTTCTTCGGGATTTTCTTCGAAGATTACGTAATTATCGAAACGATCGGGTAAAATGGAACAGCGTCGTCGTTTGTTATACTTTTTATTTGACGCGAGAAGAAGCCGAAAGAGCCGAGAGTTCTAAAAATTAACTTTGCCGATTAATCGCATTTGATAATCGTACGACGAAGAAAGTACAAAGTATCGCCAAGTATATTGGCTCGAGAAAGCCATAGAAAATGTTTCATTTCGTAATATCGCGAGACTTATTTACTTACTTTATCCAGGTCGTTGTCGCGAAACTTATATACCCCTCGTCCAAGCCTTCTTCGTATCTGACAATAATGCGTAATTGCCTCTTTATTTTCTTATTACGTACGATATAATATCGGTATTTTTACGATACTTTCTTTTGTCAGTGAAAAAAGAGAAAAAGAAAAAAAGAAAAGAAGAAGAGAAAAAAGTGCGGGACAAAGGTTCGACACGGTTCCGTCGTATCGATTATCGGAGTAATTTTCAAGATGAAATGCTCGCGGATGGTCGTTCGGTTCGTGATCTTTGATTTACCGGGCCAGGCGAACCACGACGCGGTGTTTGACTCGAAATTAGCCAATCTTACTCTATAAGCCGGCCGACCGACTGCGTCGTATCGTACAATGTTCGTTTTGTATCGGTCTCCGTTGCTCTGTTCTTTCGTCGAGGATCCTTTCTACCTTACGTTTCTCCTTTCTTTCGTTTAACAGCGTCTCGACCGACGGCGCAAGACCTACATCGCTTGCGTCATCCTCCGTACGAATACCACTCTAGTTTGTTTGTAAATTAGGTAAAAACACACGACGTTTGTAGCTCTTTGCTTTTCTCGAATCTGTTTTTTTCTTTTTTTTCTTTCTTTTTTTTCTTTGTATAATAAAAGGGACAAAGACTTTTGTCTCCTTGATTCGAATATCATCCGATCGTTAAGCGCCGTACGACGAGTGCTTTCATCGTTAAGTAACGTTCGAGTGTCGTAACTACCTACGTATCTTGCAACGTTTTTCAACGTTTCTTATATTTCAATTTCTTCTCTCTGATTAATTCGATCGCAACTCTGTAATCGTTTAAACAATTTCCGACACTTTCTCTGTTAACTTTCAGTTCGAACTGAAGCGAGTAGGATCCCTCGCTCGTCTTTAAGAGCTATCTTTCTACCGCAAAATATTGAGAAATAGCTGCTTTTAAATACAAGCAAACGTTACGTAAAGTATCGCGAAAACATGCAGATTCGATCGATCGTTGTTCCAAGGACGTCGCGAGATATCGAAAAACAATTACTCGCCAGAAATGTTACCGTAGTAGCGACTACGCGAGTAAGATTGATCGCAAACATTCAGATTCGTTCGATCGTTCCTCCCGGAATATCGCGAGATATCGGAAAATAATTATTCACCGCAATAAGTACTACTTTAAAATCCAAGTAAATAAGATCGAGCACGAACGTCTGGATTCGGTAAATTATTCCTTGCAACGAGATCGAAAAATATGGAAAAGAAGTTATTGCCTAGAATATGCTTCAGAGTCGGCAAAATAAAATCAATCGAGAAGATGCGGATTCGCTCGATCGTATCTTTCGAGCGTGTTAGAAAATATCGCGAGAAAGAACTCGTAACGAGCGTCACGTTAAAATCGAGAACCGAGTATATTAACCAAATTAATTTCGATATCGACGAATCGTTCGAACGAAAGAAATCGATTCGCGTTTTTGCTTTTATCTCGTCGTGTATTTTTGCGTATTATCGTCATTGCGATATTTTCTCTATTTGCCAGTAATTATACGCTTTCTAAATTAGAAATAATTAGAAAGAAGAAAATACGACGAAACGATCCGATCGTCGAATTTCGACTTACGCGTTCGCTGGAATATTATTCGATGGAAAGATGGAAAGATATTTAAGAGGATCGCCGGCTACCAGGTTTAGAGTAGCGATTCGTCTCGGCGTTCTTTCCCCGTGCCAAACTTGGTCGGCTCGCCTCTCCCCTTCTGTCTGCGACTTTTTTCTTCTTTCTTAGCCATCTCGGTCGTCGTCGTCGTCGTCGTCTTCTTCGTCGTGGTTGTCGTCTTCTTGGTTCTTTCCTTATGCCCCTCCCCCCGCCCGGCCGCTCGTCGCCTCTTTGCCGCGCCTAGGGCTATCGTAATTTGTAGCGCAAGGTCTGTACCAGGTTGCAACAGAGTTCTCCATTCTGCGGAGAACCGATTCGGCTGTCCGCACAGAGACGTACGTGTACGCGTGTGTATACTATACATAGGCACATGTACGAAACAACCGCTCGGTACCGTATAATTATGGTGAAAGCCAGTCGTGGTCGGTGATCGGCGCGCGGTGGTATGGCGCGTAGGGGCAGCTTCGGTCGAGTCAAGTGGTCGACACATTGGCGGCCGCATCGATTGCTGCCGCTTCTGCTTCTCTCGAGGGTGTTCTCCTTCCTTCGTCAGCTACTTTTCGCCGGCGTATCTTCTACGCTCGTTCGGCGCGTTTCTCGTCCGAGAGAGCGGCCTTCGATTGATCCCAATCGAAGTTTCAAATCGTTAACAAAGCCTGATTGATCCGCGTTCGACGACGGATGAAACACGGGCCAGCCGTTCCTCGCACTTTCCCACGACGGGCATACCCGTTCCACCAATGTCTCGCGATCGACGCGTTATTGCACGCAAATGGCAAATGGTTTTATGCGCCGACGTTATGGTTCGAGTAAAAAGTCGTCGGACGAACGTTCTACGACGAACCCTACGACGAACCATTCGGGTCATCGTTACGGGTTCGTCTCTTACGCTAATTCGTGTACGGACACGATCAAAGAAACGGAAGTTGAACGGAGGTTCGTTTTAGGTGAATTATTCGGAGCGTTGGAAATTAGGACGACTATTCCACCGTAGATATATCGTACCATGTTTTCGCGCCGTCAAACTTTGAACAAACGCGTGAAAATGCAGGGTCTTGTTCGCTACGAGATCCTAAACAACCTCGCGAGAAAGACAAAAATTTGAAAAGTTTGTTTCCTAGGGGGTCGTGCTCGTTATTTCGAACTTATTTCGCTGACGAAATTTAGAACTTGCTTTAGTTATGAAAAGACGTATAAACGGTGACCTAAAATATTTCGCTACACCAGCTGCATTTCTATGCCCAAATGCAAATACGGCATCTAATATTTTACTGTAACGTGCTGCTTACATCGCGTTGTAAGTCCTTTTGGCATCTTTCGCGTGCGCGCAACCAGGCCATGGGAAATAAGACGTTAATATTGCGACAACAGTGCGATATCAAGAGTATCTTTTGTACAGCAGACGGTAGACGCGTCGTAGCGGACACCTTTACCCTTATACTACGACGATGTATCAACGTGAAACAAAAAATGTTGCTTGAGAATACATTAAGAATGTATCGTAGTATACGTAAATAGTATACGTAGTATAGCTCGTCGATAAAGTACGACTCGTCGTTCTACGATAGACAAGGTAGCGAGTTATTAACCTTGCGTTCGTGAAATACAGACGATCGCGTTATACAGAGAGACACGCGTTTGACCAAAATCGGAAAAGAAATAAAGTAGGTCGGCTTATTGATTCGCGGAACGGTACGAGTTATAAAGGAAGGAAAAATGGGGGAAAAACCGGAGGAACTGCGATTCCTGTTCGTTGTGGCATTAATTTCTCGTTGATTTACACGAGTTCCACTCTCGCAGGGCTTCTCCTTCTCTCCCCCCCTCTCTCTCTCTCTCTCTCACCGTCTCTCCGAGGGCTAGCTCGCGAACAGCGCTCCGAGATCTCGATAAGAGAACCGGCTCCCTATTTGATTTATTGTAAATTAGCCGTAGCGAGTCTGAATTATTGCCGTGCTAAATTTCGCCACTGCTTCCAACCGATTGCCGTAAGTAGTTCGATATGGACGCGAATTATGTCAGCAGTTACCCGAATACCGTTTAATTGTCGGCTTCGAGGTGTCTCCGCGGAGTCGGCGATTCTATTACGCGAAAACTCGATCCTCTTGACACGGAAAAACCTCCTACTTGGGATACTTTGGACCGATACGTTGGTAGTATACTTTCTTGCATCGTCTTCTCGAACCGTTCTTTCGTTTCTTACGAATCGAACGCTCTACCGTTTATCGATAGTTTAAGAATCTCATTTTCCCTTCCATCCCGTTTAGACACCGTTCCACTCGAAATCACTTTCATTTGCTTCGCGAAACTGGCTGTTCCCAGCCTTTTGCGCTCTTCCACGTTCTTTCGTTTGATCTTCCGTTTCCAAAAGCTGTCTTAAATGGTCTATATCCGTTTCAAGGCGAAGAGAAAACGTTTCGAACGAAACGGAGCTGAGTGGTTGAATTAGCGCGGTCGGAGATCGGTCGAGGATCTATTATCTACGATTTTCATCGTTGTTCGATTCGAGATTCTAACTCGCAGTGGCGCGAGTTTGCGTGGACGACGCGTAATCCAGAGAATCGAGCTAATATCGTATTTATATCAGGGTATTTATAGCGTGCAGAAGAGCGATTCTCTGCATGGAACGTACGTTGCGCACGGAGATTTGATCGCAGGTGGGAAAAATTTGTGTCGCGCGAGGTCGTTAAGAGACGATGTCGACTTCTATTTAAATTGTCGAGCCAATTCTTTAAACGCGTATCTTTGCGAACGTCGCTTCGTCTGCCGGATGTTACGCGTGCTTCGCTTTCGTTCTTACATTCGGTTCTTTAGATTTTCGCGACGCCGAGACCTCGCGATGTTGGTTTTTCGAAAGCGATCGTATAGCTGTTGCAGTCGCGGATCTGCCCCTGAACAAGTAGAACAAGTAGACTGCAACGTCTACGAAACGCTGCGATGCAACGTGCGATCGCAAAGTGCGAGCGCGGAAAGCAAACGCAACAGCTACGCGATTGCTCGCGAAGAAACCAATACCTTGACTTTGAATATTTTATATGTACGAGCATCTACGTATGTAGTATCGGGAAGAAGGGCCCAAGAAACGTCGAGCTAACTACAGACAATGTCGCGAGAGCCGAGGCGCTGTCGGCTCCATCAATGCATTACCGGGTCCTTCAGGTAAATAGGTAAATAGCAGAAAAGACCTACGTGACCCTGGCTACGAGCGTCTGTAGAACACGTGTGCGGTGGGCCCAGCAATAGACAATAGAGTGCTAAAACGGCCAGAGAGTGTTAGTCGAGAAGCAGAGTGCGAGCTGAGCGGACACGGAGTGTGAGTCGGCGTGCGAAGATATCGTAGTCTGTCCTTTGTTATTGAATATCACTCATTAAAATACCTTAAACTTTAAACTCTACCAGCAATCACTTGTCCTTACTCTAAGAATCCACAAGTTACTACACGTATATTTGAATATTATATAAGTTGCGCGAATATTTCTACCTTGACATTTTCCATGAATGCATATACACGCGCGACCTATAGATTATGTTTAATTACGTTCAGAGAAATATGAAACCGCATAAACGCACGATGAAACGGCGTTCTACTTATTCCCTTAATTTCGCCGAGACGCGTTGTTATTGCGTCGCGTTCTCTGTATTACGTTAATACCGTCCGCCTGATAAAGCCATACGTGATATCGTCGCCCGCACTTTCGCACGGAGATATACGAGAATCTCGGCCGCGTCTGCAGCGTTAAATATCGTTTCTTTCGTTTGATTCGTAAAAACTCGGCTGCAAAACGCTTTCGTGTTATTTCGCGGTGTAAAGTCGAGCGGCAAGTTTATAAACGACACCGACGCGTGCAACCGCTGGCACACGGTTCTTCTCGTATCTTTAGATCGACGATATCTACGCGAGGCGATGCGGCTGCTAAATTTCGAGAGGCATCGTGCACCGACGAAACGACGGGATATTACCGTCGTGCCGGCCGTTTTGTACGAAGCGTTTTACAAGTACCGTATGAACGCTATGAAAAAGTACTCGAAGATCCCGACGAATTGGCCTTTCGTAAAGGGAACGACGTTAAAAAGGAGAGTCTCTTTTTCGTACTAAAGTCACCTTTGCGTCTCGTTGAGTAGATACGGATGATCTAAATTCGTCAGTGAAATTACAAACGTTTCGTGGTTCGAAGTAACTCGAAAACTTTTTATGTACACGTTGTACGAAACATTCGGGAATTTCGTTATTACGATGTTACTTTTGTTAACGTCTATCGCGATTACGGTGGTGAAACTTGAAAGGGATCTGACAATTTGAGTACGCAGCAGTCGCCAGACATTTATCGGAAGCGTACTCGTCTCACAGATCGACAAAGTGTTCGAATTTGAAGCAATTGATCGCGATATCGACGAGCCACCACGATATTTAACGAAACGATCTTCGACACCGATCGTCCGTTTAAGACTGCTGTTCACGCTGTACGCTGTATTTTTCACCAACCGCACGTTTGCGATAAACGTCTTCCAACATTTATATACGTTTCTACTTACGATATTGAAACTTTTATTCGCGACTATCGTAATTACTTGGATAAAACTCGATTTAGACGTTTGTGAAAGTTGCGAGATGTTTATCGGTAGCGTACGCTTCCCACCAAACGCCATCAAAGTATTCGAACGGTCGATCATTCGCTACATCGATAAGCCACGATCTCGGCAGACGAGCAAACGACTCGTAACTTCTCGTAACACGTTCTTGGATTTTCCAATGTTACCGTTAGAACGTAGGTAACGTATCGATAAAAATGTTCTGTCGTAAGTGCTTGATCGCTTTCGCGAGCCGCTGTATTCGAACGGGAGAGCGCAGACGCGACTTTTTGCCCGCGAAAGTTCTACGTACGATTATATAAAACGCGTATATTGCTAATATCGCGATATCGAAAGTCGTTCTTCCTGCGAAAATTGCTCGCGGTTCTGGGACGAACGAAGGCATTTCCGTCTATAGGACGGAGCGTTTGTATCCGTTCTTCCCTTGCATCTTCTATACAAGGTGTCACCAGGGAGTTTCGAATTGTCTCTTTCGACGACAATAGCCGTGGCTCTGGATTTTCCATTTCGCGAAACGTCTGCATCGATCGGACACATATTCGTTCGTTCGTTCGTTCTTCTCCTCTTCTCTCGCCTTCTTTTCTTTTCTTTTCTTTTCTTTTCCTCTTTTTTCCCCTCGTTCTCTCTCTTTCTTTTTACGAACACTCCGTGCTTTTATAATCCGCGTGAAATCTTTCTTTTCGACGATGCTTGCACGTTGTTTTTCGCTCGCGATGCGTGAAATACCGTTTGCTCTTTCCACGAAGGTATCGCGCGCCCGACGATTCTTCCACGACTAAAAATCAATTTTTCCACATTCCGTGCAGCTCCATGCTCGTGTTTCGCGCGATATTAAATCCGACATTAAATCTGATACGCGTTTCGTTGGTTGTGCTTCGTTCGAACGCGAATAGACGCGCGGATGGGGAAAAAAGTTGAGCGATCGTCGGGATAAAACGCACGATAATAGGCGATTTGCATTTAAAAAACGCGCGAAAAAGTTGATATTTCGACATCTTTATTTCTACGCTGGTTCGAACGAAGAGAAGTCGCTTTACGCGCTCCATCGTTCCCAAGTATCCTCGCACTTTGGCTAATCTGCGGTAACGAACTGCGCGAATCGATGCCAAAATTAATATTCCGTGGTCGCGATATTCAGACGGACGAAACAAATCTCTGCTCAAGTTCTGTTTCTTTGATCACGCTCGTAATAATTTGTAAATTTGCTATAATTACGCGAGACAATTGTAAATTTGTATAGACGGCTACGGTCTGCTAATAATTCGTTATAACGGAAGAATATCTCGTTACTTCTTTTCGCCCTTTCTTATTCATCCTCTTTTCCTTTCCTTTTCGACTTCTTTCTTATTCGATAGATAGAGTTGACATTTGCCGCGATACTCTTACGAAAGGAAAAGAAAAAATGCAGGCAAGGCGGCGGCGGCGGCGGCGGCGGTACGCAATCGGAATTCGCAATTACACGGCCATGATTATCGTTATGTACTGTTGGCAATTCGATACGAATGCTCGAAAGAAATTCGCTCAACGACTCGCGAGATTGAGACAGACGCGGTAATAACGACTGTCGGAGCTATGTAAATTACCTCTATCCGCGTCGAAAATCGCGTATATCTCGCGTTTGCTTTCGTGCGTGCACGCCAACTCGTCGGACAGAAAGAAACGTTCGTGCAGGTAACGAGAACGTCCGACGAAGAAAACGACTTTACGCCATCGTATCGATATTTTTATACGTTCTTTTCCTTTTTTTCTTTCTCTTTTTCTTCCTCCCCCCCCCTTCGAACGAGGAAAAAGCCGGTTCAAAATTAATAGGGGTTTTCTCGTTGCTTAATCACATCGCGCTCAGCTTTCACCGTTTCTTTCCTCTCGGTGATTTATCTTGTTTACTTCTGCATCGTGAATTTCTGCAAGTTCAACGGTAATGGATCTTTCGAATCAGGTCCTGGCCACTTACAGACACTTCGATTTAACTCTCAATTACCAATGTAACCGGAATATTTCGCACGTTCGTTTGATTTATCAATACCTGCGCGTATTTTATCATCCCATTTCCTATTTATCGAAAAATTTCCTTCCATTTTGACTCTTCGCTGTACTTTCGTTACTTTCTTTTCGCTCTCCTCTTCCTTTTCTTCTCTTTTTTCCTCGACAGAGACATATCGTTTTGTAATTATTTCAGAAGCGATCGTTAATTTGGTCGCGTACCGGAGGCACTTGCGATTAATACGTCGTAGACGAATAATCGTGTCTGTTAGGTTTCAAAGTTGACGAAGCGTCGGTCATCCGTTATGCGTGAAATTTTAACCGAAAGAAAGTAAATACGACTAATTTGTCTTTAGATTTTTTTTACATTTTTCCAAAGTACTAGCTAACGTATCGTATTATCCGATATATGGCGCAATGTATAAAACGAAGCTTCCATCGTTCCAAGAACAACGCCGTAATAGTTCTTTTTTCCACGTTATTGATACACTAAGCTTCGAAGGTTATTTTAAGTTTACCGTCGTAAACTCTTCGAATGTCATTTATAATAAAACTTTCACGGTAAATGTCTCGATAAATACATCGAAACTTCCTCTATAATATCTCGTAGGAGGCGCGCATCTCATACGAGATATAAGGTAATTTAAGAATCGAACGTGTAATAGAGCGAGCGGACGTTTGACATTCAGTTTTTACGTACCGTGAATCTACTTGAAGCAACGTGAAATTATTCCTTTCCGTCTAACTTTATACACATGGTTAAAAAAAAAAAAAGGAAAAAAAAAGAATTAGAATTGAAAAGTTTCAATTTTTGTTGCCAGTTAAATCACGTAATTGTTCTGTGAATCTATATATACGTTGTATGTATATGTACAATATATATATAGCTTACTCAACTATGGCCAAAGATAGTATCCGTTAAAGAAGCAACCGATAACTTGTGGAAAATCGACATAAACTTTATAGCTTAAGCGTGTTACCAGCTTTTTTTTTAGCGGAGTATCACGTTTTACTGGCTTCTTGCGTCGAATCAAGACGCGAAAGCTTACATCTTCGAATCTACCGAGCTATTTCCTTCCTCCGACTTTTTCATACTTTTTCAATAACGTATTTCCATCTAGTTATCGAGACTAAAAGATAAAAGTGGAGAAAAAAGACGAGTGCGATCAGAATGCGATACGATCGTCGCAGTGTCGTCGATAGCGTATATTTATTATCGTTTATTTAATTGTTGCCTTGCGTCTTCGAACGGCTTCCGATTTTACGACAAGTTTACGAAAATAGTCAGTCTCGCCGGACATGTATTTTAGATAAAGATTTGGTTCTACCCGTTTCCTCTTACGCGTACTTGCTTCGCGAGTAATACGAGCGGTCGTTCCATAAATTAATTGCAGTTACATGTACGAGGTTACGGGGATACATAAATTACTCTTTATCGGAGGAATCGATCGACACCGATACGAATTGTCGATTCTCGTTGGAGGGAAGAAGACCGGTTCGATCTCGTTGGATACGAGCTCTGGCAGTTAAGGGTTAAACGCCGTTGGAACGTCGGGGAATTAGACGAGGGCAAAGCTGGATGTTTGAAAATCGAACGTTGCATCCGACGAATAGATAATTCCGCGCAGCTATCGGGATCAGATCGGAGTATCGTTGGGCGTGCGAATTTTCGTAAAACGTATCCCCTCGTTTCAGCTTGATAACCAGTCCCTTGCTTATTCGAAACGTTATTTTCGCGTAATCGCGGCTTTAGTCGAGCAATTAGTTGCGCGAAATTGAGAGCTTATTCGATCGACAGGAAATAAATAGTCGGCAGGCTGAACGGGTTAAAAAAAAATGATACTGACGTGGCTGACCCCGTTACTAACGGAACTCGTTATCCTCGCTTTTCATTGACTGGAATCAGGCAGCCGATTGTTCGTTCACCGAAGAATACGCGATTACGAACGGATACACGGAATCATCGCTCATTTCCACCATTGTACGTATCGCCTTACGTTGTCGCGAAATTAACCAGAGTTTCTTCGTTTTATCTTTTTCACGTACGGTAAGTAAGGCAGACTGGAACGAACAGAATCGCTTCTCGAACCATCTTCGTTATAGCGTCTCTTCTTTGTAGCGTACATCGAAATGTATGCGTTTAAACGTAATAGATCCGATAGCCCGCGGTTAAAAGCAAATGTATCGCTGATACGACGCCGTTTGAACGACGAAGAAACGACGTAGTAAAATATATATCTGTGTGTAAGATTCTACACCCGAAAACAACGAACGACTTTGTATAAACTTTGTGTTTTTCTTCGGATTTTCCGTTATTTAATAATCTCTGCGCAAGATGCTGGAAACGACCATTTTGCATTTCGAGGCAAACCCGTGCACGTCTTGTCGTGCATCCGCTTACGTTGCGAATGCTTCTATCCTCGACTTTGGTGCGTTCGACGTTTAGTACGTAGTACGTTTAAATGTATCGTCAGCTGTCGATCGAAGCGGATCCCACGTGTTCCGTTACACTTTGCGCATCGTTATATTCGATGCCTATAAAATATCGATATTCGGTGGTCCAAAGTAAGTTTACTTTTATCCGTTTTCTATCTTATTTTTCTACCTATCTCTCTCTCTCTCTCTTTCTAGCTTATATTTATGCAATCGCGTTGCGTAAGTCGCATCTACGCGAAAGAAGCTATTCGGTAGAATGCGTAAAAAATAACGATAACGCGGCAGTATTTTTAGGTAAGCGCTTATAGCAATTTCATCGTGGAAAGTCGTTAATCGTTTTAACTTTTGACGAAGCGGTTCTCTCTGAAAAATTTTCCATCGTAAAATTTTGCGGTTCGTGCCCTTCCGAAAGCGAAGCGAAGCAAAGTACGGCGATGTTGCCATCACGGAGCAAGCAGCGAAACAACGGCCAACGATGGCGCGAACGCAACGTTATGGGAAAACGTAAATAAAGTAACTTATTACACAGGTATCGTTTTATCGAGGTACGACAAGCGTACCGAAACGATAGGTGCTTCGGAGAAGTTGGCAGACGCGTTAAGGAATAGAATTCGATATTTCGTATAAATTAACCGAAACGATATCGCGGATAAAATATCCCCCTAAAATCTTTTCTTTCTGTTATTTGTTCTCTGTATGGACGATCGATCCTTACCCTTGATAGATTTACGCGAACAGAGTCGCACAGTTCGATAAAATCCTACGATCGCAAAATCCTCAATGCCCGCACGATTTCTCGTCCCAGATGGAGACGTTCGCGTCTCTTTCGTACGGTACAATAAGTTTCGCTCATTTATTTATATCGTTACGATATTTTCCGTTTTCGGACAATTTGGCGAAATTTCACGAATTTGTCGAATCGTAGCGAAACGAGGTAGCCGAATTACTTCGAGTAACGGTAGCACGGCCGAAATCTTCGTGGCATCAGCCGGGTTTGGTCGTACGATTACTGGAGAGGACTGGAGAGGACTGGAGAGGATGCACGATCTTCGAGTTATTGCGGCGCATCGTGGTCGAGTTTCGTGGCGAACAACGCAAAGATATTCGAACGCGCGAATATCGCGATATCAGCCGATCGTTACGTTTTGAAAAATCGTCGCATTTTTCAAGGCATTCGAGTAATATCGTAGTTTAAATTTGACGAAATTTATTTTTTACCTAACTTCACGAAACTGAATTACAATCGACAGGGGCAACGTAACAGATTTTAATGGGAAACGTTTCGATTTGAATATTCGCATCGTCGAATAACGGACTGATATCGATTGGAAAGATACCTCGTGCGCGAATCGAATCGGGCCAAATCGACTCATGCGATTATAAGGGATTAAGGGACGACATATACACCTATCTGTAGGATGGTAAAAGGTATATCTATCGTTGAGATTTTTTCCCGACGAAACTAATGGAATTTTAAATTAAACTTTTTATCGTTCGCGATATATATGTATATATGTATACAGATGTTGTAACGATCGTATAAATTTGATGAAAAAATATGGGGAAATAACGCCGGAACCGTAGAAGCTCGCAGCGTAAGGTGTAAATTCTGTATCGTTTGTAACTGAACGGAAAAAGTGATTTGATTTTTCAGATATGCCAACAGATCCGGCATGTTTGTTGCAGGCGACTACAAAAATATTATTTTTTTTTTCCTCGCGAAATAACGGTTATGCGAGATTCCAGTCGCGATTTTTCCCCGGAAAATACGATCTTTTTTATATACCGAAAAAGGAACAAAAAGAAAGGAAGGAAAAAAGAAGAAGAAAAAAACCGCAGAGATATCAAAAAAGTTTTACGACAGATACCCGCAAAAATATTAAAAAGTATAAAGATAATTGAATGTAAAATGACTATCGGTTTTTTTTTACGTCGGTTTAATAGTTCTATGGTGTTTTTATCGGCAATTTGTTTACAAAAGGGGAAAAAAGATAAACGTTGTTTCGAGAAATATGCGTGGAAACGGGTATAGAAATTTATGCACAACAGGCTGCGCGAATTTGTACCATCGTAACGTCGTGGCGCTATTTCCAGCGTGAAATTTTGCAAACGTATTCCGCGTACAATTCTGGTGTACGATTCTTCCTTTAAAATTCCGCGAAAATATTTCATGTTTCCGAGCGAAACGTCAGTGTCAAATTTTCGTCAAAATGCCAATGTCGATGCTTCGTCTCGAAGACGCAGACGTCGATGTCTAAATAACAACGTTAAAATGTTTAATTCCACAAAATGATCTTTGCGTTGTCCCACGCGAATAGACGAGGAACGGAACGGACAATCGCATTATCAATCTCTTACGTTTTCTATCATTATTTGTCCATCACTGCGACGACAAAAGCTCGACGAACCAAGTACATTTTCGACGCGAGATAAAGGAGAAGACAGCAGGAAAAAGACGTGGAAGCGGCGATAGGCAACTTACGGTAGATTCGTTGGATCGCGCGATGACTCGAAAGTGAAATCGCGTTGGTAGGGACGAGCGTGCAAGAAATGCTCGACGCGCCTCTCGAAGCGAAAAAGCGGCGTACGAGGAAACAGGAAGTCGATGGGGCGGTCGACGACAGAACGCGGACGTCTCTTACGAGCAGAAACTCGCTATTCGCGTGTCGAACCGTTTAAGGTGATATATGCGCAGCCAGCCGAGTATACCGAAGGATCGATTTTTTAAAGCTATTTCTATCCAAATATATCTTTCGGATGTACTTGGCCATAGTAATTTATTAGAATAATAGACATTTTTAATACTTTTACTTAGTTGTTGTACATATATTTATATATATATACACACACACACACATGTATATTTCGACAAAGAATCATAATATCAAATAAAGTAAGCGTTTAAATAGCGCTATTTTCATTAAAAACGCTAAAATAAACGTCGGCTTTTAAAACGAACAAAGGGATTTAATGTTTGCTGCAACCGAGATTGAAAATATTATTTTTCCCGCTGGATCATAGCTATTGCAGATTTCAATCGTGACTGGAGAATTACTCGTATTGCCCGGTATATTCCACTGGATAATAGCATTTTAATTGCATTTTTCGTAAAAATGACGTCCATCGATCGTGTAATTTTCAATAGACGTAGAAGAGAAAAGGAGCAAGCCGATACCTTCGCTCGTATCGTATTTGCTTCTCGCAAAGATTAACAAAGCGTCGCAGAATAAATATCAAACTTCATCTTCGATTTTCAGTGTTTCCCCCGTTCATTCGTCTCGCGTTATCTTATCGAAGGCACGCGGAAACGTATTTTTCCGCCGGATCGACAAACGATCGACGTACTATTCCGCGTCTTCCTAGATTTTGCGTGGTCAGCGCTTTTGCGTTTAACGTTCGTTGTATCGTATATTTCTTTGTGTTAAACGGGGTAAGCCGTGAATCACGCGATGAGAAACGAAGATAATACGTTGCGAAATAAAATGCTAATTTCTTTCATGGGTCGCCGCGTAAGGCGAATTTAACGGCGAGGAGTTGACGAATTTCAGACACTCGTCGTATCGAAAGTCGCGTATCTTCTTAGCTCGTAGAACCACCTGTGCGAACGGATGAATCCTCCGTACACGTTCTCGTCGACTTTCCGTCCGATTCTCAGCCGTTTCTCTTCTTCCGTCGTTAACGGATTGTCCGAGTTTGAAAAAAATACCGACGAACGTTGTCGATGTTCGGTCCGATGCTATTTACTTTGGAGCTTGTCTCGACGGATTAAACGTTCTTGGAAACGAAAGCGCGACTGAAAATAAAAAGATTCGAAGGTCGCGGTAGGGTTAAGCGAATTTTCCTTCGGCGATTTCTCTTTTCCTGGTCGTGGCAAGTTTCAACAGCTTCTCCGTATCGTCGATAAAACGTGGACGGATCACGTGGACCTTAATGCGATGCGATTTAACGCGTGGCCAATTACGTAGTTACTTTTGCGCCAGTCCGACTTCCTGGATTCCGGTTCGATCTGCTCTCTGGCCGATCGCCGATTGTGCAACGGCGATTTTTCCGTTCCATTGGCAGATAAAAGTGGCGACTAAATATGTATCGTGGCATAGCTTCAGGGGTAAATTGTTACGTCTACTTAAATAAGAGGAAAAATTCGTATAAACGTATATCTGATATGACCTTATTTTCGAGTTAAAGCTGCTTTTGCGTTGCATCAGTGGCTCGACTGCCTTCGCAGAAACTCTTTCGACCGAGTATTTTTGTCTCTAATACAACCTTCTAACTATATTATATTCTACTATCACGTGATTTACAAATGACGAACTTGCGTATTCGTATTCGTATCGTTTCTTCGCTTTCTACGCATCTCTGAATCTATGTTCTTCAAATTAGTCGTTTAACTGGTACATGTACCGTTATCGCGTCATTTGTCGTAATCCGCGAGTTGCTTCCTAGTCTCCAAATCAAAGTGAAAAATCCCGATCGATTCGAATCTATGTTTCTACGATCAGACAAATTTTCTTCGCGAGAGAACGAACGTCTGACGTTATAGACTGTTTTCCATTTGTTCGAGTCGATCGACGACCGAATAACTTTGATCGATTCAACGTCATCTATCGACGTATCGCGTACCAAAAACTTTAAGCACGTATTTATTTCTTTAAGCACGTATATAAAATTCCAGCTGGTGAAATCGATACGATCGATCGATCGATCGATCGAACTTGTAACTTTGTCGATGTTAGCGAAAAATTATTATTCAAAATTTAGAAGAGGCGTAGTCGATGAATTCGACTCGCCACAAGCTCCTCGTACGTTCGAACGGAACCTTCTTTCCTCTTCTCGTCTGTCCGATTCGTCTCTAGAGTTATGCCCGCGTATTTTTAAATAGCCCAGTACGTTGATCGATGGCCGGGAAACAAAAAATCGGATTGTTCGCTATCGATGTTCGGCGTCAGAAATGCGCAAACGATAAAGTATCGTAGTCCCGTGTTGTCATCGAGCCGATCGTATTTTAACCGTGGCACGGCAGTGCTCTTTAAAATTCAATGAAACGAACGGAAAAATCGCGGAACGAGCCCCTTGAAATTCGCCTGCGACTTCATTTCGCTTTGTTCCCTTCGAGTTTGTTTCAAACTCTCTCTCTCTCTCTCTCTCTCTCTCTCTCTCTCTGTGTCTCGTTCAAGCGTTTCTCTCCGTGCTCCTCCCGAGCTTAATATCAGATTTTAATATCGGAATTTTTTTTGCATCCGGTCGTTGGTTTAGCCACGTCTCTCGAGCACTTCTGTTCGAGGCCAAACGCGACTCGCGCGAGCTTAGCCGACAAGTCGGCGTATCTGGGTTCAGCCTAAATAGGTAATTCAACTTCCATAGGTTCTCGGATGTCGCGCAACTATAAACTGAACTAGAGCATTGGCCAACCGGGAAAAAAGGTGAAATCGCGAACGATACTCGAACGTGCTCGAATCGCCGAGATAATTGGTCGATTAATCCCTTCTCGTCGGCAGACGATAGCCTAAATGGAAAATCAAACTTTCGTTCGACCAACGAAAATATTTCTTTGCCGATGTTTCTCTGTTATCCGGAGGGTTCGATAGGAGCGTGGTACGAGAGCGCTTTTTTCTTTTTTTTTCTTTTTTTTTTGGTTGGAAAAAAAGAAGGAAGAAAGAACGAAACGAGACGAATAGAGGAAACGAACTATAGAATACGCGTTTATCCAGAGGATTCCGTTTTCAATTTTCAAGATTTTCTGAATATCTATTATAACGCGTTTTTATTGTTTCTACTACACAGATTTTTCCGCCAAAGTTTAAAACGTTTGCTATCACGGGAGATCGAAGCGAAACGTCCACCGCGGTGGATTTGCGTTTGACTCGAGGACATATTGTACTTTTGCACGATTAAGCGATATAACGTATTCCTATCGTAAAGAATATCCAAAACATTTTTTACAAATGAAACGCGTCAGTCGTACGTATAAAAGTTTCGTTCTATAGAAAACATAGTATATTAAATTTCGTATCATTTGGTACTATTCTCGCATAAATAGAAAAATTGTATGCCGCGAGAAGGAAACGCGCAACTCGATGAAAACACGCGTTTCGGTGGAGAATAAGGATATCAACGTACGAATCCTTTTTACAGCCACTGTGATATTTTGTTATCTCCTAGCTTGAAATTAGATCCAAGTCGATTCTTTTCGTCATTTATGTCGTTTCTCCCGTAAACTCGTTGGTCGTTGAAGGCGCTTTGAAAAGAATCAACGCGACAGGAATTTAGCAATTGCGTTTTTGCCTAACCAAATACTGTAAGATTAAGGTTTCAGAATCTAACTCCTGCTCGCGGAACATCAGCAAAATTTGATTCAAATACGACCAACGCGAGTTTCAGTGGAAATAAAGTTCAACTGTGAATGGAGTATTAACAAGTGGTATTAAATAGACTTAGGATAGGATATACGAAGTTGGCATACTGGTATTTAGGTACTCTGTAAATCTAACCTTCCGATCTACGACGAATTTAAACGTCGAATAAGGATAAAACGTGTCTTTTTCTTTCAACTGTTGCAATGGTCGTTGTACGATTTCTTTATACGTTGCGTACGTCAAGTAAGTGTATTTTCCTCCATTTTCTACGAGTAATTGATATTTTTCTGCGAGTTTTGCTTATTCGTAAAACTTAATCTTTAATCTATTAATAGATAATAGATTAAAGAAGAATATTTGCAATATCAGCGTATTTTTCAGTCTACGAAGTTGACCAACGTGGTTTCTAAACGTCTCGATCAAAGATTAATATTCGTTGTTCGTCGCGATATTCGAGTAATAAACGACAGATGGAGCGAAGCGATCGCCAGACCAAAGATCTACAAAAATCGCCAAAACGTTCGCTCTCTTCTTTCGCGGCGTAAACCGCGCGATAAATGAAAATCCGTATACCAATACCATTGACGTAAATCATATAGAAAATACGTTCCGCGCTATAACGATCCGTTCCTCCACTTTTTCTCTCGGTATTTTTTTTCCCCTTTTTCTGATTTATCTGTACTCGCGTTCGTCTGTATTACGCGTTTTACGGGAAATATTTTGGAACGCAAACGTACACGTTTACGCGAGTATATATTCTTTTAACTTTAACGTAAACGAAGGACGTACTTTGACCGTACTTTGAGTTAGACGGAGGTTTTTGACGATAGACAAGCGATTGACGAAACGTCGACAATTAGCCTATATAACGATCGATACGTTCGAGAGGGTAGAGTTTACGTAAATATATAGAATATACGATACGTAAAAGTTGCGTAGGATAAACGTGGAAACGGTGTGGCGAACCACTGCGCGTGATATAGAGACAGATATGGTACGCAGGCGAAGTATCGTCTCTCTGGAACCTTCGATTTCGCAGAAACTGAAAACTTTCTAACGCGATATCTAACCACTTGTCCAGACAATCGATCGTACGATTATACTACGTACAATTTTATTGCGAAACGGAGACCGTGCGTGGTTCGCGCCAGGCCGAGACGCATTAGCCCTCTCACCGCGAGACGCGAACGCCATTCTGACGCTGTAACCTGGCCGGATTGCGTGGGCCATTGTGACAGTTTCGTCGCGTTATTATTCGTTACGGTTGGCGATAATTGGTCTCGTCGGAGTCCTTGATCTTACGCGCCGCCTCGACGCTTCCCGATTCAGCGAAATCGCGCGTGTAACGAATTTCCGTTAGATCAGGCGAAAAGCGACGATAATCGCGTCTCGTTGGTTGCTCGTGCTCGTCGCTCGTTCTCCCTACGCGGCAGATTCGTGTGCGTGCGTTCTACATCTATATCGGCGTGGCTGTCCTCAGGCCCATATATAGGGGCCCCTTTACTCGGTCGCTGGCTTACAGCATCCGCAGCCGTCAGCGCGAGTGCATCGTCGTCTTTCTCGCGGTGGTCTCGTTGTTTGAAATCGCTTCGAATCGTCGGGAGAACCGTGTCGATTATTTTTTTTTCCCCCTTCTTTGTCTGCTTGTCGCGTCAAGCGATCAGGGCGTTCGCGTCGTAACCGCGTCGTAACCGCGTCGTAACCGCGTCGTAACCGCGTCGTAGCCGCGTCGTAACCGCGTCGTAGCCGCGTCGTAACCGCGTCGTCCACTCCAAGTGGTGCACAGAGCGACGGGAGAGCTTTTCGCGAGTTTCCTGCCGGCGTCCTGCCAGTTTCCAACCTTTTTCCATCCCTATTTCCTTCGTCGTTCCTCGTTTCCGTGTTGCCCAGACCGTCGTCCAGTGATCTCGACCGAGTACAGAGTACAGAGGAAAAAGAAAGATAAGAAAACGAGAGGAGAGCAAGGAGATATATATATAGATATATATGGAAGATACTTGCAGTTGAAAAGAGAAATCTTTGGCCTCCGTGGGACGGGAGGAGCCTGGCCGAAGAGAGTCGATTTATTGGAAAATCGTTTCACGGACGATTGTTTGGTCGGAGATCCGGAAGGTGGTTTGGTGGCGGTAAATCGGTGGCCAGGCCGGGTAGAAAAGAGGCGAGAGAAGGGGGATAAGAGTATTGTGATTTCGGAGAGATCTGTGCGGAGCGGCGGGTGCGGGTTTTTCGGGTGGGCGAAAAGGATTTTCGTCGGTTCGGAGGGATACGGAAGCCGACGAAGCTCGAAAGATGCTCTGAATAGATGGTCCCGGTGTTTCGGTGCTATCTGCTACTTTTGCCTCGCTGGCTCGACCTGGCATAGTTTCGCCGCCGCGGTAATCGCGTATACGGCGTTTTATCGGCCGTTTCGCGTAACGCTTGAAACTCCGTGAGCCGCGATAAAACGATCGACGGACGATTTTCTGCCGTTGCGATATTAACGAAGAGAGGAAAGGGGGAAAAAGAAGAGGAGAGAGAGAGAGAGAGAGAGAGAGAGAGAGAGAGAGAGAGAAGGTGGCAGCGGAGTACAACAGCGGAACCTCTTGCAGTACGTACGCAAGGGGAGAAAAGGGCCTCGTAAAGCGTTGCACGTTGAAAGCTTTTATATTGGATCAGCGATTAAAGTAGCGCCTGCGAAGGTGTCGAGAACCGTGCCGCTCTGCCTCTCCCCTCTTCACGGTGATACACAGGATATACGCGAATGTTCGTGTACGCTTCGTACGACTGAAAAAGGGACTCGTAAAGCACACATTCTCGCGCGAGCATGCGGTTCGCTGGAACATCGATGCGTCTTTTCAACGACGCGTCGCGATGCACGTGCACGCTGCTGCCGTTGTTGCTGTTGCTCCGATTGGCGTGCGTCGTGCACCTCGTATCGGCCATCGGTGACGATTATCATCACGATTACGAACGTGCGCTTGCAGGTCCGCGCACGTGCGCCGACTCGGAGTTCAAGTGCGCCAACGAGAAGTGCATACCCGGAACCTGGCACTGCGATGGCGAGGATGATTGTCACGATGGCTCTGACGAGGATCCAACGGTCTGCAGTAAGTACTTACGTTCTCTTCTTTCTTTCTTTCCTTCTTCATCTTCCTTATCATCATCGTCGTCGTCATCGTCATCTTCTTCTTCTTCTCCTTCCCCTTCCCCTTCTCCTTCTTCTATCTTGTTCGATGGAACGATTCTATTTCCTCTCTGTGTCGTAGTTAGTTTTTAGCAACGGTACGATGGTTATGGCCGGAATAAATTCGACTCGAAATGATTTTCAATTACGCGGCCATGCAAGCTGACAATGGAATTGCGAGGATTTCCAGACGCCGGGTGTAGATCGTGAGATTTCCAGACGGTTTTAAGAGAATATTTTCGCGCAAAGATTTTTCCCATATTTCTCCTTGTTCCGTGCTTCTTTTCTTCTCTCTTCTTTTCCGCCCGATCATTTTTTATCGTTAACGAGCTCCCAAGGAAAATACCCCGGGGTTCCTTGCTCTAATTTCGCGATAAAAGTTCCCTTAAAAAGTACGTCGCAAGTACGTTCCTTTATCGAATATAAAAATTCGGAGACCGTAGATGGATCGAGGATTAAGGTCGCGTTTATACCGAAGGTAAACAGGGAACGATCGCCGTACGATTCCGATTAAACGTTTCTCGTTGGATCGATCCTCGATATCGTGGTTTCTCGATCGATATAGTTTTTTCGTCGAGCAAATATTTTTGCGCTGCCGGTCGAGCCGATCCGAAAGAAAATATTCGTTCCGCGAAACTTGCGTTTGCTTTTTCCGTTTTCCAAGCAACTTCCCTCGCAATTTGCAGCTTGTTCGCATCGGCCATCGGATCGTTCCCCTTTGCTCTCGTCGTCGAGATCTCGATAGCCTGTACGGTACGTGCATGGTAAATTCCTTTCTTTCGAGTATATCGTCGCGATACTCGGCGATGAACGTCGGAACCATGTTCCAGAATGTACGATCTACACCCTGCAGCGATATTAATTACACGAACCGGAGTCAGCTATATTACTCGCGTAGACCGTCTCGGAATTACGAGAGTACGAACTTGGCTTGGCTGGTGGAGTTTGTAAAGTCGAGCAAAGGGCTTTCGACGAAGACGCGAACGTTTCGTAGGTGCGAGAGTCTCGACGTCTTTCTTTTAAAAGATTCTTCGTTATGATCTCGCTCGGAAAGCGAAACGAACCGAAACACGGTCGTAACAAGTCGCAGCATCCCGCGAATCGTGAATCGTCAATGAGACTTACGAAACGCAAACGTCGAAGAAAGCTAGACTCGTCGATGTGGCTTAACGGCTGACATTTATTTATCGCGTAATAGTTGCAACCTTTAACGAGCAATCGACCACGTTTATTTATGAAAATTAAACGCGCGAGCGTTTATTTTAAGATAACCCTGACCAGAGTTTTTCACGAGATTGCTCCCTTTTTTTATTACGTTTTTCATATTACCATCGAGCGTGCAAGTTATTGTTAATCTCTGTCTATTATTTTCGACAAATTCCACTAGCCAATAACTCTCTTCTACGCGTATTCGCAATTTTAATCTTCGCCCGTCACTACGATTTTCCTGAATCGTTATCGATTTATTATATCGTAGTAATATCTATATTTTTTGTCGTGGCCAAAGTAAACGAAGATCGTTTCGAGTTGCACAGGCTAAAAACCAGGCGCAACCGGGGACAGCTGTCGAGCTCCCAGAATTTTTAAATTCCTACATTTTCGTACTTAATTCCCAACGCCAACCAACGTACACGCGCTTGCACGTCGGTGCGAAGTATTTAATGGAACAATACGAATGGATTTTGTCTCCCCCGTTGCGCTGTAAGCTCATTTGTTCGCGAATGAAACCGACTAAAAAATATATATATATATATATTAATGTATATATTACGCGTATGTATACGTACGTACAGTGTCCGACAAAAGTATTCGAACGCTATTAGAAATTTGTTAGGTATATGTTTTACAAGATATTCCAAAATCTCGTTGGGTCTGTAAGGCGACGCGACCGTATTACATCGATAAAATCTGAAACCAATCTCGAACTGTATACACGATCGAAGCTACGAGATATCGGTTGCGAGCATACCCTTCGCAAAGATTGCCAAAGTATTCGTAATTATTTGTTACATCAAGAAACCGCGATATTCGGTAAGACCACGTTTTTTTTAGCACCAATTGTACGTTCAAGGCTACCAGTCGTGCCGTATACCGCGTATATCGTATACCAAGCTTTTGCTTATGTTTGTCGTATATTCTAGTAAGCGTACGTTTACGAGAAACGTCCGACAATTTTTCTACATATTTTCGGATTGGTTTCGAATCATTTATACCGCCACGACGACGATAGTCGTGTCTCGTTGCAATGCCAAGGAAATTTCAAACAGTTTCGTACAATGCGCGCAATATAGCCATAAAAATTTTCCGTAGCAAGTGTCGGAATACTTTCGCGAGCCGCTGTACGTACATCTCGGGACAAAAGTGTCAGGGCGGTCGCTATGCCGATCGCAAGATCGCGGAAACTAAAGCGCGCAACGAAGGTAACGGGAAATGGCGTGTAATTTGGAATTGATGCCGGTATGCCAACGATTTTGTTGGAACACGCGTGCAGCTTGAAATATCGAAATTATCGAAATTATCGAGATATTAAAAGCAAATGTCCCGAGACTTTTGAGCCAGAGTATACATACGTACAATATATGCGACAGCGCATGCACGTTAGCTGCGTCTGGATGCGCGCAAGAAAACTTGGTTCGTTACGTTTAACGGCGAAATTATTTGTGGAAGTAAATCGTATCGGTAAACGGAGAATTATTTCGACCGTGGCACACGTGCGCGCGTGTTTCGTTCAAATATCGGTTGGTCCCTGAGAAAGGGGGAGACGGGGAGAGAGAGGGAGAGAGAGACAGAGAGAGAGAGAGAGAAAAGTTCCTGTTTCATGGATTCAGACAAACCATCTCGCATCGACGTGATTAGCGCGTTTCATATAATTCTTATCGTACTATTTTAAGCTACGTATATATCTCGCTGTATCTTGCATCTGTGTGATTGTATATGTTGTTCATATATATAAATATATATTTTATTATTTTCCAGAGGTAGATTGTTGCGCGATATCGCGTTATTAATAATAACAACGGCTCGTTCTGATTTCGTCGGGCAAATACCGAATTAATATTCATGCTCGTGCATTTCCAGCCACGACGTATATCCATCCGCGATAATTAATATTCAATTATAATGGGCTGGTATGTAAATGCGGGGAAACGGTGTGCGCCACCGCTGATTACTTTCCCGTTTTGGTAATTGTCCGCGCGATCGTCGTTCCATCACCATTATTTACAACTATTCGACCAATTACGCTACTCAAGCTCGCTTTCCGCCGATTACGATCGGTTACGATTCCGTTACACGCGTACGACCGCTCGTGAAATTCCGTCTACGTCCTGTGAAAGTTGGAAATGTCATTTTTGCGTTTCGTATATCGCGCGTGTTAGGTAAAACATTTTGGAATTTCGCTGGCATCGTGATGAAAGGCGACCTTCGCGATTACGTTGCTCGAGATCGTCGAGAATTCCAACATCGATCCGTCGCGCAATTAAAATACGAAGGATCGATATATCTCGCGAATTCGTTTATAAGCAGCAGCAAATTCCAAGTAATGGTCAATTTTTCAGAATAATACGTAGTCTCGATCGTCGTTTTTCTCTGCGTTTCGATTCGCGCAGCTGAGAGATTCAGAGTTTCACCGACGTTATTTAACATCGATATTAAAAAAATGCTAGGATACAACGTAAACAGCCACGTTGAACGTATCGTATAATAGGCGTATAACGAGCCGTTTAAATACTTTTACGATCTTTCGGATGTATTATTCGCGTCGAATGCTGTATTTTCGAGCGTGTTTCAAACTCTACCGACGTAACGACGATAGCGGTGTTTCGTCACGGTGCTAACAAAGTTTCAAAATGTTTCGTATTACTCGCTCGTAATATATTCGCAAGAGGTTTCCACGACTGTTCCAATATTTTCGCGAGCAAATCGTATCGAGATAAAATTTGACAGAATTTCGTTGCAAAGTTGGCGCGCGTTTGCTCCATAGATTACTCGATGGATACGTTTTACTTCGATAAAAACGGCCTTTTTGTTTTCCGAAGGGGTATGAAAAATTATACCGGTCCGTAGTATCGATCGAACGTTGGGGAACTGCTTCTTAACGGTGAGACAGGAAACGAGCAGATGAAAATTACGGAAAAGTAGGTCATTGTTACGACCTTAACGTTCGAGTCGAGTTAAACGCGTTGATGTTTGAGAAATTCCTACGAAATATACATTTTTGAATTTTAAAGAGAGTTTCGCAACACTCGTTATACGATTACGAAAATTAGGGCTTCCGAGTGCAAGCTTTCGAAAGAGATGTCTCGACGTTTCGCGTCGCAGTTACCTTCGTCAGGAGTTGAATTTGCTTTTTAATTTTTTATTATAAAGTATAGAATCCGCTGCCAGGTGGACGTTCGTTAAACTCTTCTTACATCGAGTTTACGCAGCGTGATAAGGCGGATATTTATGCGTTTATAGGATATTTAAAAGCGTAAAGCTGTTACAGAATGTAACTTCGCTTGTAATTTCGGATGAAAGTATAAATTTCGAAATATCTGCGATTTAAAAACGATAAAGATGCTCGATCAGAAGCTGGAACAGTACGCGCGAATACGTTAATCGGTATCGATCCGAAATTTTGGCGTATCTCTTTCGAAAGAACGTGGTTGGCACGCGTAAGCCTCGATTTTTTAGATCGTGCCTTGATCGCAAACAGAGAAACGCGCCACTACCATACCGGCAGTTTTCGATTTTTATTTGTTTCTGTTAAGTAGAAGGGTCGTTTACCGAGCACGCGGAGAGCGTGAAAAATCGATGTTTGGTATTAAAAAGCGATACTTCTCCGCCACGGTAAAACGATACGAGTTACAAAGCTCGGATAATTAAAGTACTTTGCCGCTACTTTATTAAATGAATCGAAAAATATCCGATCCTTCGTCGATAGCTACTATCGCTATTAATTTCGGCTTTCCAATTTCTTTTCCAATTTTTCATCGATGATGCCTCTATATTACGAGTATCGTAACACACCAGCTCATAACGCGATTTATAGTTCCGTTGATCTCGCAACGATTCAGAGAGCGAGAAAAGCGACTGACGTCGATCGTGTTTCGCTTTTTGATCGATAACGTGTTCTAATACACAAGGTGAGAAGCTAGAACCACATAGATCGGAAAATGGACGATAAATGTACGACGAATTAACCGATGCGATTTAATATTCGTCGAACATTAAGGAAGGTGAAAAATGGAACGAAATATGTGGTTTTTTCGTCTGACTTTGTAATCGAATACGTCTAACGCAAGGATAATTTTAACGTTGAATCGGTCGACGATCGATCGAATTTCGAAATTGCTCGTCTATTTTTCTCTCACGCGTACCGTATTTTTCACCGGCTTGCCAATACTTTGCTTGAAAAAAAAATTGGAACGCGGCCGGGAGTATTCTTTCGCTCTTGAGGAGAAACGCGAATAAGGCAAAGGTCGCTTTTGTTACGCGTCGTTCGATCGGGTCGCGTGAATTAATCAGAACGAGTCCGTTGTTCATCGATCGATTATTGAAATTAAGTCTTACAAGCCGTGGGAACGAGCGAGCCTGTTCTCTCGCGACTGATTTTTGGGAAGAAGAAAGAGACGCGGCCGAAACGTGGCCCTTCGGTCGGCCCTTGAAACGCGATTCCCTCGCCGCGAAAGCAGGTATGTGAAAGTGCAACTTTTCGGACCGGTTTCGCGCAGGTGAAGCGGATTGACGCACGAACGAAAGCTACCGTTAGTTTTGAAACGCTTTTGCAGGCGAATATTTTCGACTGCTCTTCTCGCCATCGCACGGAGAAATATCGATGGAAGCTCGTTGAACTCTGAACGCAGAGTAAAATACGAAACAAAAGAGGGATATCCGAAAACAGGAAAAAAAAAAGATGAAAAAAGTTGCCTGGATAGTCCTATGGAGGAACGCGTGCGACGGTGAACGTAGCGTGTTTCGTATCTGCGAGAGAATTAGCGGGTATTTTAAATTCTAAATTTATCGTGAAAAACTGTGAAATTGCACGGTGATTTTGATCCACGAAGGACGTCCAGTATGGTGGCTGATCTATAATCAAGTTACCTACGTAATGAAAACCTTTTCGATGCTTTTTTCATTCGAAAAAAAAAAAGAAAGGAAGACAAAAAAAAGAGAAATAGAGAAAGAGAGGAGAAAAATCGATCATAGAGCGTGCTTAACACGGCGATCAATGCGTACGCGGTGTATGCACTTCAGATTTATGGAAAATTAATGCGGGTTCCACGTTATTTTATCCTCCAGTGACGCTCGACGATTTTATTTTATTACGAGGTCAACGAGTAGCTGATCTGCGATCAACAGCGACGCGATAAGAATAGGAAAATCTAGCGTTGGCTTTTTTTTTGTCGCGTATAAAAAAAATTTGGTTTTTTCTATCTCTAACTAGGCAACTACGCGGTACGTAGTTATTATCGATAGCAACGAAATACGCTTTTTGGCTCTATAACGACGTGAAACGAGAAACACGCGCGTGATCTATATTAATCCCTTCGATTTTATCAACGCCTATATGCGCTAAACGAAATCCATTCTCTTGCTCTATGAATACATTTGTGTATATGCATTGGAAATTCCATTGCTGCGAACTATGTACGTTCAACGCACTCTGTAGTCGTTTTCTTTCCTTCTTCTTCTTCTTCTTCTTCTTCTTCTTCTTCTTCTTCTTCTTCTTCTTCCTCCTCTTAACGCAAGTACAAATCGAATGTCTCTTTTTTAAGTTCGATCGATTAACGTCTCAGGCTTTATTTTATTCGCGATCTTATTACATTTTCTTTATTCTTATAAAGAGATAAAAAGATAGAGCATCGACGTGTTTCATCGCGTGGATTATCAAGTCCGGTGAATGGACTATGCATCGCTGTTCGACCGTAATGGAACGTCGTATGGTAAAAGTTTCATCCGGCGATGTTGATATACAGCGTAAGAAAGAATTCATATCGAAAGGGTTAACTCTTGGCGGTTCTAGCAGCCTTGCACGTTTTATTCTACCTGGTTCACGCTCGGTAAACTACTTGTAACGTTATAACATTGTGATATATAACGTTATCTTTGACAAATTTTTAACGAACACTGTACCGTTCAACGTTGTACAAACATTGCTACGTGATACGCGGAGCAGGTGGTTTTTTTCTCTCCCCCCCTTTTTTTTGTCAGCTAGATATTCGCTGTATTTCGAAAAATTTCTGACAACGAGATTCTCGGGTCCTGTACGTACGTTCGAGTACAGCAGGAAAGAGCGAAGAACGAATCGTAATGCACGATTTTAAATCGTAGCTGCTAAGGTTAATGCCGAACGAACCACCTTTCGAATCGTAGCGATGATAAATATGTTCGCGAAACGTTCCTGCAAACGTTCGAATACTCGCGCGAGCCACTCTGTATTAGACATGTATATACGCGTGGGCGATGATTTCGACGAGAGCGGATAGTTCAACAAGTAGCCGATCCATAATCAAGCGTGACAGCGGTACCTTTCATTCGGCTCTTTTGTGTCTAGCTGTCCGTTGTTCGCGCGCGTTCGAACCTCGGATAGTTGGAATTTACAGAGAGTTATTGGACATTCCAAAGTTCTGAATTTACGCTGGCGAATTACGCGGCGATCTTGACACGGAAATCGAAAGAGTGTACGCGGTTGATTTGCGATCAAAACCGATCACGGGTACAGCACCGCAGAGAGAGAGAGAGAGAGAGAGAGAGGGAGAGAGAATATCATAATCGGCGAACCCTTTGACCCATGGCTTAAATGACAAACGCGGTTTTATCGTTGTAATTAAATAGTTCGGTATTGACGTTGTTTCGCCTATCGATACGCTCGATAGCGTGACCTAGATGCGTGCCGTACAGATCAATCGGGTAAATTCCTATTCGTCGTACGGTTTTGCTTTGTACGCCACGCGGTCGTCGTCGTGGTTAATGGAATAGTTTGATAATGACATTCCAATGTGTGCGTAGACTGCAGCTCGGATTCACGACGACGACGACTCGCGTGTTTTCCTTTGCGCGCGGAATAAACAGCTTGCCGCTTAGGTACATATCCGGAGACGCGTGTCAACGTTTGGCGCGATTCCACAAATTCGAATAGAATGTCTATTTATATATGTACGATTCTATCGGTTTTACGTGGACGATACAGTTGTAACGTCGATATCGTTGGTCATGCCGCTATCGATCCGATCTTAGCGTTACAGCGACACCTGCTTCGCTTGTTTCGTGCATGCTACGAGCGGAAGGTTGCATCGCTTCCGCGAATAGTGGCATGCCGTGCGTCGAGCCAGCCCCGTAATGTCGTTGAAACCACTCGCAAACGTTTCTTTAACGTCGTTCTATGAAACGTAGGTTTTTTAGATCGCGCCGCTATCGATACCAAGCAGCGATACGCCCTGTCTCAAGATCGCATTTTCCTTCGCATTCCTGTCCTCTATTCTCGGTATTTCTACTTTCACGCGCATTCCTATCTTTTTTAAATCCAGAGACACGGATGGTCGAACGATAGTTTTCCTTTGGCGTGCCAAACTCCACGCTCCGTCTTCTTTCCTCGCTTTCCATTTTGGTACTATACACGCGCGTAAAGTATATTTATTTCCGTTAAAATGCTCTTTGTATCGTTTGTTTGCTACACCTTCTACTTTGTTCTTCGTTCTCGTTCGAGTACGTACGTTGAGTTTCGCGTTATCCGGTAGTTCTTCCGCGTGACGAAAACTTGATACGAAAACGAAACGTAGAACGTAGTAATAAAACGACAAAAGCAACGAATATCTTTTGTAGCCACGGTGAATAATAAAATGAAATTTTTCCTTTGTCGCGCTAAAGTCAACGTTCTATTTAGTTGTATTAAAATCTGTATTTCGTGTTTACTTTGGTACGGCTTTGATTTTGAAATAAATAGTCGAATAAGAGTGTATCAGCGTGAAAGTAGTTTATCCGATATAAAGCAATTAAATCGAACGTGACTCGAGCCATAAAGCGCGCATTATGATAATGGTTTCCTGTTTTTTCTCTTTTTCTTTTCTTTGTCTTTGTTTCTCATTTCCCCTTTTTAGCAAAGGTTGCGATTTTCACAGAAATTCGGAGCGTCGATGTTTCATCAATTTAGATCGTTTACTTCGTAAATAAAACGCGCGCGAGATGAAAATAATTGCGACGATGATTTTCCAAATCTAATAATACCGGAACGACAAAAGCGATTCGGTAATTTTGCGTATGTAATTGTTATCTTGAAACACGAGAGCTCGCGAAATGCTCTATAATACGAAAATATGCATCGACCGTGTCTTCGGCGTTTGTTAAAACATTCATTATCGGCATCAATAGGCGATCGAACAGATAACGCGTTAATTAACTCGACATCGAAATTAAATTTACTTCCGTGTCAATTAATCCGTTAACTAGGAAAGACGAGAGTTAATTCCTCGCCCAAATCGTCCATATTTTCATCGTGCATACCGATGCACACCGGTGTACTTATTAACGCATTGCTCCAATTAAAATAAAAAAAAAAAGAAAAAAAGAGACAAAAAAGAATGTTTGCAGTTGCAAAAGTTAAAACAAATTTAATCGATACCCGCTTTCGACAATTTTTGCTTTTTGCGCCAATTACACCGTCAACTGGGAGACGTACTAATCGCTAATAATTTATTCGCTGCAGTATCTCTCCCTCCAAAAAGAAAAAAGAAAAAAGAAAATGAAAAGAAGAAAAAACAGCGATCTATTAATCGATCCATTAATTGAAAATAATACAGAGTCGACTATTATGCATATCTCCAGCGTAATAATTTATTCGACGATGCGATATCGCTTACGAAACGCTAGAAAAAAAGGAAAGGGGAGAGAAACGTAACGCCGCGTATTTACAAATTCGCAGAAAATTAAAACCGATCTACCCGGTACATATACGCTTTTGTTAATTGCTATTTTTGTGAATGAAAGAGTTTCCGAGCACGGCAAACAAAATTCGGTTAACCGGTTGAACGGAGTTTTCCAGCACACTCGGGAAAAGAAAAACAATCGGAAAAACGTAAAACAAACGAAATATTCCGTATACACGGCGTTCTATATGTACGAGCGAACAAATTCTCGTTGCCTCGTTCGATGGGACAGACGTTGTCGGGGGCTCGCGATAAACGTTTTCGTTGGATCGATAAACCGGTCGAAGCGATCGGTGCTAAGATATAATTTTTCATAGCTCGTTATCCGACCTCTTGGCCTGACGTATTTGCAAACGGTAACGCTATAGCATTCACCTTAGCTCGTTCGATTTACATAACTCGTGCTCGTTGCGGCAGAGCAAACGTCTCGAATGTTTCTCGAGCGGTCTAATCAATAGCGATACCCAGCGACGTCGAGTGGCGATGAAATCGATTAATCGGTTTCCATTTTCCCTACCGATCCAGGATCCCGGTGGTTATTCATTATTACGCGGCAACAGTACGGTTTTAATATTAATTGCCCGGTCCGTGACGCGGACCCCCTTTCTATCGTTCTACAGTTTCAATATCGCAGAGCCAATTAAACGTAGAGACCGATAAAAGACGGAAATCAAAGCGGAAAGAGCGGGAGGAGCTGCTGCAGCGGTGAGACGATACGATATGCAGGTTCATAGAAAAAAAAAAAAAAAAAAAAAAGGAAGAAAGGGAGGAAAAGTAGATAAAAATTAAAAAGAAATACAAAATGGGTAATAGCGAAAATAAACGAAGGAGGGAGGAGAGGATCGCCAGGTTGCTCGAGTTATTCGCGTATGAGACGATTAATCGAGAATATAGGGAATTAGCGGCGCGTGCAAAATGTTTGCGCGAAACTACCGCCTGCCCACGTGGTGTTCCTTTAATCGGAAAAATATCGGCAAAAATCGGATCGCACGGAGCGTATGTAGGTCGTTGAAAAAGAAATCCTGGTCGTGTTACATAACGACGCGAATTATGGAAGATTAATTACATCGGTCGGCACGTTGCTTTTTCTCCGCTAAACTGCGAGCCTTTTTGTTCTCGAAGGTCTGTTGTTCCGGTCTGTACCGTTGATTTTTATTAGCGTTGATTAAGAAAACACAAAGTTGTTAAATACGATATTCTGGATCGCGCATACAACGTTTGAGAAGAAACGTCGAAATACTTTAGTTTTTTAGTCAGTTAGCTTTGGTGTATTATTTAGTTTAAAAATCCAAAGAGTTTGGACGCGGATTTCCTTCTTCGATTGGAGACGTTTTCGAATTACGAATAAACTTAAAGACGATCGTTTGCATTTATGAGCGAGAGCGTGTAAAAATACTCGTGACTCGAACCTGTTACAGGCGAGAGATTTCTATAGTTGAAAAACGGGATATTTTCTATCTGCGATCAAAAATGGATATCCCTTTGAAATTTAGCTTTCGAATTTTTAATTCTGGATTCAATTTCTGGATCGATTCTCATACGCGGGTAAATTTGAATTTGTCGCTAGCTGTTATAAACGAGAAATTGTTTCAATTTGAAAATAAAATACCTCCTATGTTCGATCAAAGTAAAGTATCGCTTTAGTTTTCCAAATCTTAAGCCGTACGAAACACGCAACAGGACGATGGATATTCCTTTAATATTCTCTCAAATCTCGAAACATAGCGTACGTATCTACGTTATTTACGGTTAATGCGCGCATGTAACTACGCTTAATAGAACAAAAATAACGTATCAATCTCTTCTTGAATTCGAGTTTATACGTTTGTTATAATTCGATATCCGGATTTGTCGTCATCTTCACATAAAATTTACGGTTCGTTGTTCTTATAAAAATTCATTAAAAATTATCACCTATATTGGAATATAACGATCGAAAATCATATATAATTCGTATAATTACAGTAACTACGATAAAACGCTCGTTAGAATCGGCTAACGATTAACGCGAGCATTCGCGTGATCGATGCACGAAATTGCAAATGATGTTGCATCGATAACGCGACGGGTCAAAGGCTAACGAATATTTGGGCGAACCGACTTCTCCTCCGGCACGCATCCGGCAAACATATCGGTCGACCGCGTTCGGCATCGCTTGTAATCTGCTAACGATGTCGCATTTCTCTCGCTTTGAAATTGCACGGGGAACCGTATCGATTTTGCGACAGCGGAAGACGTATAACGTGATAACTAGCGACGTGAAAAATTGCGTTGCACCGCGAACAAGTCCGCGACAATAATAAAGGGCCTCTCCGACTGCTCTCTCGTTACCGTGCAAGTAATTTCTATCGAAGAATTTCCAACAACCACGAAAACGGATAATAAATGGCAATTAGATTTTTATCGCGCCTGCCCTTATAGCGTGATATCAGCTTGATCGTGTCCTTGTCGAAACGAAAGAAATCGACCGTTATGATCGAAACTTCTATTCTCTCGTATATCAGTCATCGTCGGATGTGCAGCATCGTCTAGATCTTTTTATCTTTATGGCTTAAAATATATTCGTTGAATTATTTTCCGTCGCTTTTCGAAACACTACCACTGACAAATTAATACGGCCAGCCTGCGTTAAGTCGAATAGTCTCGATACCTTTTCGCCGCGTTTCACAGACCGTCTTTATCGAGTACTCTTGTACTCGAGGCAAAGAAGAAAGTTGCGCGGCTCGTTGTTCTAGAATTAACAGCTTCGCTAAAAAGTTAAACAACCTGTAATATCCCATATCTAGCGGTTTGCTAGAGTTTAATCAGTTCCCGAGTGCCGGCTAAGCGGATCTGATTTTCTTTTATGCGATCTTTCGTGCGCATATTTAAATCGTACCGATCGCAGCTTCTTCCCTCTTTTCTTTCATGCCGGTTTTGCGCCGAAGAAACCGATGGCTATAAGACCGGCCAGAAAGAAGCGTACACGTACGTATGTTTTCGTCGGGCAAACGGTTTAGACGAGTTTCCCCTTTTTCACTCTTTAACCACCGAGCGATGTAAATGTCAGGAAATTAACAAGAACGGACTTATCATATTTTTCTCTGTGTGTCTTTCATATTTTATATAAAGCGGTAATATCGCTACGTTTACTTTTCATCTTTGAAATACCGCGAGATATTCCTTTTTTTACAAAATAAAGCTACTTGGACGATGTTATTCCACGCGTGACATTATTGAAAAACTCGCGACATAGAAAAACGGAAGTAACGAATTTGCCTAAATGTTCGAATATTTAAAGTCATTGTTCTCGTTAGCTTATCCTTTTTCAAAAGCTATCCGCTAAAGAGCCGCCAAGAATTTCTAGGCTAATACTATGAAATGAAAAGTTACTTTACAAATTCTTTGATAAAGTCGCACGTACAGTGGCTACCGTTGAATTCGTCTTCGTTGTCCGCTATTCCTTTCGCTACGCCCTTTGTGCAATTATTTATATGGTATATGTATATAATCAGTATCGAGTAATAACAGTGAAGATTATTTAAAGTATTCGACATATATTAAAAACGCCGCCATCGCGGAAATAAAACGACGATCCTTAAACATCGTATCACTGGCCGGAAACTTGAGAAATCTAGCGTCGCGTTTGGAAAATGTCTTGCGGAAGTAATAAAAGGGAGGGACACGATACGAGTTTATATGGAAACACGACGCAATTTATAAGGAAAAAATACGTTGATGTAACGCTTCGCTGTTTCTTTCAAGTTTCTTAGTATCGTGTACCAGAAGTCAGCCACGCTCGCGGAATAAAAATATCGGAAACATCGATTCTCACGAAAAAAGCATCGGCGGTTTTCTATCGAAAATAGGAAACACGCGCGAATAGATATGCCATCGATATTTCTCCCTCTATAGTGCGAATCGTTAAAAGAGTCAAGAGAAAGTCGTTTGTCGGTTAATAAGAGAGCATCCGAGGGATAGGATATCCGAGCGATGTTCCTTAATTAAAACGTCCTGTCTAGCATTTTTTCGCCTTTTGAAAAGATCACGTACGTATCTAAATGACGATAAATAAATAACTGAAAACAAATTTAATTTTGCGTCAGAAAGGCGCTAAAACCGTCAAAGGAAGATTTTCTATCGTTGGACTTCTAATTTGATATGTAAAAACCTACCCGCGAACCGACGTTCGTTCCTACGATTAAAAAAGAAAAAAAAAGGAAAAAAAGAAAGAAAGAAAGAAGGACGAAAGAAAAAGAAGAAAAGTAGAGAAAAGAGAGAAAATGCTTATCCTTCTCAAAAAGTTGTAACGCGAGATGGAAACAGGTTCGCTCGATCCGAGTTTAATATCGCGACTAATAAATTGGTGTGCTGATAAATCGTTGGCGAGGTTCGTCTCGCTTTTGTTCGCTTCTGTTCGCGCGCGCACGGCGACTAGTCGTGCGAAAGAATGGTTGCGAGAATGAAAAATGATAAAACGATTGCGATCGAAAGGGTCGAAACAGTGCAGCGAAACGGAGTTCGAGTGCAGCCCTGGGAGGTGCATACCGAAAACCTGGCTGTGCGATCTTCAGCACGACTGCAGCGATGGGTTGGACGAGAAAAATTGCCGCAGTAAGTTGTCAATAAGTCGTAGGTTGATCGCTGGAACGAGCCAGGAAGGAGCCAAGGAGAAGCGAAATGAAAAAGAGAGAGAGAGAGAGAGAGAGAGAGCAATAAAAGAGGAAAGGAAAAAAAAATTAAGGGAAAACTACGGAACATAAGCGACAGACGGGGATTATCCACGGTGGAATAAAAGAGCGAAAGGGTCTTGGAGTAGTAAGGTCTTGGAATCGCAAATTGCATCCCTCGACCGTTGAATTCGTTTCCCATCAAAGCGAAACCGCGACTCGACCACCGGAAAGAGATAAATTGCCAAGGCAAAGTAAATATATAGAGTTTGAAATTCCGCGAACGTTTTGCCAAATTTTCATTCTTTCCTTTTTTTCTCTTTAAACGCTACCGCGTGTTCCGACGAGATGGCCGACGATAAGCTCGATAAAACGGCAAAATTTCGACGTCGCTTCGATTCCATCCCCGTTGAGTTTCTCAATGGTCGGTTGATCTGCGTCGGAAGGATTTCCTTTGATTCTAAATACGAATCAAAGGAAATCCTTCCGGCGACGTTACGATCAGCTATAATTAAAGTTGAACAAGCTACGGTATAAGAACGATATCTTGGTCTAAATAATTTTGGTCAGGCGTAATTATTAGTTTTGTCCTTTTATCGCTTTGTATATTTTCGTATATTACGCGCGTTCTATCTGTCGAAACTTCTCGTAAATGCATAAACGCAATACACAAGCACAAACAAATCGCGTTTAATCGTAAAGTTCGTTTAAACCAAAGGAGGAAAAGTTAAATATTTGAAATTTAAACATCTTTTTGTTCTTCGCCGAATATCGTTTCCTCGCGCACCGATTATTCGAAGGTTTTGCCGCTCGTTTCGACCTATCGTTGTCCAACGATTATTCATTTTCCAGTAACCGTCGTTTATTCGTTACGTCGATTCCTCTACCTATTATATAAACCGATACCGTCCTTTTTACCCTTTCAACGATTGTTTAAATAAATCGATCGGCACGTGCTAAAAGCAAATGGTTTATCCGTAGATCCATTCGCGTTATATATTCTTCGTTTATTTTAATATTTTCGTGCGTTACGTATGTTTCGCGTTTCGCGTTTCGCGTATCTCTTCCATACCGCGCGTAAAGTAGTTTTTCCTCGTTGGTTAAAATTTACAACCGGGTATCGTACAGCTAATTCTACACCGTTCGTGTATTCACTTTGTTAATGCTAAACAGGTACAAAGCTGAGAGCTAAGCTTATTGAAATAAGTCGGTGCACTTTGGCTGTAACTTTCTCAGAACCGCGTCTTAGATCATCCATTAATAAGCTTTACTGGATTACGCGTTAGCCACGCGTATCTTTCAGCGATAATTTTGAAGCTTGTACGCGCGCAGGTAGTTGCATAAGGAAAACATCAGCCGAAACTGTAGACCAACTGTAGACCTCGAACAGCAGCCTTACCTTCGTTCTCTCGACGTTTACGAACTCGCGAAACGAATGCTCGCGATACGAAATAGAGAAGACACGCGTATCGATAGAGATATCCGAAATTTGTCTTATATCGAAAGACGGTTTCTTGTATTTACAGACTAGTTAAAGTTTCTCGTTTACGTATCTTCGATACGATATTTCTATCGAGTACAGATTCGCGGTGAAACGAGTTTTTCTTCCCAGTTTTCTATTTTATTGCTAATCCGTTGTTATCTGTATTCGCATCGTGGCTTACGACGTAAGATACGAAACGAAAAGAAATTCGTTGGAATCCTTCGACGATCGTGAAAGCGTTGTGAAGCTTATCGACTGCGTATGTCCTTCCGTTACAGCCTAACGTTCGAACGATATAATTTCTCGCGTGCCATTAAATTCTCGCTGTTCGCCCGAAAATGCTATGAAACTAAAACAACGTTAGGTCGAAAATAGACGGTCGACCATCGAAGCTCCGGCCACTGACATCATCTCGCAACAAGAGCCGAGCTTAAATCCGTTAACACGTTTGATACTGAACAAATTGTCGATTATAAGCGAGTCGGTGGAAGCGGCGAGCGAAACAAGACGAATAATAAGAACGAAGCGTAGAAACTGTAAAGAACAACTCGACGACAAATTTCCACCGGCGTAACGGCGTTTCGACGTGGTTAATTAAATTAAGACCGGTTTAAATTGAGAAACTTTGCGCGATAGGAGAGGATAGAAGGGACGAAAGTAAATAAAAAAGGAAAGAAATTTCTCGCAGACGACGTTCCTTAAGCGTTGGACAAAGCGACGGTGAGTAAATTTTTCGCGAAACGCAGTTGACCCTGGGGATGCGATTCGCGGTTTCTCGAGACGGCTCTCCTCGCACTCGACGAAAATAGAGCTTGTCGAATGGCATTGTGCACTCGCGCGAGAGCGAAACGGGATCTCTGGCCGTGAGTGCGGTGCCGTGTGGCTGGCACCTTGTCACGAATGAAAATCACGGTCCAATCGATCGTCATCTTGTAGGGATGAAGAATTGTACGGCGGATCAGTTCACGTGTCACTCGGGGAACGGCGAGTGCGTGGCACTCGCGTGGATGTGCGACGGCCATTCAGACTGTTCGGACGGTTCGGACGAGGCTGAGTGCAGTAAGATTCTGCACGGACACTCTATTTTACGCTTACGCTTACGCTTCTTCACGTAACATTTGCTTTCTCTCATATCCGCGCACGTTCATCGCCAATTGCGTGCTTCGATTTCAGGTGCTTATACATCTTACTCTACGTCCGTTTAACGATTCCTTTCGCAGACGAGCTTAAAAGATAAGCAAGAAAACGAAAGTTCGAAAGATCGAATCGACGCCGTCCTTCGCTACCTATAGATCGGCCGTGGTCGTGGCATTACACTCGTCACGAATGCCGTAGTGGCTATAAAATGTAGTTGCGCGTCGTTGTATCCGTTGTAGCATTTACGCCTTACCTGATAGATTCCAGTATGTTAACTACGAACACGAAATATAGAATCTAACGACGAAACGTTCCGTCAAAGGATCGCGATATGTGCGGATATCTTCTGTGGTTGCGGTACGGGAATGAAAATTTTGGTATTCGTTGCAGCATTTTAATCGAATAAGTAACGTCGTTCCGAATTCCGTCGATACGAGCTACCTATTATATATCTACCGATATATCTGGTCTATCGATCGATACGTACGTCACGTACAAGCAAGAGTCGGCGTGTTAATTCTTACAAGACTGAATTTTGGTTTCCATCTTCGATACATTCTGTTTTTACGCGTTACGGCGTTTTCGATTGTTATGCTTTTTTCTTTTCTTTCTTTTCTTGTTTCGATTCAAGGGCAGTTTTACCGACGATAAATATCGTTCAATCGGTTAAAGTAACTTGTTAAAGTAGTTGTGTAGTATCGCGTATATACGCAATGGGAAGTACGCGAGAATTAATGAAACAGGGAAGCGAGGATGAATGGGACATTTTTTGTTCGACGAACGCATATCGAATTCCGGTTTATCGCCCAATAAGGTAGGAATATTTGCGAAGAATAGGGAACGTTTTATTTCGATGGTATCGAAATATCGTCGGTCGTGAAAAGATAAATTCGTTTAGCCGTCGTGTCACTCTCTGAAATCAATTCTGTTTCCGTATTTTATTCACCGCAACTACGTTAATACGTGAATTTGCATTCGTTTTATTTCGTTACCGGTGCAAACTACGTTTAGCTAACTTCGATAATCAACCATCAAATATGTAAATCAATTAACCTTCGAACAATATTAAGTAGCTACTTTTACTTTGTTTACATAGTGTCGTATTATTATTACGTAATGTTACGTTATTACTTCGACATTTTAACGAAATACGTTTGTTTCCCTGATAAAGAAAGTTCGTACATCGATTTTTCTCACTTTGCAGTGAAATTTTGAATTAGAAAGTACATACGTCGTAATAAGAATTACCGTGCTGCTTCGCATTATCGTAATCTTTAAAATTTCAGCGACGGTTGCTCCAAATCCGTTACGAAAGGATAACGTAAAGTTGAATGTATCTGTCCTCTTTGATATTCTCCGTCGTTCCTTGCTAGATAGACTCGGTAGTTTTAAAAATTCGCATTAATTAGAAAAAACGTAAGTAAAACGATAAGAAAACGAATAGAAAATATCATCTTTACGTTGCAAAATGTGTTGCAGAAAGACGGATCGAACTTTCGAATAGCAAAGTCTTCAAAAGTGCAGAGTTTAGGTTTAACGATGTTTAATTTATCGTAATCGTGGCCCGGAAGTGCAAAGAATTAACATCTTCACTTACAATTGTAAAATCGTTCGTTGCGAGAATGTGTTTGTTCTTCGAGCTTCCCTTCGTTATTCACGCGAAATTCTCGCGTATAAATTTGCTAGCAAATACGGCGTAATTCGCGATAGAATTGATCAAACGATTCCTTACGAATAGACCGTTGATTTTTATGCAAATTCGTATCTTGGAAAATATCGTTTCGATAGTACAGTCTCGGTAAGAGATCGTCTTATCCGCTGCATATGTATCGTATAGTTTTTTGATATTTGCGTTTTAAGATCGTAAATAAATGGTTAAAAATCGGCGGTCAACTCGTAAGATTTAATCTAAAATCCCGTGTAAGCTTTCTCCGTTGGAGAAGGTTCATCGGTGAACGTCTCGATCGGAATTCGGTTGGTCGTGTTTAGAAGATTCGGTACTAGAACGCAATTGTTGTCCCGATCCGTTCGCCGCGATCTATACGTGTTTCTAACTTCATGCATTTTCAATGCGCTAATGCTGTATTCGCCTGGCTAAACAATGAATTATTAAATGTTTTCCAGCGGGGCAGAGTCGAACCGGGTCGGCTTTGCATAAATCAGTAGGAAATTCGTATTTGTCAGTTTTTCGATGAAACGCGCGAACTTTCGAAAGGTGTACCACTCGGGGCACGTTTCCAGATCGGGATAAAATATTTGTTGTACGTTTCCCGATTACGTGGAGTTCCGTACAAAAGAGAAAGCTCGGCCGCGAAAAACAAACTATCGGATCTGCTATTTTTCATTTATGCCTTTTCGAATGCTCTTCTTCCGTTCCGTCGTCCTATGAATTATGCCGTAGCGGTAATCTCGCGGTAGCTCGTGCAAGCGACGCGAAACCGCACGACGCTCGAACCTAAGCTCTGCGCTGTTAAATGGTGTATACACGATCAAAGAGACACAATTCCACGGTATATACTACGATATCCCGTAGATTCCCGTTGTACGAAGGATAATCTTAAATCAAGCAGGATATTGGCGATTAACGCGTTAAACCCTTTAACCCTCGACCGATACGACCAAGTTAAAACAGCCCCGTTATTGATTTTACCACTGTAACACGCTCTGTCTCTGAAACGCCCGTGTTAATTTTCCACTTTGGCCTCCAACTATTCGTTCCGATCGTTCGGCTCGCGGATAAAGCACGAGAAAGTTAAATTAATCGTTTATTACGGTTCAAAGTTTTCTTAACAAGTTAAACGGCCGTTAACATAAGTACGGTTACATATTTTAGTTGAAACGCACACTTGGCCAACTTGTTTAATCGAGGTCAAATTGGTCCGCTCCGATGGTTATGTAACGCGTACTTCGCCCTGTCAGTCGAGGGTTAAAATATAAAAAGGTCTGTGACGAGCATGTTTTTCCTTCTTTTTTTTTTTTTTTTGTTCTTTTTCCTTTCCTTTATATTTTCCAAAAAGCTTTTGGGTATTTAGAAAATCTCTGTCGTATCTCTTTTGGCTTTTGCTATTCGTTCGTTTTTGTGCTTTTTCGTATTTGAGGAAACGAAAGAGCGCTATCGAACTGTTCGAAGGCGTGTCGTACGCTTATCGTGATTAATAAATTCTATTCCTTAGATATGGTCGCTTTGGATCCGTCAAAATAAAACGTCGGATCAGATCTATAGCGAAAGTAAAAGCGTGCAGCGATTAGCTTACTTGCTCGGTCGCCAGCACGTTGTCGCTGATACTTTCCGCTATTTAGCCGTGTATTTACCTGTCTTGTTTCGCAACCATGTTCGATCTATCGTATCGTGCAAATTTCGTAAAAATCCAAACGCCCCTTTTTCCTTCTCCCGAAAAAGTTTAAAGAGCAGACGTTCCGCTCCGATTTTTTACTTCGTTTCTAAAAAGCGCGACTCAACTTCGCTCCGATTACGACAAATTCGAAACTCCAAGTCGACTTTCTCTATCTTCTTTCGCGTCTTTTATACCATTAAAAAATTTCTAATTTTTATTTTGCGCCGATCGCGATGTATTTGAAGGTTCGCCTTCGAAATTTAGAGTTGGCGCTTCGTATTTCGTTAACTTTTTTCGTTTTTTATTATTTATTTTACTTTTATTCTAAGGCAATAAAATTGAAACTTTGCCTTCAAAAACTCAAAGTCGACTCTTCCCAGCTTTTTCTTCATTTTTTTTTTTTTTTTTTTTTAATATATGTCTAAAGATAATCTTTCAAAATTTCTACTTCCAACTCTCCGGCCACCGAGAAATAAAATTATCGACTTAGGGGACCGTGATGGACTGTTAATATCGTGTTAGGTGTTGTTCGTACGACGCGTTTATTAGGGTGGATATTAAAAGTTAGAGTCGCCGGTGTCCACGTAGTAGAAGAGGAACGAAACAACCGAAAGCTGGCGGCTACCTAGCTTCTGTATTTTAAGGATTAATACAGAACACCGCGTGCTTCGTAATAGCAGCATGTTGCATGCTTCCCTCTAATTAATAATTGTCGCACGTACGCAACTTCCACAACGTTGCTGTTTTTTTTTATTACGTTCTAAATGTAATTGTTACGATTACGAGGATCGTTTTCATTCTCTGCTAATTAGTCTCTCGCGCGCAACCGCACGATTGCCGGATTACGCATAATGCTTTTTCCTCTTCGATTCTACCACTCTGATTAACAGCTTTTCCCCTTTATTCTCGTATTTTATATCTATTTATCTCTGTATGATCGAGTTGCCGGAGAATCGGTTAAACGGTAAAAGATCGTAAACGCGTATCCAAAGAATGCTGTGACGTTTGTAAAAGTCGACGGTAAAAGTGGCTTCTATATAATTTGAGAAATTTCGATTTCGTCGAATCTTCGTTCCGTGAATAGAGTTCTAATTAAAAAAGAACGACCCTGTTAACGAGTCGATAATAAGATATAAAGATAAGAAGAGATATCTCCTTAGGTAATCAAACGCTGTTCTATTCTATTCGATTCTAAAAAAAAAAAAAAAAAAAAAATCTCAAAAAAAAAAAGAAAAGTATTTTTTTCGTTCGCTTCTTTCTCATCGTAAACCTCTTGCAAACCTTTTTCTCTTGTATCGTTCGAGATACGTCGTGTGCAGAGATTTGTCCAATTTTAAAAAACTAACTCGAGATATCATCGTGGAAGCGTGTTTCCCATGTAAATATACAACTTCCTTCGGCGTGGAGTAACCTCGAGTCGTGCCCGAGCAAATTTGTCAGCGAAACTCTTCTCCCTTCCGAAAAACGCTTGGTTTCCCTTGGCAAAGCTTTAGACGACCGACTCTTCGTGGCCAGGTTGCACGAACTATACTTTTCGGATACATACACATCTACATATACATAGGTTACACGAGTGTGCCGAGTTTTTCGCCGCAGCGGCCCGATCGATTTTCTTCGTCACGATGATTCGCGTCTCGTTATCATGTTCACGCTATTGTATCCGTAGTTACTTCTCTTTGTTGTGTTTTTTCCTTCGCTTCTTCGGTGGCTTGCTGAATTATCGTTCGACCCTTTGCCGTTGAAAGAAACTTCGTTATATACGTACGATCGTTACCGCACGAAGTATCGTTCGCAAAATACGAGGGAATGCAGAGCGACGCGATGGTAACGCGATATCGAATATTTCGATGCCTCCGTGCTATTGCAAAAGGTAGAAGAATCGTACGATACGCGATTGCTAGTAGTACCGCGGATTTTTATGCATTTATGCGAAAGTCGAAGCTGCAGAAGTACGCAAGATTCGTACGATATGCAAAAATGTGTGTGCAGAATATTGAAAATGCGGTAGTTGCGGTAAAACGAGAAAGTTACGATCTGCGAATACAGGCGTGTCCTAAAATGGTTATAAAGCGTATCGTACGTCACGCGTATTTACCGAACATACGAGTTTCTTAATCCGTTAATCGATTAAAAGTACGCGAAAATAGGAAACGACGATGGATTGGTTTTTCGTACACGCCTTAAACGACGTTAACCGGAATGTAATCGAAAGAATGCAAATAATGGATTAGATCGATAAGATGGATTCGTAATCGGATAGATTGGATTTATCGTCTCGCGACGATACGCGTGCAAATCGAAACGCCGCGACAATCGCTAATTCCGTTACGTTGGAAAAGCAGCAAAGTTTTACAAAATTAGCGTTTTATCGAATGATCGCATCGTTTCTTTCGGCGATTTCCTGCCATTTATCGAGTAACTCTGTAATTGCCTCGCCGAAGAACGTTTTCCCTTTTTCAGCAATCGATTCTTTCGAATAGCTTTTTCACGCCTCTACGTATTTGATTCCTTGCCATTAAAAAGCTTTTACAGAGATGAAATTTTTGGAGAGTAGACGATAGTCGAGGACGAATAACGTAGCTGTTTTATCTTTTTTTTTTTTTTTTTTTTTTAATTATTATTTCATTAAAGTCGCATCGCCTACCATGGTCATTAGCGACTATTTGCCAACGACACACGGAGTCGCCCATCCGTGCTAATTTGATAATTTGATAAGCAGGATGGGGGTGAACGTTCCAGTTAAGATCCAATATCTTTCGCTTGTTCTTCATCGATGCACAAAGTAACGTTATCTCGTTGGAAAACGACACCTTTCCCCTTAATCGATCCCGATTTTTTTCGTTTAAACGTTTTTACGCTTGATACTCTACGAAAGATACTTTATCGTTGTTTAGTAGAAATATAACATAACGTAACGTAATAAATACATAATCCTCTTTCAGTCTTATCGAATACACGATAGTACGTAGTATGTGTACATTGATAAAGATGAAAAACGATACGCATTTTTCAAACGATGCGACATTTCTACGTCTTATCGATCGAATAACCAATCCGTTCTTGTTTTATATTTTTGCCCTAACTTTTTAATTCGGCGTTTATTAGCTTCCATGCTTTTTTTGCTTAGTCGTAGAATATACCGATACCGCTATTCGGTGGGAAAAAATCTGGGACGTCCCACGTAAATGTTCTATACGCTTGATTCGGATTTTTCAATTTCAACGTGTCACAAGCGTTTAAGTTTTGATCGCGTTATTTCCGTATACTCTTGCCTGTCCCGTATAACATCGACACGTTCGATAATTTTATCAAAATGTTCAAATAAAAGACCTGCAATTCCTGGAATATACAGCGAAATATAATCGAAAACAGAGTACTCGCTATAACGATTACGCGAAGCAACTTTCTGCTTGTTTTTCTAAAATTATAAATATGCATAAGTCTCGGTAAACTACATAGTCGTTATTCGTTGGAATAAATATCTGCAAGTTAATACCGTTTTTTTCCCTCCAATGTGATTTACGATAGTCAGCTTGCCACTTAACCAGGAAAAAAGCTTCGCGATAAATCGATAATCGTATCGAGAAGAAGAAATTCCACGTAACAACTGCAAAGGGTTGGAAACGAAATTTCGTTCGATCGTACGCACGAGTGTCATCGTAGACAATTAAACGCGTCCTTTGTTTCAGCGAGAATCGACGTTACGCGAGCACATTGGTCACGGAACGTTTGTGATTTTTCGTTCGTAGCGTTCGTGCCATTTCGTCCAGACGGATAAAACTCGTCCACGAGGGTAACGAACGATTCGGCCCCTGATTTCTAAGCTCGTACACGAACAACCTAGTAGTTTCTACCTGTTATGTCGTGCACTTAACGTTAAGTAACGTCGTAGCAGCGGTATGCGTCTGTCGTTGATTAAGGACCGGTTAATTATCCCGTTTAATTACGCGACTATGCCGAGAAACTTATTCCTTCCGCTACATCCTCTCGAAAGTGCAAATAGCTTCTTGCATAATTTAAACGTCGTAGCGTTCGCGACACGGCGGGCGGGGGAGGGGGGGCGTGTTTGCCGTAAAAAAGCGGAATAAAACATAGATTTAATTCGAGTAACCAAAGTTCTTGATTCTTACGATGGTCTTTTACGCTTCGAATTTCGTTTTCGTCGGGTGACTCGTGTACGAACGAAAAATCCATGTTCACGCGCCATGCTCTTAGCATCGTGGATATTGGCTAGATACGTTGCATATATGTATTTCCACGCGTTTAAGCGATGTTTGCCGCTTCTTCTCTTTTCCCCCGTTTTTTTCCCCCCCTTGTTTCTTCGACGTTGTGCGTCCTGTTTAAACGTTAAACGTACCGCGTGAAAGTCTTAGACCACGTGCCAAATCTTTGCTATACGTTAAACTCGAGAATCGACGGTCAGTTTGTTATTGATGGAGCTTTTAAAATATTCGGTGCGACGGTAGCGTCGTTTCCTTTGCGAACACACTCGTGTCTGTTATTTTTCGTGGCACGCGGAAAGGGTTTGCCAAAATGCGTTGAAACTAGTAACGTGGATGGTCTAAGATCTTTGTGCGACGCTATAAACGTACGCATGAACGATAGACGTAAGAAGCGCGTTATTTGCATTGGATTCTTCAGCGAAACACCGGTTGGCTTCCTTTCGCGAAAACCAAGCGATATCCTTTAAAATCGCGAAGGCTATTCGATCGAATATTCGGTAATTTATCCGAGGAGATCGAGTTAGAAGAAATATTTCGAAATTCTAAAGAGAATGACAGATACGTTAAATATTATAAATAGCGGTAAATATGTCGAAGAATAACGTTAAAGACGTTTCTTTCATAGATCGTCGCGTTAAACTTTGTATCCGTGTTAAAATACGAGTGGTTCGCTGAAAACAAATTTGTCGTATCGCCTTTGTCGTAGATCGTTTTTACCTTGTTTATTTGTTTATTCCATTTCTTGCGTGTACATAAAACGCGTTTTCTCCAGACGACACTTGTCGATCTGACGAGTTTACGTGCGCAAACAAGCGATGTATCCAGAGAACGTGGGTGTGCGACAGCGACGACGATTGTGGAGACGGCAGCGACGAGGAAGATTGCAAACCGGTCACCTGTGGTCCGTCAGAATTCGCCTGCTCCAAGAATTATTGCATAACGTCTCGATGGAGATGCGACGGTGATTTCGATTGTCCAGATAAAATCGACGAAGTTGGATGTAAGGTAAAACATGGTCGATCGGATATTTTATTCTCGTGCGATCGATATACAGTCGTACAAGGAAAAAACTTTATCCGTTGCTATTCTATCGTGAATAATCTCGAATGGACAAGTTTGTTCGTCCGAAGATTCGCGTCGTTTTTCTCTCCTAGCGCTTCCTATATATAGTTTCGTTTCTTCCAGAAACGGCATTTTTATGAAAACCGGCCGATTGATATTTATTCGATTTCGTTAACTTTTAACCGCGTAACGGAATACATCGAGGAAACGTAACGTTTTTTTTTTTTCTATCTACGCTATACTATCTATAATGTGGTAAAATATATCGAAATATGGCGAAATTGGTCGGTCTTGCATCTAAAAATCTCAACAATTGAGGGTAGTTTCGTCATCGTTGCCGCTTTCCTAATTAGCATACCAGCGAAACTGGGCTTGCTTTGCTTTGCATCTCGATTAATTAAAACTCCGCAACTTCGTATATTAGAATCAAATACCTCGAAAATAAGGTAAAACCGCGTATCGACCATTTGCTCGGCGTTGACGTCATCGGTGAGATCTTTGAAATTAACATACTCGCGAGACTGTATTCGCTTCGGTTAATTCCCAGCGTCGAATTCTCTGCGTATCGACGTCGCAAAAACGCAAAGAGCCGCCCGAAGTGCAGAAAATTACAAAGCGACCCGCGTAAAGAAAAGGACGGCGCAAAGTAAAAGACTTACGAAATCTTTTTAGTATTCGAACGGCGAACGACCAAGCCATTGCAACAAGGACGAAGACTTCGACTGTGACGACGATTTCACGTGCATACACAAAAGCTGGGTGTGCGACGGCGAAAGAGACTGCCCGAACGGGGCCGACGAGTTGCCAACACGGTGTCACAACGTTACATGCAGGCCGGATCAATTCCAATGCGGGGATCATCGTAATTGTATATCAGGTAAACTTAATTACGAGAACGTTTAACCAGCTTCCCTTTTTTTTTTTTTAATTCCACGGATACTACCTCTCGCGTTGTACAATGCGCCACTACGTATACCAGACATCGTGATTTGGAGGAGAAAATTCGTAAAGAGGAAGAGTCCTTCTGCCATAGTTGGCCCGAAGCGTTTATTGTATTCGTAAATGGTGCATTTAACGTATACGTTCGTAATTAGTTTTGGTAAATAACGTATGCCGTGTACTCTGTAAAATATAGATAATCGATACGTTATGACCCGATTAATTTATGTAATTACCAGTCATCATAATTTTGAGAAGAGAGTTTACATAAAAGCATCTTTGCCTATAGTATAGTATGAAATAGCGAGTTTATTCGTTGACCGCATTTCAGATACGTTGTAACGATTAATTTTGAGAAATAAAGCGCATAAGATTAATACGAAGCGTAATTTTACTTTTAACGTATTAAATTTGCTTATAGTACTCTACTAAATAATATTTATTCGTAATGCACGCAAGATATATTGTACGTTGTATGACGTAGACGCGTGCACTTTCGCGCGAACGAGCAAACGAAGAATTTGTTGGTAAAAGCAACTAGGTACTTGTCCATTTTTTATTTTTGCTCTGTTTTATTCGGCATTAATTTATCATCGCGTTTCTTTATAAACACGCTTCTCGCCGCTTCTCCTTCGAGATTTTATCCTACGTACGTGTGTATATGTAAAAATATTTTTCAGGCCACTTGTATTGCAACGGTAAAGCAGAATGCGTGGATGGCAGCGACGAGAGAAATTGCACGGGCAAAACCACCGTTTGCGATCCGTCGACGCAATTCGAATGTAGCGAGGGCTCGTGTATCCCTCTTTCCAGCGTGTGCAACAAACACCGTGATTGTATCGGTTGGGAGGACGAGAACGAGGAACTTTGTGGCGTGAACGAGTGTTCCAAGAACAACGGTGGATGTTCGCAAATTTGCATCGATCTGCCGATCGGCTTCCGGTGTGATTGTAACGCAGGATACAGGCTCATTGACAATAGGACTTGCGATGGTAACTTGACAACAGTATTCCCGAAAACACGTTCTTCGTTATCGACGTTAATGTTGAAATCGTAACGATCGATATTGGCCATTTCCCGCTGTTAATTATCAATTACTTTGCATCTTTAAGCCTACTGAAATGCATGTTAACGCGATTTCCATGACGCGGTCCCAGCCTAATTGGTTGGGAAAACACGATGCCGATAGAGTGGATGATTTTAACGATTTTCCATTTTCACGATACGATATACGAATAACAAAATATAAGTATTAGGCGCGCATAAGGATATTACATTCTTTTTTTTTTTTTCTATTCGTTCGTTATCGATTTTTATATTTATTTGCTTCTCGATACAACTTCGTACTTTTATTTCGCTAAATATTATACTTTCGAGTATCTTATAATATTTGCGCATATTTTATGCATTCTGTGCTTTTTTGCACCTTTAAATGTCCCGTAAATGCGCGAAAATCCGCAGCTTAGTTACAAAAGCTTGCGGTAAATGACAATTGACGTGGAACAGCGCACGAATGGTTATAACGATTCAGAACGGACAGACGGAAAGCTCGCAAAGTAAAGATAACTCTAACAACGGATGATTCTTACTTGCGACAATAACACGGCTCTCCGAAGAAAAGCCGTGGCACTTTGCTTTTTTCCCCTTTTTCTCGTCATACGTGCGCGCATCCTCTCACTCGCCTGAATACGAGCATCTTCCCTCTTGTTGCAACCCTCTTCTCGTTATATCTCTGACAAAACTGTGTAAGAAAATGACGAACACGCTCCTACGATACAACAATGATGTGCTTTTCTTTTTTTCTTTAAAGTCTCTCTAACGGAAGAAAAATAATTGTCGCAACGAAAGAGAAACAATGTAAAAAATGGTGTTTCCCGCTTCAGATATAGACGAATGCTTGGAACCAGGCACCTGTTCCCAGTTCTGTTTGAACGAAAAGAGCAGTTTCAAGTGCAGCTGTGCCCCGGGTTACCTCAAAGATCCCAGGAACCACACTCGTTGCAAGGCGGCAGAAGGTCACGCCAGTCTGCTCTTTACCAGAAGGCACGATATAAGGAAAGTGGCACTGGATCGTTTGGAGATGACGGATATAGTGAAAAACACGAAAATGGCCGCGGCCTTGGATTTCGTTTTTCGCACCGGTATGATCTTCTGGAGCGACAGCAGCGAAAAGAAGATCTATAAGTAAGCAACGACGAATCGAATTCAAAAGAACGACAAAAACACGTATTTAACTTTAAAATCAAACGCAAACGTCTTCTCGATATGGCGTTGATCGACAACGTGTCGAATTTTTCAATTCTTCCTTTACGTATAAATAAAAGACGCGCAACGTCTAACTTATCTCGTTTCTCACCTATGGCCTACGTATATCGTGTGCATTTCGCCTGGTGCGCATCTTTGCGTCTCCTTTCCTATAAAAAAATACTTTGTTACTCACATATCCGTTATCGTTATCATTGTTTAGAGCTCCGATAGACGAAGGCAACGAGCGTACAGTTGTAATTGACGATGGTTTAACTACATCGGACGGACTTGCCGTTGATTGGATATATAGTCATATTTATTGGACCGATTCCCAGAAGAGTACCATAGAACTGGCTAATTTCGAGGGTAATATGAGGAAGACGTTGATTCGAGATCGGATACAAGAACCTAGAGCGATAGCTTTGAATCCACTGGAGGGATGGATGTTTTGGACCGATTGGAGCGACGAAGCCCGCATAGAGAAAGCGGGCATGGATGGATCTCATCGAACGGTAGATCCATAATAAGATCGAAGAGAGAACGAACCTGTAGTTGAGCTAATCTTCCATGGATCCTTTTAGGAACACGGCTTTCCTTTTCGTATTCGGTTATAATTTAACGTGTTGCGATCGTACGACTATGAGCATCTTTGCTTTCGCCAATAATAGTACGCGTATCTAGTCTCTCTCTCTTTCTCTCTATACATATATATATATACATATATTTTTTAATCTCTAATCTCGTTCTAAATACGTCGTAATGATCGATAAAATAAGATTAAGCAGTAGTACTAGATAAAGTTTCTAAAATTCCCTGCTACTGAGAAAGTTCATTTTTTCTTCGACCTTTTAAGACAAAAGTTAAGACAAAATACTTTCAGAGCGGATCGCCGGTGTAAGAGTAAAGTTTCTGAAACAGCGGGCTTATCGTTTGCAGGTGATAGTCGACAATGACGTACAGTGGCCAAATGGGCTGACTCTGGACTTAATTGGCAAGAAAATATACTGGGTAGACGCAAAGTTAAATATAATTGGATCGTGTAATTACGATGGTTCAGGTGTACGAACGGTTCTCTATTCTCCGGATGTATTGAGGCATCCCTTCAGTATTACGACGTTCGAAGACTACGTTTATTGGACCGACTGGGATAAGGAGGCGATATTTAAAGCAAATAAATTTACCGGTGAATCGGTCGGACCTGTTACATCTCTTCGAACTCTGAAATATCCAATGGTCGTTCACGTATATCATCCGTACAGACAACCAGACGGAATGAATCAATGTCAGGCTGTGAATGGTCATTGCAGTCATTTGTGTTTACCAGCACCAAGAATCAATTCGAAATCGCCTCTTCTTAGTTGCGCTTGTCCGGACGGCCTAAGATTGTTACCTGACGGTTTGATGTGCGTGGAAAAAGGTAAGCGATACCGATGATGCCAATTATTTGTTCGTAAATTACACGCATTAATTTAATACGCATGCATTGACACTGAAGTCGAAAGAATGAAATCAAAGTTAGGGTAATGCATGGTACATTACGATAGGAGTAACGCTTACGATTTAAATACGAATACAACATTTTAACGAAGCATGTTTACATTTTTTTTGTATTACCGTATCGTTATCGAATTGCTTTAATCGATTCATTTTTTTTTTTCTTTCACTCTTGAACTACACTATAATTATCATGCTTATGTCTTACATTTATTATTTTATTACTTATCATAATATTTTGCGTCGATGTTGCATGAATATGGGATGATATCCAGTAAGTACAACTGTAGCACCTACAACGCAAGAGATTAGTAAACCATTCAAGAGACTCGAACCTCTCAACGTAACCACGGCTGTCCGTAAGTATATTTGCACGCGTTCTATATCGTACGACTATAGCTCCATAATCAGTTGATCAAAAACATTTGGATATGCTTTATAACGTGTATAGTCTTATATTAATAACGATGTGTGTATTGTTATACGAGACGCATGTTTCTGAATCGCTAAAAAAAAGTGGCTTTGTATATGACAAGAAGCTTGTCGTGATTGTACTTGTTAGCGATCACTGCTGACACTGTTCGTGTCACGGCTGTGACGTTTAGTTTAGAGTCTTTGGGCGATCGTACGAAGGGACGCTTCACGCCTAGAAGGTTGCTTTGTCACTTGCCGCGAACAGTCGTGCTATAAATTAAGGATTCCAAAGAGTCTCGACTGGCGTCAAGCGCTGGCATCGAACGCCGGGCGTCGATCGTTGGGAGACGGAGGAATTTTCTCACGTGTCACCGAAGAGACCACCTTCGATGATTCCTGAAATCGCTTTACCTCCGCTCCAGAAAGGATAGATGATCCTAGGAGAGAGTCGCGAAGTCTCGTGCGATTGCCGATTGGGCCTTGTTTTTAAGCAAGCATACCAATCGGCAATTTCGAAGACTCTCGATGAAAAGAACGACTCTTAGAGGAGATGGGTGAGACCAGGATGACGGTTTTAGCTTGTCGAGTCAGTGTGGTTCGGTTGTATGAGTCTATCTCGTTCGAGAGACGCATCGCGTCTTCCGATACGTCAAAATTTGGTGGGTCCTTCGGCGTTGTGTAATATCCAAGGCCAGAAGAAATTGCTTACAACTACCAAGCGGAGCATACTTCTGGCCGCGACAATACCTTTTTAATTAGTTAGCTTTATCTTCGATTTAGTTCGCGCGTCTTTGCTTCTTTCGTCTGACCGACTAATTTGTTTTAGATCCAACGCATTCAACAGATGGAGATGGCAAAGGTGGTCTAGCGTCTGAATCCACAGACCCTGGTTTAGTCGCTGGGATAGTGATAGGCGTGGCGTCCTTCGGGCTGTTACTCCTCGCATTAGTAGCAGTATTATGCTATAGGCATTACCTTCATCGTAATGTAACGAGTATGAACTTTGATAATCCTGTGTATAGGAAAACCACAGAAGATCAATTTAGTCTCGAAAAGAATAGGTTTCCACTCCCCACTGCTACGGTTGGAGAAGAGGTAATTACTGTGTGTGATGTGTCATTTCGTTAAAAAAAGAATTGTGTATGTTATTTATATACTTTTCTTTATTTATTTATCGAACCTCGATATAAATGTATATATTTTGTATAATTTTTTTGTTTAATTTCAATAGGCTCAGGAACCTTTAACGAGTCCTGGAACTAATGATTACGTTTAAGAATGAATCTGTCAATGAAACGGGCTTAGCAGGCTATTGAAATATAATGTCGACCAAGTAACACAAAAATCATGTACAAAAAAAAAAAAAAAAAAAAAAAACAAAAAGCGGTGAAGCGCATGTCGAGCGAGCCTGTCCAATAATATGCCTGCAATTGCCCACCTGCCTGCCAACTCAGCTGTGATTATGTTTATTTTTTCTTTTTTGTACTGTCTCTCGTTTTCTTTACAAATTTATGCATCTTGTCATTCAACTACTACTACACGTATGTGCAACATTTAGATTTGCTCCGAGGCATAAAGGGAGAAATACTTAGGTGAACTATAATTGTTGCCAAATAAGCGTTATAACTGTCAGTTTTCGGGTAGTTCGATAAGATACAATAAAAATCCTATTTTATAATGGTTTCTCTTTCGTTTACACGCGATAATATGTAACATAGTGCTATTTATAAATCTATGTGGGTTATTGATGCAACTATGTTTAAATATATAAAATATATACATATATATGTATATGTATGTATATATATATATATATATATATATATATATATATATATATATATATATAGAGAGAGAGAGAGAGAGAGAGAGAGAGAGAGAAAGAGAGAGAGAGAGAGAGAGAAAGAGAATATTTTTATCTACATGTAAGATTTTTAACTTGTTATTGTTTCACTATTTATTCTTTAAGCATATATTTTGTCGAGTATAACTTTTAGTTAGATATATGTATACTGTTGCATTGATAGAATCTCATGTATATAACATACGAATATGCGAACTATATAGTAGGAATAATTTTACGAATCATTAGTAACGGTAATGAATTGTCAGAGACTTTCTATCATCATTTGCGAATTTGTTAAATTATTTGTAATAACGTTTTTTACATATATTATACAATATTTTATAGTGCCAAAAGAAAGTGTTTCAGAAATGATCATGTTTAATGGTATTTGTAGCAATCGGAGACATTTTCTTAAACAATCGAAATTTCTTCTTTGATATATTATAAATTTAGGAATAGCAATATACTTACATTTTAATCCCAGTAATAGCTCAAACGATGGCGTTTACGTATATAAATGTATAAATCGTTCTTTTGTACATGAATACACATTTCTCCTTTTATGTCGTTTACACGATATATACAAGCAGTGTTTCCAGCACGTTCATAGAACTCTTTTTAACGACTGCCTGTGTTTGTATAAGTAGACCATATCATAGTAAAACACTTTTCGCCGATATATTCTGTTAATGTTATGATTGTAATGAAATAGATTGAAAACCAATTAGATGTAATAAGATCAGCTCAATGACACTAAGTGTGACTGCGTGTCTGTTAAAAGTAAAACTGTTGTTTAGGTATTTCAACCTACTAAAAAAAGATCAGTGTATATGTATAGAACTATCGCCTCGGGTTTAAGAGTTTTACTTATTATATATACTTTATGATTATTATATTAAATAATTAAATGTGAGACAGATATTCTTCTAGGTAAGATTATTAAAGAGTATAATGATATTATGGCGAACTAACAGCTGTGTGTGTGTATTAAGAAGTAGCAACATATTTGTTACGTATTAACGTTTCTTTTTTTTTATTTTCAACTGATACAGTTAAGTGTAGTATATTACTGTAATAAAAAAATTTTTATCTAGTAATGTTAATATAATTTAAGAAAGAGACATTGACGAAAGAAGCTTGACAATTCTATTCACAAATTATCTTTATATAGATATATTTTCTTGCAAATAGTGCGTTTTCAACAGATTTTATATCGATAATTTATCGTATCGAACTATCAATATACTTACAGTCATACAAATACAGAAAAATTTGCTACTTTTTAATAAAGCACGTATTCTTACCTACAATCGAAAGAAAGCAAAGTCCAAAATTAAAATATAGAGGCTCGATGGTGATTTTAATCAAAAGATAGCAAGAGTGTGGTGAGTATCAGTTGCAATTAATTGTGTGAGTCACAAGGCATAATTTAGCCAACCTATTCGCCAAAATCGTGTCAAACATTATTTCTATGCAATATATATTATCACTACACACGCATAATATAAATATATATTATATATATAATTTATTATAATGATTATTGTATAAATAAATATATAAAATAAATCACACTATCGTTATTGTTATCATATACCTACGACGATTAAAATGTGCCTCGTTTTTAAACATGTAATCTCGAAATATACAGCACTGAGTGATTTCTTTCATGATTTAGAAATTATTGTATCGAATATAAAATAAACGCCAGACATACATATATATATAGAGATAATTACGTATTGCACAGTACTTTATGTGAATTCTTCGTCGCTATTTCTGAAATGAACAACGATTTAAATTACAAAATTATTGTCAGGGTGCCTACGTGCGCGGCGATCGAGAAGAAGATAACGCAGAAGAGAGACGGCAAAATTTCTAAGAAAGTTTACACGAACCGCCGAAGATAAGGTGTTGAGAAGTTATATCGAGAAATTCGGACTGTTAGTTTATGCGGCATGCAATAAATAATTTAAAGTTACAGTCCAAGTCTTGGTAAAGTTTTCGCGAAAAGTTGCCGAGAGTAAGATATCAAGAGATCGTGTTAAGAAATTCAAACTATTAATTTGGTACAGTAATGAATAATTTAAAGCCAGTTTACATGTCATGTCTCTGTCTCCCGAACCATTTACCTCTCTTATCTAGCCACACCTTTGGCGAATAATCAGATAATGTATAATTTTCCATTCGCGCGTATAATCTGTCAGTTTAAATTTCGTTCTTGTTTTATGCTGAATGTTTCTAGATACGATCATTGAAGCCAACTTCACGCAATTATACTAACAGCAAGTTCAAGCGTTAGCGTAACGGTATCATATATTGCAAAATTTTAAATTCGTTTGACCGTTTAGATATATTATTATCCATGATTAACGCGATTAATTATCCGTCTTGTATAAAAATCGTAAGTATGAATCACAGTGCCTTGAGAAGATTTAGTTATACGAATTCAATGCGAAAAATATAGATTACAAAAGGAAGATAATTTGTTTTAGCCATCTACAAATTCAAAACAGAATATGACAAATACATTACCACAACAATTAGATTTAGTGAAAGCACTAGCTCTTAATAATGATTTGATATTGTTAGCAAATCAAATATTTGGCGAAGGAAAATGGAGTCATAATATTACTAGCCAAACAATAGGTGTATATTTTATGGATTTTATTAATCATTCGTTTGCCTTATTAATCTCTTTGTATATAAACTTTATGTACTGTATGTAAACTTTATTACTTAAATATATTTTAGATTTTATTGAAACTTTCATGGGTAAATATGTTTGTGGATGTGTGACACTTCTCAAGGTCCAATTAAAAGATGGAACATCTCATGAGGACATGGGGTATTGTTACACAGAAGGAGCTATGAAAGGTTTAACAATACATTGTGCAAGAATTGTATGTTTAAAATTTGAATACCTTATATTTATGTATATTATAGAAGTAGGCTTCTTTTTATTATTTTATTCAGGGTTCTCTTACAGATGCCTTTAAAAGGGTATTGTCATGTTTTGGTAAAGAGATAAATACTGAGATACAAAATCTATCAAAAAAGTTATCAAATTCACATATGGTTGCTGATAGTTTATTTAACGGAACAGAAAACAGAACTTCAGAAATTAAAATGCCAGAACCATGTGCTCAATCGACTCCGTTTATAAGTAAAAGTGATAAAGAAAAACAAAAAACAGGTTTTTACAGTTTTTTGAACTTTTTATTTTTTATGAACTGAGCTATATTAAAATATTTGGTTGTATTATATATTTTTTTAGAGAATGTATTAAAATCAAAATGCCCAAATGTTGCGAAGGAGCAAGTGTCTGTAGGACAAACGGTAGCAAATTCTGTTGCACAACCGGAGCAGTGTATCAAAACTTCAAGCGAGATGAAAAGTCATGTACAGCCCGGTGTTCCGGGTAATCAGAAAGAGCAAAATAATATTGAAATAGGAGATTCAAAATCAGGTAAATTAGTTGAAGATTTATCTGCTTACAGGCTAATTTTAAATGTAATGTAAATAATTTTTAGCATCTGAAGAAGAACTTTTACGAATGGAACGGAAACGAAAACAAATGGAGAAACAAGCAGAGTATAAGAGATTAATGAAGGAAAGAGAACAACAGAAGACTAATCAAAATAAAAAAAGCAGTACAAAATACTAGTCAATAAAGTTAAAAACTTTATATGAATAAGTCGTATAATCACAGTTGTATACACAGGTGTGGAAACTCCTGGTGTTAAAGGTAGTTCCTGATTTGAGGTCAGAAGATTTTTTGTATTGTTTACCGCACACATGATATTGAGTAGTTAAAACAATTTCAACAAGGTAATACATAGTGGAAGTAAACAAATTAATTTTTTTTATAATTTGAATAATACTTTGTAAATAGGTATACATTATTTCTTCATAAACAATTCTATTTATAATTAAATTTCGCTTTAGGGGACACAACATTATGGCCTTGTGTCTCCTATTGTTTTAACTACTCTGCAGCAACGCCGCTGTTGGTGGATTGGAAGAACATCAGTCGTCACATGATCGTGTCGTCCTCCTATTACGGGAGTTTCAGGACTTGTGTACACGACCGCGGTTATAGGTTATGGACTAACAACTGCCATATTGTAAACATGCCCATTTAATTCCCATTTTCATCGAGTGTAATTTGATTTTGTGCAAGAACACGTGTGTTATGTTCTGTGATATGTTTTACATAATAAATATTCATTCGGTGTTTCTATAATTTTAAGGAAGTACAGTTTTTAAAGTTAATTATCACCATGACCGTGATGCAAAGAGTAGTGTAGGTATTTTTATGTAAAATAAGGTATTTTGGTTATGATTAAAATGCATAGGTTATATACGTATGTTTACAATTCACTTTTTAGTTTTTATGCATATTAAAACTTCTATAATTTTTATCGATTTTTATCAGATATCTGCTGAAAGTAAAGCTTTTATTAAAAACAAAAAAAAGAAAAAGTATTTTTACATCTTATCTGTCTGTTTTGTATATGTCATTGCTACATTAGAAATGTGAATGCAACTTTTATTGCAGAAAGCCGACTACCCATAAGGGTAAACGAGCTATTTTGAAAAAAGAACCGAAATTAATAGAGGATGCTAAACAAACTCTGTGTTTCAAGGGTAAAAACACTTCACAGATAGTAGTAGATTTTATGAAAGATTTGGTAAGTTGAACTATATAAAATGGCAATGATAAAGTGTCTTACCTGAATGACACGATGAATATTTGGTTGTAGTACGATTTAAAAAAGCCAGATGCACAGATAATGCAAAAGAAAAATGATATACTACCATTTGAGGATATAACACCCGTCGAAAAATTTTCCGTAAAATATAATGCACCGCTTTTTATGATCGCTTTGCATAATAAAAAACGTCCCCACAATTTAGTAATGGGAAGAATGTATGAACAAACATTATTAGATATGGCAGAATTTGGCATAGAAAATTATAAAGGACTGAAAAGTTTTAAAGTTCCCAAAATTGCAGAGGGAATAAAACCCTTATTAGTTTTTAATGGAGAGCTCTTTGAAAATAACTATGAGTTAAATAGAATTAAAAATTTGTTTGTGGATATGTTTCAAAGGGAGCCAGTTGAAAAGATTAGACTTCAAGGTCTCGAACATGTTCTGAGTTTCACTGCTATTGACAATAAAATACTAGTACGCAGTTACAGGTACATCTCTTTCTTTCTTGATATTATTGTGTACCATTATATGCAGCTCTTTCAAATGTAATTTATTTAATAAAATTATGTTTTAGGATACTTTTAAAAAAGTCTGATTGTAGAATACCAAGAATTGAATTAGAAGAAATTGGTCCAAGAGCAGATTTAATTTGTAGACGTACGAAACTTGCTTCTGAAGATTTGTTTAAGCAAGCTTGTAAAAAGCCAAAAGAGCTGAAGGTAATATCTTTCATTTTGGAAATAATGATTGACAGGAAAAATAATGATTTAGTATTTACTTTCGTTCATTTATTCATTTAATATACGATCACAGGTTAAAAAGAAGAAGAATATATCTGTGGACAAACTTGGAACAACCTTTGGTCGTGTGCATGTTGGAGCGCAAAATATTAATAGTATACAGACGAGAAAAATGAAAGGATTAAAAAAGACAATGGCAGAGAAGAAAGCTGGGTCGAAAAGGAAAAATATTGAAAATAGTGATAATGATAATTTAAAAAAATTAAAAACTAATAGTGATTCAGCTGATTAATAGTTAACTATTTATCTAAAATCAGCAAGGAAATAAATGTAAAAACAAGTATTTTCTTTTTTATTAAAAAAAATAGTAAATTACCATTAAAGATTTTTGCTGATTTTTATTTAATATTTCTTGATACTCCAACTAGTTTCAGTTTTGCAATCCTAGAAAGACAGAACTAGAATATAAAATACATCATTTAAAAATTAAATTACTGAAATATATATATATATATAATGTTGTACCTTAATTATTATACCGTAAGTGGAAAGTTCCGATCGTACTTTATCGCACGCCGTAAGTAAAGTTTTATCTTTCACATCTTGCTCTAAAATTTTGTTACGCACAGCACCTCTAAATTTTATCAAACATTCGACGACACTGTCCATTCTAGAATCATTTACTGCACTAGGATTTGAAATTCCGAATTTGAAAAGTATTTCTGATGTATAATTTAATACTGCAGCTACAGCAGGTATACAGGTACTAGAAGTGTTCGTACTACCCTAAATTTAATACAACAGTACATTCTAAGTTCGTTGTTGAGAATGTCCGAGTAAATCAATATTAGCTATTAAATATATATTTACCTGAGGATCATGTAACATTTTATTGACTACATTAATTAAATTTATAAGTGACTTCATGGCTTTTGCAGTGTTAAAATCATTTGCTAATGCAGTATTAATACTGTTTTTCGTTTCTTCCAAACACTGAAATATTATTTCAATAATGAATATATATATATATATATGTTTTTATGTAAAATAATAAAATACAACGAGATAACTAACGCGGAATAACGTAGATTCATCTACATTGCCAGTATCCCAATTTCCAACGATATAATTATGACAGTCGCTAATAAAATGTTCAATTTTATGTAACACAGCTACCGCATTATCCATTACATCATAGGAAAATTGAAGTTCTAAAAAATGAATATTAAAAATATAGTTAATGAAATTTACATTTAATATAAAATAATTTAATCATATATAGAAATAAATTATTGCAAACTATACCATTTTTATAATTCGAAAGTAGACAAAGGATTCTAAACTGATTTGCTGTATATTTTTCAAGGAATTTTCTTATACTGATGGTGTTTTTAAGGCTTTTTGACATTTTTTCGTGTTTCAAGGACAAATGTCCATAATATACCCAATAATTTACCCACTGTTCTACTTCGTGATAACAACACGATTGTGCTTCCTCATTCTCATGATGTGGAAACATTAGATCTATCCCACCGCTGTGAAAGTCTACGGAATTTCCAAAAATTGTGCTAATTGAAATATAAATTTTATATATATTAGCTTTAATAAGCATTATGATACAACATTTAAAACAGAAAGATTCTAATATGGCTCTCTACCTTGCAATAGTGCTACATTCAATGTGCCACCCTGGCCTTCCAGGAGCCCATGGAGACTCCCAAAATGGTTCACCTTCCTTAGCTGTTTTCCAAAGACAAAAATCTAATGGAGATTTTTTATCAGGATGGAAACTATGTGATATTGGAGTTGATAGCTTGCCATACATTCCGTATTTATGCGTATCAAAATAAACAGATCCTAATAGGAAGAATAATTATCATTTACGATAATTAAAGTATATAATAAAAATAATAGCTAAATTGTTACATTTTATATTTTACCATCTTTCGTAGTGTAAGCATTGCCTTTGTCTAGAATTCTCTTCACAAACTGAATAATTTGTGGTATATAATCAGTTACCCTACAATACAGATGAGGCCTTGCAACATTTAACATTTTCATATCTTCGATAAATTCGTTTTCATAATGTTTTGTTAGATCCTTATAATTTTGTTTCAAGTCTTTTGAGCGTGCTATTATTTTATCATCTATGTCTGTTACGCACATGGCCATTACAACATTTATATTGAAGTGGTCTGATAATATTCTCCTGATAATATCCGAATACACGTAAGTCCTATGAACGAAAGTTTAAAATGTTCTTTCACATTTTCATTATTTAATAACTAAATTATTGCAAACCTTAAGACAATATTATATTTTGTTCTTATGTTAATTTTAACAATCAAATAAAAGACCCTTTCCGAAGAATTTATTATTATCTTATATGATAATTAAAAAGAAAAGATAGACCTTACACTGCATGTCCTATGTGTGCCGAATCATATACAGTAGGTCCACAAAGATACCAAGTTAGAACAGCTTTATTTTTTAAAATTAACGGTACTTCACATTTTGTTATGGGATTGTAGATTTGAATATCTGTTTTATATCCTGTAGGTTTTAACCACTGTGCTTGTTTCTTTAACTTTGTCTCGGTATGTATAAATTGATAGCATGCTTCTCGTATTTTGTAATAAAAGACATTCTTTATAAATACATTCATTTTAGTGCTTTTTATTATTAAATGGATATATTACACGATCATTATTTTCTTATAATCAATTATGATTAACTGACATTTTATTTTATGGTTAACTTAACCTTAGAAAATTCGCTTCGCACTTTTCTATCCATGTTAACTTCAAAGATTGCCAGATGCGGAGCGCTAGTGTTGAAAAACACATTTCGAAATTTGTTGAAAGTTGTGTCCCTGATAAGTGCTTCGCAGCTAGAATTAAGGGTTTGTTGTTTAAAAGATTAAGAATTTCAATGCAAATCGTTAAAGCAAAAAGTACTTTGATATATAGAAATTCATTGCGAAACTTTCCTACGTGTGACAAAGTGTAATAATTTTAATGTAATGAATTGCATAAACGTTTTAACGTTTATTTTATAATACGAACGTTTTTAACAGTAATAGTGATGTATGAACTCAGTCAAAATTTTGTTTTAAATAATCAAATATTTTAATAAATTAATAGTTAAATAGTGGAATCATAATTTATATCTTTTCGTTTTTTTAGAAGGAGCAGAACATAACCTAAATTTGCAATTGACGTTGTATCTTTTCTTACAATTATTGTATTAAACACAGTTGTACGAAATGGATAAATCGATCTTGATGCAAAAACAGGTGAAGGATAATGCAGAAGATTTACAGAAAGAATTTCTTGATATGAAAAATTGGGAGGAGCAAATGAGATGTAAAGATGAGCAATTACGGAAAGAAAAAAGTGGTCAGGTACAAGTTGTGATCATATTCATAGAAATGTATAAACTTATAGGGATGATTTTTGTAGATTACTTTACCACCGATTAGAAGTAAACATAAAAATAAAACCAAAAATTCGTCCACGAAGAAAGATCAAGCTGATAATAAGTCAAAAAGGATTAAATCACACGATTATTCTGCTTGGGAGAAATTTGATGTAGTAAGTTTATTACTGTGAATATGTATTGTGAATATTGAATTAAACATCTTTTTCTGTAAAACTCTATAAAACTTAGGAAAATTCTGATTACTTGTAATATCGTTTCAAAGGATAAAGAATGCAGAAAAATAGATAATAATGAGCAATCAGATGATTCCGAAGATGAACATATGTCTAAAGAAGAATTAGAGAAAGCACATGAAAAAGCAACAAAACATAAAAGCGATGGCAATATTTTGGTGCAACAACAAAAATGGTCTGAAGCAATTGGCTGTTATACAGAGGCTATAAAACTATTTCCATACGATGCGGTATTTTACGCAAATCGTGCACTCTGTCAGTTAAAACTAGACAAGTATATATGTCTTTTGATTATATCTGCATATTCAATTAAAAATTATCAGATGATATTAAAATATTACACTTTTCTGTAGTTTTTATTCTGCTGAATCTGACTGTTCAACTGCGGTTCAATTAGATGAGAGTTATGTAAAAGCTTATCACAGAAGAGCAACAGCTAGAATGAATCTAAAACAATATAAAGAAGCTAAACATGATTTAGAAAAAGTTTTGAAATTAGAACCTTCTAATAAGGAAGCTAAATTGTTGCTAAATCAAATCGAAAGCAAGATTAAATGTTCAGAGGTAATTAATAACTAAGAAACAAATTTTATTATTTAGTTAACATACTATTTAGCGATGCTATTTTGTACAGACAAGTACTATAGCGAAGGAAGGTACAAAAATGTCAACAATTGAAAAAAAAGATATTAAAAAGACTACGATTGAAAAAAAGATTTCTGAGAAAACGTGGTGGAACGATACCGCATCAAACGTACAAACAACAAAAACCAAGAATATAATAAACACTAAAAATATGGAGAAGAGTAAAGATAATAAAAGTGTTGTAAATGTTAAAGATAGTACAGAGAATGAAAAAGATAATGTGATTGATACTAATGCGAAAAGGGATCCACGTATTCCAGATTGGTTACCAGAGAAAGATGAAGTCATTGTAATAGAACCAATAGAGAAGCCTCCTCATTTGCGTTCAAAGGTAAAATTACAACATTAACATCCATGCTCGAAAATATCTGAAGTTTTTGTCGATTACAGAAATCATTGACAAAAATACCTATCCAAGAAGTGGAATTTGGTATCGATCAGTATAGGTATACTAATGGCAAAACGGCATATAACAACAAAGATGATCCTGTACAAACGAAAGAACCTCATAAAGATCCCGTGCGGAAAGTGGATATGATGCAGAAAGTGGATATGTCGCAGAAAGATAATGTTGCGAAAGATAATACTTATGTTAAAGTTTCTGAACCTCTGGAGGATATTAGTAATATTATACCTCCGATTCCCAAAACAGCTGTACAGTTTTTAATGAATTGGAAAAGAAATAATTTACCAGAATTTAGATATAAGTATTTGAAGGTAAGAACAATGTGTAAAAGTTCTAATTTTTTGATATACAAAGTATGCATTTTAATCTAATTAGTAAATCAAATTCCAGCAATTATCAGAGGGTAGTTTACCTAAAATATTTCAAGATTCAATGGAATCGGATATCTTTAGCCAAATAATAGAAGTTTTGGGAACGGAATTCGTAGGAAGGAAAAATCAGATATTCTACTACTTGAAAGATCTCAGTCGAGTTAAGCGATTTAGAGCACTCATCATGTTTACTAGTAACAGTGACAAAGAAAGTAAGCGTTACTGTTACAAAATTTAAAATAATATAAAGCGTTAATAATATTTTTCTTCAATTTTTAGACTTGAAAATATTGTTTGAATATTGCAAAACGGTGGAAAATGTGTCTGAAGATGAAATTTCAGCGCTACAAGATAAATATGAAATGTAGAAATAAATGCATAGTGATATGTAGGTATAAAAATATTTTTAAGTAATGTAACGATATTAAGTTATACATATATATTTTGTATAAGTATTCCTGTTCGAATAAGTTTGAATAAAGGAACGGAGATTATTAGAATTATTTCTTAATTACTTGTACTATATTACATTTCGTGTTACATTGTTTAGCGTTCTACGTACATATGTACAATATTTGACTAGAAACTTAGAGGAGATTGTACACTTATGTTATTTGTATTAAAGATAATGAGAAAATATTATCGTTTTATAGATTACGGTGAAATGAAATTTACACACGACCATTTAATAATGTTTGTATCCTTTGATCATTTTTCGTAATCTGCGATTTTGCTTGACATATTTTATCCAATTGCACTTTCACATTATGATCAATTTCTTTTAATGTTTCTTTCATAGGTTCTATTAATTCTTGCGTTTTCCTGAAGAAAAGAATCATATACATGATTAAAATAAGCGATTTTAAACGATGCAAAACTTGATACGTATATTCTTACATTTTTTCTATTTTCAGTTGTTCATTTACTCGTTGATATTGGTTTTTCCATTCTAATAATTCTTTTTGCATGACTTCTATATCCTCCTGTTAAGAGTAACGTAAATTACACGTGTAATACTATAAAATATAATAAATCAATAAGTTACCTGAAAATAATCCAATAACTTCCCAAGTGGATTTGTCGCGCGTGTTAATGTTTGTATCGTGTTTCGTAGTTTATCAATTTCTTTTGCTACAGCGTCGCGTTTTGAATTTGTATCCCATGTCTAATAACAAATATTATGTTTCATGTTACATTGAAATAGTATAATGTGGTAAAAATAATATTTTACGATAATGGTGAATTGTACTTACAATATTTGTTTTTTTAGGTATCATGTCTACATTATCGTTATTAACCAATTCCTTTTGTGTTTCTAATATTTGTGCAACAAGGTGTCCATGTTCTTGCGTTAATTGACCATCGACTTTATAGTTGCCACTGTTTTCTAAGGAATCGCTACTAGTTACTCTAGTTTCCATAACTACCATGTCTTCAGCGTCATCATCGTCATCCTTAAGATCAGAATTCTCCACAATGACACTAATGTTTCCCATAGGCGTTCTGGAAAATGAAGCAGTAATAGTTTATATTCTCTATAAGATCTTTTACATACAGCGTATTAAAATGTGTTCTAACGGTATTTCTTCGTTAACTATTAACTCTGCTTTGCCTCGTATTCTAGGTGCTGCAGGTCTGGCACTAATCGGTCTCGCAGTAGGTGGACGTAAGGAAGTTCTTGGTCTAGAATTTGATCGTGGAATACTGTGAAAGTATTTTATCAAGTTATCGTTAAATATTACAAATATTAATTTTTCATAAGATACAGTTTGACGCGAACGCGATACCTGGCATCGTTATTTTCTGATTGAAACATTTGTGTCTCTGATATCGACTGACCAGATTTTTCTATGCTTTGTAAAGAAGCTTCGTTATTTACTATATCATTTTCCTTGTACTCCACCTTGTCTATATTTTCATCTATCTTATTATCTCTGATGTTTGGCGCAGATTTCGATTCTGAATTAATAGAGTTCGACGTATCGAGTATTTGATTTTGTAATTCGTTATTTTCAGCATTTGTCATATGTTTCGACTTGTTCTCGGATTCTTTTTGTTTTTTGTTTTCGTCGATTCGCTTATTCGACTGCAGAGTTTCAGACAAAGGCGTGGAGGGTCTATTCTGTTTGAGTTTAGCAGACGAAGAGCTTTTTCTATGCGCAGATGCAGGAATTTTTTCTTGGGCTGGCTAAAACATGTAAATTCAGTCACGCTTTTTCATGTTCATAATCTAAGCGTAAGATATATTAAATTACCTCGACACGTGGTACTTCCGCAGCTTCGACATTTTTTTGAGAATCTTGATTTTCATTTTTACGCGTTGCTTCACGTATCGTTGAATTATCTTCGTTAACAGCTTTTTTTTTTCGTTCTACAGATTTTTCTTTCGATGTCGAAGCCCTTTTTTGGGACGTTTCTTTCGACGATGATTTTCTTTCATCTTTTGCTACAGACAGCTTACTTCTCGAACTAGATTTGCCTTTTCCTAAATTCTTCTTGTACCGTTCGACGGCTTCCACGCTGCTTATCTGTTTAATTCGTAAAACATTTTCAACTTTACCGTGTCATTGGTTTTTTTATATTTGTAAGTAATCGCATAGCCATTTGTGCTTCTTACGGTCGTAGAATCGTTACCTTCTTGTCTAAAGCTTTTCCAATTGCTTGCAATAATTCATTTGTTTTAGCTGGTTCCTGGCCTGAGATTATCTTGCTGGCTCGTACAGTTAAATTAGCGCCGGTAATCAGTTCTGAAATTATTGCCTAGTACTAGTATTTGAATACGTCGAAGAACGTTATACATTTTATGATACAAGGAAAATTATAACTTACTCACGACGTCGATCAGTTTCGTTAAATAGGCAAGTTTCGCCTCTTTGTTTTTTATATTTTCCGAATTTAGTTCCTCCTCTGTATACAAACCGTCCAGAAAACCAGTTTCGTTTATGACCTATGATATACCATTCATTTATTAGTTATAAAAGCATTGATTATATTCATGTTGTATTTACAGCCAGAAACACGAGCAAAAGATACGTTACTGCTGAGACGATATCGTGAAGAAATCGAAACGGTGGTTTCCTTAGTAATTTTTCGGTGAGAGGTGGCTTTTTGAAGTATTTGCCGAGTAAATCTTGAGTGTTTTTAATCGTTTCAGGTTTTACATCGTCTGCCATTGTTAATCACAAATAAAACATACCACTGGTTACACTGTCTTTCTCACAACCTTGCTGAACTTTGTATGCATCAAATGGTTACTTGGCAACCAATGTATGACCAACATGATAGACTGGATCTATTTGACAGAGTGGAATTTTACGAATAGTTTTTTTTTACCAATATGCGTATTATCGTTCTTCTTATCTTTTTATCGGTTGTTTCATGGACATACATACATAAAAAATAGATCATTGTGTAGAAATGTAGAAAAATTTGTATTTCAGGTAAGAATAAGGAAATGGAAAGAACAAGAAGGGACTGCAAATGCTATAACTAAATAATAAATATCGGTATAAATACAACTACTCGGATCAAAAACGATCATTTAGAGAATTAATCTTATACCATTGAACGAATCTATCTATTCTTCGCCTCTAAAATGCCGTAAGTTTAACAATTTAAATAGCCCGAAAGAAACTAAAATATTCAATCTACCTCTAATTAAATTATTTTAATCCGGTCGTATAATGTTGCAAAAATTTGAGTCTAAAAAGTTTACATCCAGCGAATAATAATTAAAAAGCGTTAGTTTTAGGTTCGCATCTCCTCAACTTCCTGTTATCATTCAGGCTAATAACTGGATGACGACGAGTGAATGAAGGAGCAGAGGAGCGGGCTACGAAACCCGGAGACCGGTGTACGATCGTATAGTGGAAAGGGAGGCGGATAAATCAGCGGACGTCGAGGCGTTAGCGTTTTATAGTGCATTAATTAGTCCGTGATGAGGAGGCGGATAAAAAGTTTTTACAACGTTATAAATGCAAAAGGTGGATGGGATCGTTCGTAGGACTCGTGGAACGCGATCCACCATTTAATTTCACCTTCTTTTTACGGTGACCATCGTTCATGTCGTATTTTACAAGGTATGTATACGCGGTGGTGTGTCCACGTATGACACACTCAGGCCGAACCGTTTATGGCTTTACTACATCCTCGCGCCTCCGCTGTTTCGCGTTACCGATGCGTGCTTTATTGCCATCGCTTTATTAGGCTTTCGTTTAATTGGCCGGCTGTATCGGTTAAGTTTCGCATGCTTTCCTTGGTTATGGGCTAATCGTGCTTTCTAACGAGCTTCGTCTCTTGTTTTAGTACGTTCTATCGACCTTTTTTTTGTGCGAAATTAGAGCCACTTTACGATGCTTCGCTAGACGAGATTCCTATGCCTAATGGATCGTTCTAGATCGAATTTGCGCTTTTTTCATCTTGATCGATGGACGCATTTATGTCGTCGAAGATGCTTGCCGATTGAACGGTAAAGATATTGTGAAGGAACGAGTGGATTTTTTGCCGTCGAACGGGGCAAATGTATCTATATAAATAGGTGTGTGGGAAAGAGAAGTAGGTAAAAATGATGGATTCGAACGATCCGGGTACCTCTCGCTTCGGCACGATGGATAAAAAAAAAGGATTTTTAATTTCTTTTTAAGGTTACTAGCCATTTCACTTTATTAGAATACGTCAAAGTTTCTTTGACTAAATTAAAGTTAAATATCGTACATAATAATATGGCATCGTCTCGCTCTCAAAACGAAATCATACACCACACACAAATTACACGACAGAAAAATCTCAGTATTCGGAGATCACAAAACTGACGAACCTGTTGAAAATCATCGAAACTGATAGAACACCTACGTCAATGAGTTTCCTTTATCGTATTTTAATTTTATCGTCCCGTTATTACGCATAATATCGATGATTTCCTTTCTTCTTCTTCTTCTTCTTCTTCTTCTTCTTCTTCTTCTTCTTCTTCTTCGAAAGGACAGATCATCGATGGCGTCGGACGCGGAAGAATGAATAAAAATAATTTAATTATAAATTATCTTAACAGACTTACGTTTAACCTACGATATTCCGGTCAACAATACATAATCGACGATTCATACTAATGTTACATATAATTTATACTTTTTCTCCGTATCGATAGTACAACGACGATCGCTTTAATTTTCGAGATTTTCGCGTATCTATAATACCGATAATAATGTGCCGACCTTATCGACCTTTTTTCTTTTTATTCCTTTACTTTAATGTAATTTCTCAAGCGTCGAACTTGGCGTTGTTCCACCTTTTTTGCTAAACTATGTTACATTTCTCTTTAACGGACGTAGTTTAATCCCCTTAAAACGAGAGTTTAATAAATAAGTTTTGTACAAGACTAAATGGTTTCTCAACGATTCGTTATTCCGAGAATGAAGTATCTTTCTAAATAAAGTATTTAGAAGTTCTTTTCGTATCGATAGATCGGAAAAATACAGAGCCACGAATATCTAACATAAGCCTAGCCCAATTTCATCGTCGCAACATCCATCGATCGTTTCGACCATACACCTCCCTCTCTGTTCTAGCTCGTCCATCCATTTCATCTTCAACCAATCGCATCTTCATCCTCCACCACATTCACCATCCGAACATCGTCATCCTTGATTCCGTGCGTCGAAAATTCTCCCAAATCCAGACGATCATCTGTTAGCCTCTATCTTATCGGATCTTGAAATAGTCTTCTTTCCCTCCGTTCTGTTTATCTCTCGGCCGCGATCCTTCAGATTTCCTTGCTCAGGATAATTCCACAGGGTTGAACCACCCCGAGATTCGTCAATTTCGGCCTCTTCGAGGTGCTTTTGCCCTCGTCTTTCTTCAGGAGCTCTTCTATCGAGTAAGGATTCCTTTTTCTCTGAGGTTGCGCCGGTCTTTCCTCGACCGCCGCTTCTTTGGCCATGGTGCTCTGCTCGTTTCCCGTTTCCAAGATTCGCGGAGACGCTATTTTCTGCTTGTCGCCGTTTGTTGGCGGTGGACTCTGTCGATTCTCGAGGTTTCCGGACGAGCCGGACGTACTGTGTCTGACGAACGCGCTACGATCGCTGCCGATCTTCTGGCCGAGTTCTAGGATTATAGGCGAATTTTGGAAAGGCTTGTAGTGGTCTTGGGACTCCGTGTTCTCGTCCAGGTCGCTCTTGTCCAAGGAGTCGTCGCTGCCCGCCATCGAGCTCGAGCTGGATTTTAAATCGACCTGGTTCGTTGGTCCGCTTTGTTCCGACAGACGTTCCACGTCTAACGATCTGCAACAGATATCTAATCGGTTTAATCGGAACGAACGCACGTAATGGATCGATCGTACGTAGCGCGAGATAATAAGCGACGTCTTTGTTACCGATCCGTTTTTCCAGATTTAACAAAAAAAAAAAAAAAAAAGAAAAAGTCCAATTAAGGGGGCCACTCGAGGAAACAGAAATCGGTTAAACAACTTAGACTTACGTGAATGATTGCATTCCATGATGCAAGTGCAGCGTAGTCGCTTGATAAAGAGACGAGTAAAAGCTTGGATTCCAAGATGGTGCGCTGGTATTACCGGATGTTGTGGAAATGTGCAACGGTCCCAGTGATCCCGGATAAAATAATTGGTAATCCGTTCTCATGAGTGTGTCTGAAGGTAAAGATAGAATACATCGTACGATACAACGTAAATTTAACCAAGAAAAAGAAATTACGATTTAGCTCGTTAACGTCTAACGCTTTCGTTATATTATTTTATTTTATTAACGTGCTTCGTCGCTCTTATTTGTCACAGAGCGTTACGCGAGACGTACAAGGTTTATTTAAGGCGATCTTAACGTCCATATTTTTACGTAACTCGCGTCACTTTAAATTAAATCGATGCAAACACTTTGTTTGGTCGTGTTTATACGATAAGGGAGAAACAAGAAGGATTGCAAGATGATTTCTTCTTCTTCTATTTTACGCGTCGTTTTCCATCGTTCGAAATCATATTTTGCCATCGTTGGAAGATTTCGCGAGTTCGACCTGTTTGCAGTCGCGCGTTAAACACTTTCCCGATCGAAGTTCGTCGAAGATCGTCGGAGGAAAGATGGAATCGTATTATCGCGGCGAAAATGACTGTGTTATCGGAGTGTTAGAGTTAGCAAGGTGATCGGACCTTGCAATTAACGTTAAAATCGAAAGAAACACCGGCCGTGGAACAGGACGAACGTATCGCGACGTTCGATCGACGCAAATTTCGTGACGCAGCCTCGTTCTCGGTAGGTGAAAAAGAAGACTACGACGTTATAGACGATTTACGGTATAAACGAGGTAAATTTCGAGGCAAATTTCGAGTTGCTTTAAGGGATTGCGTGTCGTTCATCACGCTGCAGCACGCTGACGAGTCAATCGGCCACAGGGTATTTTACGAATTCTTCTTCTTTTTCTTCCTTTCTATCCTTCTTTCTTCCCCCTTCGTTCGTCCTTTCTTTTCCCTCTAATCGTTGCATCGCTGCATCGGTCGCTTCCTCTTCTTCTTTCTCTCGTCGCTGCTCGTCTATATGGAAGCGAATCGTAAAAAGGACAAAAACAATGGAACAAAATTCGGACAGTGATTCCGAGATACGGACAGATGTTTAGGGGATCATTAGCCGATAATGGCGCACTCGCGATGCAGCTTTCGCTCGCATAATGAGCCGATTTCGACGTTTCGCTATCGTCCAGCTTTCGAACGATCAGCTGACACTTTGGTGCGATTATTCGTGCAATCGCGATCTCTTTCTCGAGAATTCGCGCGATTACGCGAGAGAGCGGTTCGAGGTTTCGTTGCTGCTGGTCGAGTCTGCGAGGAACGACGCGACGGGCCGGCTATTTGCTAGAAAAATTTCGTAGAAAATCGTTTCGGCGTATCTCGAATTTCAATTTCAATGCGCAATTTCTCTCTTTATCGGAATCTCCTATTAATTTCATTTATCGGGTATTTGGCGATAATTCTCACCTCTGTTGGCGACGTTCGAGGAAACTTGCGAGGCGTACGTGCTGGCTGAACCACCCTCGATGCCCGTGTGATCCGTATGAAGTCCACCGCCTCGAAGAATTCGATTTACCGAGGAGACGGACGGTAAGCTTTGAGGATCGCAAGCTCCTTGTCGCGCCAGCTGTTCTCGGATCTCCCAAGCGAACATGGTTGGTTGTTCTTGTTTCATTCGTAAAATCTTCTTCACGACGGTGGGGGTGGCCACTTGCTGCAATAAATCGAAATTACAAACGTACGAATTAAAGGAGAGATTCGTTTGGAAAGGACGCAGAGATCCTAAAGTCGTCGTATCGTTGTATCGCATCTCTGTATTAGACATCTTTCGAAATATTCGCGCGAAAGAAAGTTGACAAATTGTCTGGAAGATAATTCCATGCTACGCATGCTCGTATTTGATACACGTTCACCGTTCGGTAACGTATTCGTCGAGTTTGTCGACTTTATTAAACGACCATACTCGAAGTTTAACGACGCGCTGCCGTAGTAAATGTCAATTAACGCAGCTAAATTTGGCGATTTCGCATATAATATAAGGCCAGGTATATGGAAGAATGGCTACCGTAGCAATGTCGCGAGATAGCACCCGATTCTTCGAAAAGAGGCGATTTACATCGTGTCGTTATTTTGCAAGCTCGAACGTCGCTGTTCGCGATACTTGTCGGGACATAACGCGATGTTATCGATTCGATATCGACTCTTCCATCCCTTCGTAATTTCTTCTCGCCATCTTCCTTAACCGAATTATCGGATTTTATCGACGATACGCGATAAAGTCCTTGTGGCGAGATATACGAGTACGTCCGATCTCTTTCTCACCAGCGAAGAATCACTTTGTGGCAAAGAGAAACGTAAAATGTAACACCTGCGAGGTCGTGCGCCGCGAAGAAGTATCCGCGCAATCGTTGCCACCTTTTCTCACATTCATTTTTAATCGTTTTTATCTTTTTGGTTGGTCCCTTTATATTACGCGTATTCCGCTGTCTAATTACGACGAATGTTTCTTCGTTCTCGGTGTTTTCGATATTCTCGCGTATCAACGTGGTCTAAATTTCACGAAAGGCATTCGTTTAGACAGACGCCGTTCGTTCGAACGGACAAAAACCAAAAAACTAACCAGTCTATATTACGCTCTATGGAGGCAACACGGTCGTTCGTACCATCTTGTAACATCATCGACGATTAGATTCGGAAAGAGAAATTTCCCACTAAAATTCCACACTACGGTATCCTCGTTGCTATCTAGAAGATTTTTCCGAAATAAAAAGTGTTTCGTACCGGCGCTTTCTGCCGCGCAGCGCGAGAATCTATCGGGCCGAAAAACGTTCCCAAGGGACGTCGCAACGTTTGGACGGTCGCCGACCGTTGCCGATTATCAACCCGATGGTTTTTCCATCCGGCTGGGGACTCGGCGCTATCTCATCGACAAATTAACGCGAAAGTGGTCACACTGTCGTCGAAAGGGGCAGCGAGCAGCGGCCATATGTCGTTCACAGGTGAAGCACGCTGGTTGCGCCGGTGGATCAGATAACGGGTAAAGATCGCAAAGGTAGGTGGGTAACGCGTACCGCGCTTTATTACAGTTTAGCCCCGGTTTACCGAGGAGGCGGGCTCATCCGCTCCTCGCAGACGCGTCCCGTTTCTTTTTGACGGTCCCTTCGAGTGGGCCCAGTGGTGCTCAATCTGGCCACCGTTCATTTGACTTGCTAATGAAGTTGCGCGCCCGGGCCTCGCATAATTTTATGCTAACGCGATGGAAATGTTATTCGTCGTACACAGATTTTCGAGATCGCCGATTTCTCCGGGGCGGCCACGCCACCGACACCAGGCAGAACGATAACCACCAAGAGTTTGGGGATCGTTTCTTGTCAGATTTTCTGCGCAGGGGGCATCGAGTACGTTATTTTTTTCGTTCCAAGCTCTTTTTCTCGTTATCGTATTTTATCGCTGTCTTATTGCCTATCGCTTTGACAAACCTCCCTTGGAGTTGGCTATCGTTGCGTTATAACGAAGATACGGCCTGTTACTACGAGTACACGAACACTACCGATTCGACGATCAACAACGGTGGTTGGGCACTCGCGATGCTAGCGACGTTGGTCTTAGGTTCGATAACGAATTCACGGTCAACGGGATGACAGATATACGACAGATATATACTTGCTCTAACTCAAACGTGTAATACTCACAGATCGTAAGGCGCTACTCTCTTCGTCGATGAAATCGCAAGAAAGACTGAATTTTCGTCCCGAGGATGCCACCGAGGAAAACTACGACGGGGTGTGTCTAAGGACACGAGATCATCGGATTCGTCGAGTATAGTTCTCGTTCCGAAAGTAAGGGAAATCGACGTCGCTGTCAATTGGTCAATTGGTCAGACTGCTTGTCCGTTTGAAGAACCTTAATTACGAAAAAAACCCAGGTTTTATAGCGGGTCCTCGGGCTAACTGTACTCGTGCGGTGCAAGTGTCTCAACCTCTGGTATTCGTTGTCCGAAGGACCCGTTGGAACGTTTTACTGTCACGTACCTCTATTGGTATTTCTTTTAACGATTTTCTCATACTATAACTCCGCACCTTTGTTAGACGAAGCGGCCGTCCCGTTGATCGTGGCTACGTTCGGCGACGGATGGTCGCCTTGAGCCCAAGTTTATTATCACAAATCGCAAACAAGTCGAATTGGGCAGAATGACGGCAAATTGGGAAAATCCGTAAAATTGTAATTAAAGTTTACAGCTGTAATTAAACAAAGTTCCAGAGGGAAGGGTCATTTCATCTCCGACATACATATTATTTCGTTTGTTTTAACTTTACCTTGTTCTAATTCGATCTTTTTCGTTCTTTTAACTCGAATCGTCTTACGACTATGTTTTAACTTTCATTATCCGTTGTACGATCGTAACAACCGTACGATCGTTCGTGGAATCTCATTCCGAATAATAGCGTACGATGTGCATCTTAGTCCTTTAAGCACCGCTACATTTCCATAAATCGTTTCCTCCTAAACGTAAAAAAATAAAAAAAAAAAAACAAGGCTAAATAGCACGCAGTTTCCGATACACGACGTCGCTCGTTCGTGTTTCACGAAATTTTCGTTTCGTCGTCTATCGACGACGGTTTCCCTACTTTCCATATTTTTTAAACGTCTCGATCGTGCATCGATGGCGGTAAAGTTATCGATATACACATTTGCATTATATATCGTAGGTTCTGCGTCGTCTAACGTGTTTCCGTCTAACGTTTTCGTTCTATCGTAGCTTGTTTAACGATAATTGTTAACGCTAACTTTCATCGAGATATAGAGAAATGACGCGAGTGTAAGGTATCGTTGGTCGCGATACATGGCTGGGCACTTCCGTTGGTTACCAAATTATACCTTTGGTTACCTAGTAAATTACCCAAAGCATGTAACGCAAGAGTGTCGTAACGATTCTCGACTCGTTTCAAAATGTCCTACCAAACGACTCTAATGACTCGTAGAAGATATCTTTGTAACAACGATCTAACGAAAGCGGATTAATTTGAACGAACGATGCCAATGCGTATTTCGCAGTATATAGTTTATAAAATGTTCAAAATCGGAAGAAATAACATAAACGATCAACGTTGCGTTACGAATTTCGAACATTTCCTAAAGCGTACTGTAAAGTGTATCAAACTGTAAAATATCGTTTGACGTTGTTCGTTCAAATTGATGTACTTTCGTCGAATCGTTATTACCGAGGAACGCTCGAACCGCGAATTAATAGCGAGTCTCGATCGATACTCCGGTATGGCGGTCGTCGATCGAACGTTCCCTGGATTCTATTCGTCTTCTGTGAACAAGAGCGCGCGTTGAACGATGGGAAGAGCGGCCGGTGTGTGTCTGTCCATTGAATAGGGCCGATATGGGAGCACCACTGTTGTTAGCCAGAACGTTTAAGGGGGCAGCCGTCTCCCCGTCCGCCTAATAGTTTCAGGGGTTAGGACAAGCATCGCGTGCTCCCAGGAGCATCTCAGATTCTAATCTGACACTTCCGTCGTCATTGCCACAATTACCCCGGCCCACGATATACGCGTCCTAATGCCTACCCTCTCGCGTTGTACCGCGTACCCTTGAGCGGCCCCCGAGCGGCCCCCGAGCGGCCCCCGAGCGGCCGCTACGGGTTGCTTCCCGGCGACGTTCGTCGACGGTGTGTCTTTCGTGTGCGTGCCACGTCGCACTACACCGCACCGTACCACACCGCGTCACAAAGGAAATTGGTCGTATGGACATCTGGCGCTAAACGTTAGATAACGTAAACTATCGAACAGGTTGACCAACTCGGTAATTACTGTCCGAAGGGCTGTCCTCTGTCGCTTTTGGTATACGGGGTTGCTCCAATTGTCGTTGGCGATAAGACGCGCGTGGAGATGGCTTAATAACGTCCTTTCTTCTTTCTTTTTTTTTTCGGCGGACGAACCAGGTATCCGGGCATTTTTTTGGCCGATCGTCGCCAGTTCTCGGCGATCGTTTCGATATCAACGTTCCTCCGCTTCCTTTTTGGTCGGACGGTTGCGCGATATATCGGGCCGAAGGGTACGCGTTTGTCGTTGAGGTTGCTGGTTAAAGGTGGTTAGAGGATTATTCAGGTTTACTTCGATTTAGCTTTTAACTGGCACGACTTTTTAACGTCGTATCAGCCGTCGATAGAAGAATGTCTCGAACGTAGGAAGATCGAACGAACGAACTCGCAGAACGGATTAACCGTTTCCCAATGCCTCTTTTTATACTCAAAATCGTTCGTTTAAAGTTTTCGATCGTCGAACGTTAACGACTATTTACTCGAACCGGTATATCAGCTGGTATTTAAGTTATACCGCAGGTTGCGAATTTTTCGCCATTAATTCTCTAATCAATTTGCTACGATACGATCGGCAAGAAAGTTATCGATCGACAAGCCGCGTTAATTAGCACGTTGATCCGTAAACGGAACGAGCTCCGATGTGCGCGATCGCTGGCTGTTTATTCTGGTCGTCGCACAACGTTTAACCGGCTGTTACTAAATCATGCATCGAGAAATAAATACCCATCCGTCAGAAAGCTCAGGCGCGACTCGTCACCGTGTTCGCGCGAGATCTTAATTACCAGATAAATGGAAACGCTTGCGACGGAGGAACGGGAATCGTCCTGGGGAAAACGAGCGTTCGCATGCGACAATATTTATGACGTATTCTTCGAGAGAAGTCTGACGAATGTATCGAACGATCTCGCGGAATTAACCGCGCAGAAGGGCCGTTATTACAGGACGCGCGCGTTCAAGGAAAAACAAGCATTCGATACCGAAATACCTCTCTCTCGCGACTTTGCGATCGCGTTATTAGAGTCAACGATGAAAGTTTCTTGTAAAATTGGATCGTTAATTGAGAATAAACGTGGAATACGTACAGCGTATACAGATATTTATCGTTAAGCACGTTAAAACACGTAATTTCCCGATTTCCAGCAATCGCGCGCGAACCTTATTAAAATCTACAAATTAACGAGAAACTAACGGCTAAAAAGAATGCTTTGATTTATTTGTTTAAATATAATTAAAAAATGATTCTCAGTAGGTAACGATCGGATCATTTTTAACGCTCGTTATCGACATCGATAACGTTTAAGACGATTGTTCATGACGCTGTATAGTAATTCTCCTACGTAGATTTCCAGACTGGTCTCGAAATTGACGGACGCTTTGCCTTATCGAACAACTAGCTTCGACGATTCGATAAAGGGAACGCGAGAGAACGACTCGAGTAGAAGAGGAGAAAATTTTCGGCGTAAACTCCTTCACCGCGAAACGTGTAATTTCTTAAAACCATTACGCACCGTTCGATCGATCTCGATTCTTTGCAAATACTACATTCGGCAATTTTCATTATACAGCCAGGTAATAGCATACACGCGGGCAACGAATAGAGTACGGGGGACGTGTCTCGTACGCGTTGGCGAATTAATTCCGTTCGATGCGTATCTTCGGCAGAAAACGCGGTAATTCCAGGAAGGAGTCGTACGGTTTTCCTGCCTCGAACGAACGGGTAATCAAAAAATTTCGTGAATCGGCGCACCTGTGGCCGCGACGCCGAGCCGCCGAGCCGTTGTGTAAACAGCGAAAACGAGAAAAAAAAAAAAAGAGAAGAGGAAAGAGAAAAGAAGGAAGAAAGAAGCAGAGAGAGAGAGAGAGAGGAGTCGATCGAAAGAGGGGAACCGTATGATCGCGGGTACGATTTTCTTCGCGTTCCACTTTATTATCGGGAAGGTTTCGACGGGGCGTACATTTTTCATGAGACGATTTCCTCTGCCGTGATGCGACGCCATTATCTGACGCCGTATCGCGCCGCTTCCAGCACGTATGTACATACACGGACTCGAGAGATAACGAGCAACCAGGACGAAAGTAGCTTTACACGGTTCGGAAACCGCGCACAGCACACGGTGGAACACGTGTAGATCGAGCGGATAGTTGGACAATTAATTCGCAAATTAACCGGTCGATTGGAAAATAATCGGGCCTGGCTAACGACCGTGACGGATTTCCTGGAACGCGCCGCGACCACCACCGGTCGTGTCGGTGAATACAATCAAGATACCGGCTTGGTTCGAGCGTAATTTCCCTTGTAATTTGTAATTTGCGAATAAAAATACCGCCGCTTTTATCGATGACGAGTTTCGCTGCGCCTATCTATTCTACGTCTGTGTGTTATAGTTTAGCGTTCGCGCGCTTCCGAGTTGTTCCGTTGGCAATTTATTAAAGATCTGGCCTTTTTATCGTTCACAGTTTGATCGGAGATTCCAGCTTTATAATATTTTACGAGTACGCCAGCCTCTGCGTATTTATCGCCTGTACAGTCACAGCCAGTATAATATATCAATATATATAGTAAGCAAAAGGTAAAGATCGTAGGAAATTCGATAAATTTCTATAGTTTTTCAGAGTATTTGTACGATTTAATCGTTCAAGTATGGTCATTGATATCCGTGAGAGATAAAACAAAGTTAATAAAGTAAATAAAAGCAGAAACATCTAATTACGTTATCTCTCTTAACTGTCTGTTTCTTAACGTTCTTGTTACAAGTTCTCCTAATTCTACCGATATCGTTTTTTTTAACTCAAATTGTCGATTCTCCCAATTTTTCATATAAAATTAAAGTATCGAGACAACGCATCTGTAAATCGTCTTATCGCGATCCAAAATACAAATACAAAAATCCTTACGCGGTTAAGTTTCATTTACGTTTCGCTGGAAGCTTAAGGCGAGTCACGTCCGACGTATCGTCGACTCGAACTCCTTTCGCCGCGTGAGATTTAATCTATCGGGCTGATTCTCTTCGAGACACGACCCGTTTGAAAGACGGTGGCCTGCCGTTTCATCGATGGTCGACACTTACTTTCCGTTACTTGGCAAAAATTTTCCGCCGAGTTATAACGGACGTTCGGCGAAAGCAACGTTAAAAGCGCGGCTTTCGGAAGACGGCAATCGGATTAAAGCTACCGTGTAATTAAGAGTCCTTTGGCTCGAATTCATTACACACGATTACCGGTATTTCGTCCTTCTTCGACTCGCAAGCAGAAACGTCGGGTTAATCGAGAGCTAAAATGCACGATGTGTATACTTATCAAGATGTACCGAACATCTCCAAATATCCCTAATAACGGTTAAATAATGCTGCAACGACGGTTCGGAGGTTTTAATCGCCGCATTCAACGCCTCGTTTCTGCGGAATTTAATTACAAGCGATAAGGAATACGCAAACGAGACAGTCTCGCCTCGAATAAACGTAGATAATACGGTTGATCTTAAAAACATAAAACCCGGGAAAAAAGAAGAAGTCAATAGGAAAAAATATATCGTGCAAATATGTTCTGCAAAGACCTGATAACGCGAAAAATCCACTAAAATCAAAATCAAAGGTACATTGGAACAGTTTTCCGAGCAATCGCGTCCGAGCTTTAAGACGATGCAGCTAATCTCAAAGTTAAACGACGAATCACAGCTATGGTATCAGAAACGAAGCGCTTTACCGAAAACCATAAGAACTTTCCACGGGTCTTTAATAAATACACGAAGAAGAAAAATCACAGGTCCGAGAGGAACGTTCGTTCTCTTGGAACTTTCTAGGAAAACGTCGCTTTTACGAGCGTTAAAGTCACCGCACGTCGATACTTTCCCCTTTGCGTTAAAACTATCAAAGCGCGATACGATAAATCTCTCTTAAGCGATAGACATTTTCGCAGAAATCTCGCAGTAAATCGAATAACGGCGGCGTTTCTGGAAATTCGAGCGACTATTTTTTAAAATACATAGATGAAATTACGCGTCTATCCTCTCGCCATATTTTTCATCCTAATCGTCTCGATCGTACGATATATGATATAATCTCGTATCTCGGTCGTTAGCAGCTCCGCGGTATAGACCGAAAACTCGTATCCGCGCGAAAATAGCAAAGACTCGCCTTCTTCGTTACCCTGGAGGAAAATCGCTTCTCTGGAAAGTCAGGGTCGCGATGGAAACTGCAGAAACGCGATATCCGGCGGCTCGACTATTTTGGCATCGCCTGGTACCAAAACGAACACGCCACGATAATGGCCGTTGATGACGATCGTTTACATGCGCTCGTAATCGTCCTCGAGCACAGTCAGAATTTAAATATGCTCTTCGAGTTTCCACGCGAGAGAGCGTGGCGAAGAAGAAGAAGAAGAAGACGAAGAGGAAGGAGAAGGAAAACGCGGCTGGAGAGAGGAACGCGGATCGCAATTGAGCGCCGGGAGGTCGATGCACGCCAGGCACCGGTCGTTATTAAAATAAATTCATTAAGCCGAAACGGGGATCGCGCGAGTTCCCGCACGGGCGCGTCGTAAGAAATTCACTGTGTTGGTAGTGTGCAATTATATTGTCATTAGTGACGTCACGCGCGTAATACAACGCGGCTTCCTCTTATTCCGTCATTTTTTTCTTTTTCTTCTTTTTTCGTTATTTTTCCTTTTTCTCTCTTCTCTCGCGGATGCTCCGTGGCAGGCTCCGTGGCAGGCTCCGTGGCAGGCTCCGTGGCAGGCTCCGTGGCGTTCGCACAGGGTACCATCGCATCGCGCGGGATTCATCTGCACGGAGATAATCCAAAGCACCACCCCTCGGCCCTTGATTATCGAACCCGTGTAACGTACTACGAGATATCGCGTGGTCGGTACTGTTGCCACGTCGGAACTCGTTAACTCGTAATTTCCTTCGGGACGCCATTTCCAGATCTAAAGCCTCGTTCAGATCGGTAGTTCGAGTCGCTTCGAGACGATTCGAGTCGCATCGAATTTAACATCGAGCAATTTAACTTGAAAAGTTTCGGTTTACGCGAGTCGAGTTACTTCGATTAAACGAGTTTGTTGTTAAAAATACGTTGAAAATATACGACATATCGCTCGCAACAATTTCCAGTCGATCCTATTTCCTAAATAGTCCGATCCAGTTTCGGATCTGTCGAGAATAATCGACGCGATCGAAATCCGAAGAATTAAAAATACGTCGTGTATTTTCCGATTTCGATAAAAGTCGCGTTAACTTTGGCGAAAGCAATCGCGCCGATGTTCGTTAATTACAACGACGATCGGCTGAACAGTCGTACGTACGCCCGACCAAACGAAATCTCGATCTTAATCCCTTCGTTTTTACATCGGCCGGATCCTATCGCCTCCGATCTGTCTATCGATCGTTTCAGCCATCCGAAGCTCGTTAGCGAAAAAAATTCAATGAAAGGTGTTTAATATCGTAAATCGAATAGTCCGCCGGCGGCGTCGTAAACAGAGAATTTGAATTTCAAATCGGACAAGCATTAAGAAGCGCGTGGAGCACGGGGACGTGGTGGAATCGTTGGCGAACGCCCCTGCGGAATTCATCTTTCGCGCGTAAAAACGAGCCTTAAAGGGTCGCTAAGTGCGTCTAATTCGACTCGTTTTCCGTCGGAACGATCGGCTTTACGATCGTCCCGTGATTCCCTCGGCCATCGTTTCCCCGCCTCTCCGCCCTCCTCGTTTCTCTCGCTCGCTGCTCCAAAGATTCGAAACAACGTGCCGATAATTCGGCGCGCGACACCGTGATCGCGGCGCGAGCGTAAGAAAACCGACCGTGCAAAGCCATGAAATTATGCAAATGCACGCGGCTGCAAGGTGTTTGGATAATTGCGCGCGCTGTCGGCTCCGCGCAGCCCTTACTTAAAATCACATCAGCGCCGTGCTGCCGGCCGACGACTTTTGCGCCCGCGTCTCGCCTCCTCTCATCAGTGTCACCGCCCCATAACGCACACACATCCTTCCCTCGCGTTTATTACGCTTTTTGTCCTGTAGGTAACTTCTTCTCCTTTCTGTTTATCCGCCCTTCTTACTCTTTCTATTAAGTCGCCGCTGAACCTTCCAGCTACTACGGTACAGTCCTTTACGGATTCGATTTTTCAGCCGTTCGCACTCGGCAATTTTAACAATTTTAACAATTTTAACAATTTTAACAATTTTAACCGGCAGGCTCTTATAAATAAGAGCGGGCCTTTCCACAGAGGTAGGTCGATCGGAGGTAGGGGCGATGGTTTATGGCCACGTTGTTTTCCAGTTAAAGCGTAATTGTCGGTAATTATTTGTACCGGCTCCGCGTTATGCCGCAGTTTACGACGCGGGCATAATTTACGCGAGTATTTAAACGGGAAATCGATGGGGATATCGGTTAATTCCGGTGCAAGGTCGCAGGGCGAAAGCGGCGACGTTATCGGAATCTATCGAAAACGCGTAAGCTAAAAGAACGTATATACAATACCGTATGATTTGGATTGCTCGCTAAATTTTAAGGATCGATTAAAAACTTAACACCTTGTACTTACGCCACGTTTCCTACTATACCTGTATTACGCTTCGCAACGCGTACGTATATTTTGCTAAACATTAACGAGATATTTGCGAAAGAATCGTTGCTCGCTATCACGCTCGAATCGAAAACAAGGGACTTGCGGTATTTGCCGTTTGAGGAAGCAGCGATCGATCGCGAGATTTCGTAGTTTCGGGCGTAAGCTTTATGTCGCGTAGTTTGCTAATAACGTTGCGTCGCGATTACATAAATTAATAATAAATTAATAAAATTGCAACGCGATCGCGTTCCATCGCGTTCTCGTCATCGAGGAAACGCACGAAGCAACGCGACGATAAATAACAAACACGAAGCCTTTCCACGTCTTTGCGTTACTTTGCATCTCTTTGTAACTTAAAACGGTTGCAAGATCGTTGAAACGCTTACTTTCGTTTTGCTTCCTCCGATGCTTCCTGGTCGAATGCTGCCCGTCTCGTAGAATCTCGTGAGAATCTTCGAGACGCATCCATGAGACACAAGGAGTTGCCGTGAGATATCGCAAGGTCTGACGCCGACCAAAGCGAGCTGTACGATTCTTTGTCGAACGCAGTCGGGCAATGGCCTCCCGTTAACAAACACACCACCCAATTGATTAACTCCTGCTTGACCTGCAACAGCAAACAATAAACCGTTTCCATTTAGATTGCAAGTCCAAGTCCAAGTCCAAGTTTCTATCGTTCGTTCGTTCGTGCCTGGCCGTCGTTTCCATCCAAACTTTCTTATACACCGTATTATTCGAATATCCATCTATTTTCCGTAGCTTTTGTTCGTTGATTTTATTTGTTCGTTTGTTCGCTAAATATTTTCTTTCCTCGATCCCCGTGTAACTTCGATGAGCCACGATAACGCTCGTAGAAACAACACGGCAATCGTCTTGTTAATTGAAACTGCTACTCGTCGTCGCGTACGATACGCGCTGCCACGCATACACGGTTAAACAAACGCAGAAAATGAGCGTGCGCGTTTTTGCATCGCCATTGCGAGAAAAAGCGTCATTATCCAGGCGATAATCGCGAGGAAAACGTTGCTTGAGCGAACCGAAGCGTCTACCCTTGGGTTAACGAAATTAAATCATTAGCCGTCGGTGGAAGGAAAAGATCGAAGGCATCGCCAAGGCACAGCTGCTGCTGTGTCTCTTTTGTATCTCACGTAAAATGCACAATAATAGAAGGACGATAATCCGCTAATAATTAGTGCGGTTCAGGGTGGAGCACTAGGCAGATGCATTTTTTCCGAACCTCTAATAATACAGTTGGGAACGCTACGCAGCCAACTATGTACTTAATTGGCTCTAAAATTTTGTTCGCTGTAGCGTCGGTTCGTTCTATAATTCGTTCGATAGTAGACGTCGAAATCCAGACTACGAGTCTACGATTTCGAACAAGCTTGCCGTTCGAAACGCGAAAATACGACACGCAAAATGAGTTTGATCGATTAAACGAATGATTTAACTTCGATGTTGTTATCGTCGATATCGTTCGATAAATTAATCGTTTTCTTCGCGATCGTTTTAACGATCCATTTTGATATTTTTTTTTTTTTTTCATTACCGAATCCGAGATACAAGTTATCTTCTCGTTTCGTTCGTATCGCGCGAAACTCTGCGCAGAGTTCGAGACCGAATTTTAAAAACGCCAAAGCTCGGTTAATTCGGAAAAGACGACTTTCCTCTTCCCTCTGTCGGCGAGTTCCCAGGGATTCTCGAAAGACGGAAACGAAGGGAAGAAAGAATCGTCATTTTGACGTTCTTACGGGAACGTCCAAAGGGAAAGAGGACGTATAATTATCCGCAGTTCCATCAGCGGACGTCGGACGCGGGCAGGAAACAGGGAAAGGAACGGCGACACTCGTCGAAATCGTTTTCCGCTAATTTTCAAACGTCGCCCTCCCTGTCGATCCTCTCCGATTGCCGTCTTTACCAATTTTTCACGCGCTCCACGCGAAACGAAATTACTCGGATTACCGTTCCTCGATGTTTGCTAACTCGTCGAGTCGTTGCTTCGTAAAAAGGACGCTTTTGCGCTGTTCTCTCCCATACCGCGGTAACCAGCTCGATCCCCGTGAAGATAATCCGCGTTCTCGATTTTTGATACCGTCGATACGCCTGTAAGGTCGCGCAATCGTTCCTCTTCTCCCGTAGTTGCGCGTACTTTAATCGCTACAAGGTAGTTTTCCCTGCAATGTAGCGACGCTGAATTTACGGTGGATGCGTCGTTGCGTTACGCGATACTTCGATGTTGTTCACCGATGTTGATCGACGAGGATAACGCATTGTTACGTAAGTAGATTGAATATTTATGGCGATTAGCAGAGAAGATTATTACGAGGAGGAAATTGCTTAAATCCTGCGGACCTGTTATATGGTTTGCGAGCATCGACTGTAAGGAGTCTGTGCTTTTTACGTTTATCTATCTGTATATTCTATATACATATGTATCTATATTCTTATCTATACTTGTTCGATGGATTGGTAGGTTTTTACGATAACGATTTTGCAAGACGAAGACGATTACGATCGTAATAAAATCCTGTTACGTAAGCATTATATCAGCGCATTCACGGTGAAACGATACGAATCAAAGCCTTGAAGAATTATTATTAGACCTATTATCTATTTGGAAATCCTTTTTTAATTCTACTATCCACCGTGTCTTTAGATTTCTGCTTTGACAAATTATCGGTATTCGTATTACGTTCCTTTTTTTGTGGTTATTTAGCGGTTCGTGGCTGTTATTTAGTCGTTACGTAGGAAATATCACAAGTCGGGATTATCATAGAGATTGACAAATACGTTGTAAGCAGAAACGCGCAAGGTCTGACAGAAGTGCGCTTAGTGGTTCGAATCATTAAGCTCGATAGCATTATTCTATCGCATCGCCTCTATTCCCTTTCGTATCGTAAAACTAAGGCACGCTATCCGCGAAACGCGGAGCAAATCTATCGACGTTTAAAAGTTAATCTGCTTCGTTGGTATAAACGCGCCTAATTTCCTCTACGCGTGTCCAACGCGAATTAACCCCGTAACCGTTCGATTAATTTGCAGAACGCATCTGCCGTAGAAAATATGACGAAATAAGATGTTACATTGGAATTGCGTCATTTAAAACGGGAAGCGAAGCGATTACTAATAACCGTTCGCAACAAGCGAACGGTCCTTGATGACTTTTAATAACGTCAGCGATCCGGTCAAGAATCGACGGATTCCGACCAGGCTTTCAAAGTTATTTAATCGTGGTCGATTTTCGATATCCTTTCGAGTCTCTTACGCTTTTATAGGCCACTTTGCTGTTCGTCGATGGACAGAAGTGAGAAACGAGGCGGTTCGTACGATCGATAAAATCGTCGCCCGCGTTCCGAGATCAAAAGAGGCAGAGCAGGAGGCTCGTCCGAATCGGCCGAGAAATTATCATAATTCGTTTCACGGCCGAAATTTTGATGGAGGATCGTTTCTCAGATTCCACGGTCACGCAGCTGCTTAAATTAACGATATCCGGATAATAAAATCGACCTTTTCGCATACGCGCTTCCACCGCTCGTACTTTCCTCTTTAACGCAGACGCCACTTTTCAGTAGAGACGATTTAAATCATTTGAATATAGCGTGTATAGTTCGAGTCCTTAAATGTCGGATATTTTAAGATGCGAGAATGCTAATTCTCGCATAAATTCGATCCTTACGTCGTCTCTGGAAGAATAATCGCGAGGGCAAGAAATAGGTAAAACGTATCGCACGAGTCGAGAACGTGAGAAAAGTCAACTTTGACAAAATCGACGTATCAAATATCTGGATTGAAAGATACGTTACGAAGAACGAATGCCAAGAGCGAAAGCATTTTCACTTCCGTGTCTCGTTGTCTTCGTTTCTAAGTTAAAGATAAATTTCTTAAGTTGAAATTTAAATTTCTTAAGTTAAGCAGCCCTTCGTGTTATTCGTACTCGTACGATATCCCGACGAAATTTATATAGACAGATTTATATAGATTCCCAATTTCGAATTCCAAGTTCCAAGTTGCCTGAAAACTGTTCGAGGTTCTAGCTTCAGCCATTCGACTTTCGATATTTTTCATCGTTTTACCAAGAAACCGACGGAATCGAGCAAACGACGAAGTCGTGACGACTAAATTACCGCCGAGGATCGTAAAACGGTAACACCCGGAAATAAAAACGTCGATCGATCACCAATTTTATATCGACGCGTTGAGAATCGTACGAGGACGGACGGGACGAAGCCGACACGCGTTTAACCACGCGCGGAATAAAATTTGAGTTACGCCGCCTCCGGACGTTCCCTGCTCTCTTTGAAACGGCCGAACGAGGGAAAGGGTCCGAACAGCTTCGAGATATTAAACCCGCCATAAATCAGCGGTGGCTTACCGACCGCGAGAACACCCTAATTCCCCGATCATTTTCGGTAGCCGACAATTACTTAACGGCATAATTATTGCCAGAAAATGAAATCTCACGCAGATTTCTGCGATCTACCCTCCGACGAACCGACGTCGCTGTACATCGATGTAAATGGCAGTCCGTTGTAAACGAGTTTCGTCTTTACTCGAATCGAATAATATGCCATCCGAAGCGGATAACAAGCGTCGAGATAAATTCAGCGTAATAGGCGAGATTCGCAGAATAAGCGCTTTCGATAAGATTCAAAAATCGCCGAATCGATGCCGGTAAAATCGAAAGATTCGATAAAACGTGGAAACCGGCGAGTTCTTGATATATTTTTTTGAAATCGTGAAAATTCTCGCACTCGGAGCATCGATACGAGATATCCTTTACAGTTAGGTAAATTACGGGTTGGGCCACTCGCCCGTCGAGCGATTCAGTTCGGTGATTACGAAGAGGGAAAATGGATACGAAAGAGATGCTGCGAAGAGAACGTCGCAAAAACATGGTAATAAAAGGGACACGCGAGACGTAAGAGCTCACGGGTGGAGGATGATTTAAGGAGGCCCTTTTAACAGCGGCGACAAACTTTTCGCCACGTTATTACGATGGAATTACATTAAAAAGGGGAGAAATTCTCGCGTGTCGATCCCTCGTTATTCATCGACGATATCCGACACCGGTGCAACGATTTATTCGGCGTTATCGGCAATTATTATTTCACCTCCTCCAAAATCCTGTCGCATGCGTCCCTTCCCCTCTTTCTTTCGCCTTGTTCGCTCTTTCTCGCGCTCTCTTTCGCCGTTTCCCCTCTTCCTTATTCTCCGCTCCGCCTTAATTTTGGCGCTACATGGTAAAAAAGAGTGTCGCTTCCTGTTCCAGGCTTCGCAGATCAGGCCGAAATTACTCCGAGGCCAGAACAGCGACAGACCAACACGACCGCCGGCCAAATTATTATTACGGCAAAAACCGAGCAGGAAGTTGCCTTCTTATCTTTTGTAAAAATCTCGGGGCGAAACGCGAAACGCGAAATTGCGCGAATAAATGTCGGATTCCCCGCTGGTCTCTTGTCTCCGCGGCGATGGCGCGAACGTGCAAAGTTATCGAGCATGAAGATCGTCCGACGGAGGTTCGCCCGATCCAAGAAAAAAGGGCGTAACATTCAATATTCGAACGGTCGTGCCACTTTTTTCCGTCCGGCGATCTTTTTCTTTTTTTTTTTTTTTTTTTTTGTACAGGGAGAAACGAGTCCCGTCGAGTGATTGTTTTAGATACTTGTTTTTTAATCTCTTGATTTACGACCTTCCTTCTAAGTAGCTACTTAAGAGGCTGTTATAATTAATCGTCGCTGTAATATATACGACGATCGGACTGCGAATAAGACATATAAAATATCCACGGTTCCTACTTCGTCTTTTGCATCGAGCATTGTAACTCGATGGAAAATCATTTTCCGCGTAGATTTCATTCTCTTGATCGTACCGTCGGAAGTGTGAATTTGCGTGAAACTTCGCCGTCAATGGGGAACGATCGTTTTTTAATTAGCTAATAACGATCGAACGTATAATCGGTAACTTGCGACGCAAAAAGCTGAAAAAGTTCGATGAACCGACTAAAGAGAAGCTTTTCTCGGAAGATCGCGGGAAACCGATGTTTCGCGTTTCGTTAGAAAATGAAGAAAAAGGAGAAAACTCGCGAGCTCGAACCAAGTTCGATCATGCTGAATCGCTGTACGTATAAGTTTAATTGCCGCGTGTAGCGATCGAGGAGGAAAATCTCGGGCACGGGATCGAAGACGGTCGATAAGACCGGGGAAAGAAGGAAGCGGGACTAATCGTAAGAGAGAAAGGAGGAGGAAGAAGAAGATGATCGAGATAAAAAGAGATATGCGAAACAGCGTGTCGATGCATACCGACGCGTAACACCGTGTAGGCCATAAACTAGCGGGGGCAGAAAGATATTTATGCGACGGCTGGCGAGCATAGAAGAGCGAAGAAGGATTATATCTTCGGATACGTAATAACGGTTAGCTTAGAATTAGCGAACTAATGCGGGCAAGCGCGTCGATCGGTATCGCGTTTGCCATTTAGGCCCTAACCAAACTATACACCTGCCCTACCTGTAATCACGATCCATCTACGCTAACAGATTTTTTCTCTCCTTCCTTCTCCATCTTTCCCTCTTCTTCGCGCACGAGGGACACGCGATGCGATGATCTCTCTTTTTCGCTCTGCAGTCGATCCTAAATCGCATGTATTCGTAATTGAAATGTACGAGCGATACTTACACCCTTCGTATGGCTCTCTTTAAAGCTGCGTTAACAGCTAATCGGCTGGTTAATGGCTGATAAGATTTTGACCCGACTCTTTGGCTAATCCGTAAAGTGTTTGTACGAAGATGCCGAGGGTTGAACGAGCACGAGGATGATTTTACGATTGCATCATCGATTTTACGATGAAAAATTTCTTAGGTATTCGGCGCTCTGTGTGGTTGCTTGGCATTATATTCGTTGAACATAGGTTACGATATATACATTTTTGGAAATAAATCGCGACAAGTGGATAAGTAGATATTTATGGATTTACGGATTTACATGGGCGAAAGTGTCCAGAATGCGCAAAAGTTACGATACTTATGTAACAAACGAAACGAGTTTCCATTTAAGTTTCATTCCTTTAATCGTATTCAACGGAATACGAGATGAAAGAGACGAATGTTAAAATTAAGGGGAATTCTTGAATTATCAAATCTCTAAAATAAAAGAATTTTTGCGGACAGAAATTCATATTTCGCTTTACTTTCGAAGAGTTCTCGTTCCTTACGATAGAACTTGAAAGTCGCATTTTTAAAGTCCTATTCTGCTCTACCTACGCCACCGTTCTACCACGCGTTCTAATTATATCGATCGCTAATGTCGCAGGCATTTTTTAACGCGAAGATCTCCGATCAATCGTAAATCATTCTGCCTCGATCGAATAAAGTCTCAGTTCGGATACTTAACCGTTTAATTGCTCGAGTAATTAAGGCGATACAACGTATGCGTCGATGATAGCTAAATCGTTAAAAGGAATAAAAAAAAAAAACAATCCTCCCTTCGTTTCAACTGCAATCTCGATACCGCAGCTTGTTTAGAAGTCTTACAAGTCGTGTTAATAATCTACTTAAACGTTGAACGAGGGAAACGAGGAGAAGGGACGACGGCGAGTGGAACCCGAGAGGCAAAAAGCACGGCAGACAGTGCGATATAATTAAACTCGTTTAATAACAGGTCTATAGATCTCGCCTCTCGATTCGCCGTATAAAATTCTTCGTTAATTACTGTCAAACTGGCTTCTAAATCGTAATTTAGCCGACGCCTCGAGCGTCCGATCTCTCGTGGAAGGAATCGAGGAGGAGCAGCAGAAGAAGAAAGAAGGAGCGAGCGCGAAAGAAAGGACGCGAGCGCGCGTGCACGCGCAAAGAGAATAAGAAAGGAGAGATTTTAATTTTGACCAGCGAACGACTCGTCTTCTGATCTCGCCGACGGTAGCTGACCTCGTAATAAATGTCCGAGAAAAGATAACGAGAGGCTGGCATAAATGTCATCGTATAAATCTGAAACAGCCGATATTCATAGCGCTGTATCGGCGTTGCTAATACGTCGGTTTTGCCAAGACTCGTTTGGTCGATGGCTGATTCGAAGCTGGCGTACGTTGTTCGCCGAATCTGAATTTCTGTCGCTTCGCGTTATGCGTATATAGCTATGCGCGACGACAGTGGAGGAGGGTTATTTTTTGAGAAAAATTTCGTCAATTTCCAAGCATGTTTCGTCCTTTTATTCCGTTTTTCTATCGTTGAGAGGCGCTTTAAGTTTGCGCGAGGTACGAGAGTCGTTGTTGAACAAGATCACGTTGAAAAAGGAGTTACGTTAATTACTTCGAAGAATAAATTGCGACGATAAAAAAGCGCTGCAAGGACAACGAAGAAGCGGATAAAGCAAAAAAGAAAAAAAAGGAAACGAAATCACAGTGTAAGGACGTGAAAAAAGAAATTTTAGCAACAATAAAACAGCGCAAGGACAACGGGCGAGTAATTTTAGTAATTATAAAAAGTGGTACAAGGGCGTCAAAAAACAGATGCAGCAATAAATAAAGTTAGCGCAAGAATACCAAAAGGAGGACGGGCAATGAGAATAAAAGTAAAATTCGAGGTACCAGCGATAGAACCAAGGGCTAACGAAGCTGAAGAAAACGACGGATAATTTCCAAGCTACCTATATATACTACGATAGATAGATAATACTAGAAATCTGCAAATTCCAAGCAGAAGTGGAAATAGAAATTGAACATGGCGAAAGGAGTTGTATCGATGGAAAACTTGCAAAGAACGAGATTGCAATTTCCTTCGTATCTTTTTTTCCTTAAAAGACTGCTAGCTACAGTGTCCGGAAACGTTAACCGTATAAGCTAGAAAGCTCTGTATGGTAATTGTTACGAATACAATTCCCCATATTGTCGTGTATATGCAAATACTCTCATAGAGGAAAGAATAAACATGCATCGAGCTTCGAAGACGCTACTAGGAGATAAACGCGTATAGCCTTCGATTTAAATACGTTATGATATCGTATAATCACGGAAGAACAGGATACGATCGTTAGGCGTTTTGGAAAATGAAAATTGACGAATTTCACGACGAATTGCAAAACTCGATTAAATACGATCTGTTTGGCATATTAAAAAGGAGGGGAAATATAAGGTAGTAAACGTAGGAGCGTAGTAGAACTCACCTGTATGCGGCATATTGATCCAAGGATTTCCGCGATAGTCTGGAACAGAAACGAGAACGGTTCATTAACGAATGTAGATCATTCGCAATCATCGGTCGATTCTTTAGCGCACGCAATTATTTCGAGCGCTGGGTTCGTCCGTTTTATGGCATAACGATGACCATATTTCGTACGTGTGTTGAGAGAGGGCCTCGCATGTGTGCGCCGCAGTTTACGGGAACATAGCCTTTACTGTTAATGAATTTAAATGTATTCAAAGGGCGCGCTTGACGCTTGACACGGCAACCCTTAAATATGCAACCGTACCACGCGGCAAAATATTATCGCCTGCCGGTACCGTGACTCTCATTCCGTGAAAATAACGTAATCGCGGGTGAAACCGAGCCCAGGTCGATTATTCGCGATCGGCGCGCGTATCGACGATTTTGCCACCCGGCGACAAACGCGCGTAAAGGCAGCTGTAATTTGACCGGGCAGAGTCTCCCGAACAATCTCTGTCGATTTAATTTTAACGTAACGTTTAAGAAACGATTTACATCGCTTATCGGCGTCTTGTTTTAGGGATTGACGCGGACGTAGCTTGTAACTAAATCGCGTTCGTTGGAGGTCGAGAAAAGAGGATCTGGTTTGTTCTTTTTTTATTTCTGCCGGAATTATTACAACGTGCCAAGTTATTGGTTGAGTTAAGACGTTTTGCTGGTAACCAAAATCGTCGAACAGACACCTCACATTGCCGTTATATAAAACGAAAAATCCGTATTCGAAATTTCTATATTAGGAAAATTCAAGATGATTGTACATGGTCGACGATTGTTGGGTAATATAAAGAAACATTCGATATCGAATATCGAAACATATCGAATACGAACGATTTTTTATCGTGGAATTGTAACGAGTAGGTTTGCGAAAATATTCTAAGCACCGTTTATTATTAGACACACTCGATCGCAAATCACAAGTCACGTCAACCGGCATTAACTCGTTTCGCTGATTCCAATTCTCCGCTTGTCCTACAGTAGCAATTTTCGTCGAAATAAGCAGCGGCAGAAACGTTATATAGGTATAACTATCGCTAATCGTTATTTCCTGGTCACGGGATACTTTTTTCCTGTTTCGTCAAGTATTTTGGACGAGCGAACCACCGTTCCGCCCTGTACTTCCTATTTCCGCCAAAGTACCGATTACGGAATCATAAGCGTCCGAAACGTCTAAAACGAAATACAATACTTTTGAAATGGCATAACGAATAAGACGCGATAATTTATAAAAGTTTCTCTTCTCCTTCGATCGCGAGTAAAGGCGGAGTAGTTCTTTCGCGACACGCAAGAACCGCTAAAATCCATAAAAGCGATTCTTTTTTCCTTCGAATAAAGATGCAGCAACTCTGCAACGCGGTACGAGACGAGTTCCGCCAAGATTTACAAAAAAATGATCCGATATTCTCTCGTTCGTAGTGGAAAGTCTGCCTTTCTTCTTCCACGAAACAACGCGCGATCTTCTTCTCGATACGAAACGAATTCTCGCTAAATCTTCGAAAGCGCGGGGTTCGACCGAACCTCGCGATTCCGTTCCACGTCCGAAGGTCGTCTAACAGCGCATATCGATAATCGTGTTAACGCGTAGAGATACTTGATCGAAAGAAGTACGTAGACGGTTCTTGGATGTGGAAAGGAGAGGAAACCGGTGGGTGTGTCGGTGGCGACCGCGACGGCTTGAGAACTCCAAAGAGATCGAACGGTAGCGGAAAACTACGTGGAATGCGTGCGTAGCGTGGCGGGTGGCGTGTACTTTGTGATGCAAATTAATGCGCGATTACCAAAGCACCCGCTACCCCCGCCGCCCTTTGCTTTCTCGTCGTTACCCTCGCCTCGTTCGTGTCGAGGTCCCCGCCAGCGGAGCAAATGGCCAACACGGTTGTGTTTGTGAAGCGAGTAGAGAGCACGGTTTCAGGTGTATTCTCGGCTATGTGCAACGAGTACCGAGCTCACCCCGGTCACTCGATGGCTACCCACGCATTAAGCCTGCTTACACGCTCGCTCCCCTAATCTGATGTAACTATTACACGTTACGCGGCTGCACGGTCGCGCTATCGACGAAATTATTCCTCTTCTTTTTCTTCTTCCCCCCGTTTCGTCTTCTTCTTCCTCGTTTCCGTTATAAATTTTGCCACGATTCTTCGTCGCTCGTTCGGAGAAGCTGATCGACCGGTCGCGAGATAATTTACACGCGCGAAAAAGTGTCGTCGAAAGCGTCACAGCCGAGAATAATCGGGCAAACAAGCCTAGCTGAATTTCAGACAGCTTTCTTCGCATTTTATCATTTTAAACGGCAACGCGATCCAAGATGGCTTTGCTCGGACGTCTACTACGAATCGATTTATTGTCGATAAGATTTGTATCTCCTGGATTTAAAATATATGGAACATCGAGGAGAAAAATGAACGTGAGAATCGTGTCGCGTATCAGCGAAATTTCGAGATCCGCAAGAAATCGGGAATGTCGTATTCGAGTCGGTGTCTCGCAAGAAAACAAGCTGAACATTTTTGCCCCGCGTCCGCGCAAAGACCTGGAAAATCGACGGTGCAAAGTTATTACGGCGTCGACGATCGCCGTGGAAAAACTCGATTCTACGTATATGGTGTTTGTAAAGTTCGCGGATACCAAATTCCATCACGAAGTGATTTCAAGGTGTCAAGCGTTACTCGTTAAAGCAGCGGTTGCCCCTTTATTCGTTCGAAGATACGAGCACGATTCGGAAGCAGGATGTACAACGACGCGTATTAATTTAATTAGATCGACTTTCTTCGCGAAACCGTCATCGACGAGGGTTTTCGTTTTTTTATCTCAGAGCCTGTTTCTCTCGGGACGGGTTTTCGCTCTCTCGAGTTTTCATATTTCAGCAAAGATACTTTTTATTTTCGCGGTACAGACACCTGAGCGGTTGAAATTTTGCAGAAAATCGATTATTCGTACGACGGAATTCGATTTTGCGTCTTCGACGCGCCCTTTTAAGCTTCGTTTGTACTATGCCAAGCCATCGAGTATCCGAATACAAAGTTCGGAGTCTTGTTAGAGAGTTCACGTGTCTTCGCTGTAATCTCGGTAGGAAATCGAAGGCTAAATTCGAAGATCCGTAAACGTATTCCGATTTAATCTTAGTAGCCACGAGTTGAAAGGAAACGAGTCTGCCGCAAACTATATGTATCTGTATATGGATCGATTCGTTTCTTTTTAATTCGATAGTTATCGCAAGAATTCGAAAATCTAGGCATTCGGAAGTCGAAGAATCGATGTCGACGTTGGCGCAAAGAGTCGTGCGACCAACGATCCGCGATATCCATTTTCCCTCAAAAAGTGAAACGTTTCGCTCGAAAAACAAGCTGCCTTGCCGTTATCGTTATCGCTAACCATCTTCGAGGCTTGATATTTACGAGACAAAACGCTTCCTTCGTTCCACATAGGAAGAAAATTACTGGCAATTTTCTTTCGTAGGCGTCAGCGAGGTTGCGTTCGATTCGAAAGGATGATCGGAAATTCCGCGCGGCCAGTTTCTCGTCGAACAGCGGTCGCCACAATAAAATATCTCGGTAATGAGGATTGAACGATTATTATAAATCAAACAGGGCCGGCAACGCGGATCGTTCGCCGCATTTCTCGCGCGCCACGTGTTTTGCCGTCGTTACTCTCTCGTGAACACGTGTCCCGCCTCCCGCTTTATTTCTTTCTTCGACGTTGCTCTTCGCTCGCCCCGCGGTACGTGCAAAAGTGACGTACGAACCGAACGCTCTCGGACTCCGACACGCTGAATTTTTCTCCCGGTTCGCAAGGGGGCCGCCGTGAATTTCTTTTGGCCACGCTATGATACCGATGTTTCAATTACGCGGCTTGGCCGAAACTCGCGCCTAAAGGCTCGATGGATGCTTCGAATAAAAAGAGGATGACCAGGGGCGTGTAAAAATTTGTGGAAACGCCGAAACTCGAACGGCTGATGTACCGTGGAATTTTAAGGCTTAACGAGGCCTGTTCGACTTTGAATTTAAGGAAATATAAATTCATTTACCGATTTTGGGTATGCGGGTTATCGCGCGAACGCTTTGTAACGCGTATCAGAGCAGGATCGTTTAACTCGTAAATAGATTTGAAGGATTTCAAGGAATTCACCGACTACTTCTTGAGAAACAAATATCTCACTTCGATAAGGAGATTTCGATACTTGCTCGAACGTTGCTCGAACTCGCTCAAAGTTCCGTCGTTACCGCGAAAGAAATTTGTAGATGCTTCTTAATAAGTCAATGATAATCTATCTAAATCGATTTAACGCCGTTACTATCTTTATGTTGATTCAAGGTCTTTGATCGGCAGCACGAGCGAGACCTCGCAAATGGAATTTTCCTTAGCAAGCAACGTATTTAACCTTCCATGTAGCTTTCTACAACGTTTCCTTCGCGAGTCTAAGATTTTCGTTCCTTCGTAATCTTTCGATTAGTCTGAAATTGAATTAACCGCGAGTTATAGCGTATCGCACGAACGGTAAAACATTGGACAAAATTAAGCGCACAGGAATCGATTATAACGACTCGAAAACCGAGGAACAACACGTAACTACGGTGACATCGATGCCTGCATAAGACAGTATCGAGCTCCAAACACGATTCACGCGGTCTTCTCTCTCGCTGCTCCACTTTTCGAAAAGTATAGTACGCGTATTTTTCGCTTAGCTATCGTACGCTTGGAAACATTTATTTTGAATCAACGCAATCCTTTGCCCCCCACTATCGTCTAATGTATTCTCGACAAAAGTTGAAAGAATCTTGTCAAACTTCGACTCGTTATCGTTACGAGCATAAATATATTTCGTCATTCCGTCGATAAATAGGAAGAGAACTTTGCGAAGAATCCTTCGCCGCGTCGTTTCGCATCGAGTCACCGAGGTAAAAACGAATCCCTCTAACCCTCGCGATAACGATCCAGCAAAGAAGAAAACCCGAAGAAATTTCTTCAAAGGGATTGCCAAGCGACAAACTACGTAACCGTCTAACGTAATATCCGTCTGATACTCGAACCTCTGCATCTTTTCTTCCCATGGTATCGTCGACACGGGAAACCTTTGAAAAACGAAGATACAGTGCGGATCAAAATGTAACGTAACAATAACGAGGTTGTAAGTTAATTCGAAGCAGCGATCGATGTTTTAGAGTCGGCGTGGTATTCCATTCGCGATTAATCAATTGTTATTGACCGATTAGTTCGATAACTCGAGAAACGAGAAAGAGAGGGGAACGATGTATAGATGTAACATTTCTTGAAACAGTCTACGCTATAAAGTTTTATCGGCGAGTCTACGACTTTACAGATTTAATATGTAATAAATATTTCGTTAGAACGTAATCGAAACGTACAGAGTTGCAAATGAGATGTACATGTTCTAAATAAAATTCTTTTTTCAGATCGGTCTCGAGAAAAAGCGAACTGGAACGTTGGCGAAACGTGGAAACGAAACGACAGGTACCGACGTTAAAAACACGATGGAAACCCAATCATCGTGAAAGTTAGAAATCTATTTCCCTTGTTACGTCTTCCGTTGCAAGTTATCCAGCCGTGGAAAAGGTTCGATTTGAGAACCGCAGGCGGTAAATCGCCGGTAAGGTCACGCTTTTACGTGTAAGCCCTAAGCGAAATCTAGTTTTTGTTTATTCATTAGGTTACCCCGCTTTAAGTGGTACGTGGAGAAGGCTTGCCCCGACACAGCCAACGTTACACCGCGTTCAGGGTGGGAGGAGGGTGACAGGGGGACGGGGGTGGACCGCCGTATCTCCGATATGCCACCAGCCATAAAAATCTGAATATATTAGGCCTACATGCACACGACATCTCGCTCGGATCGTGAACACGTTACCCACGATAATCTATGCTCGTTTCTAGCACACTTTAACACGTTTCTGCGTACCCATTGGCCGTGGCTACCGTGGCCGCTCTACCTGCTCTAGCTTCTTCCTTTGGCCACCTTTTTCCGACTATCCTTCTTTCCCATCCTCTCTATTTGCGTTGCGGTTCCGTGTAAAAAACTTGTGTCGCGACTTCCTTTCGAGGATGGATGGTCTGGTTTCGATGCAAAATTCGAAAGCTTTAATTCGCTTCCTAACGAAAGCGAGAAATTCGAAAAAACGGGCGTGACGTTCGTCCCTACGATTTAACGATTTAGATCTCGTCGTTAGATCATCCGCAAGATGCTTGAATTTAATAGATCTTAAAATTAGCACCGTAATCTGTATCGTAGGTATCACGCGACAAAAGTACCGTCAATCGCATCTGTCGTGCGAAATACGAAGTACAAGTTGAAGTTAAGTGCCATGCGGTTAAATAACTTGGCTCGTGTCTGACCCAAGGTTCCGCGGTTTTTTATAACCGAACGATACAAATCGGGGCTGATACGGACTTAATTATTCGCATATTCCGATAGTCGGAGAGGTCGGATTCGAACGCTCGCTAACTCTCTGTACCGTTCAATCATGAAAGAACGCACGAACTTTGGTATTCTACTTAAAAATGTCAGCGATATATCGTACGCGCAAACTGTAAAAATCCCTATCAATTTGCGACAAATTGGTTGTTGGATAAAAATCGCCTTTTTACGTAATTGACCGGCATTATCCTTTAAATTTGCTATTTATAAAGGTATTTGTACGATGTACAACGATGTTTGGCATGCCACAAAATTGCATCGAATATTAAACGCAAAAAGAATATCTTCGGGGCCACGTCGCTCAAGGTTAGCTGGAAAACCGACATAAAATTGTCGCTTATCGTTGAGCACAAGCACGAATTTAGCGGAATCTCGATTTTTTTTTTTTTTTTCTCTCCCTCGAAATATATCGAAGGCGAGCACCAAGAAGCCTGGTGAGCTTTCGAGAGCGCGGCGAAGCAACGAGCAAAAAGGGCGGACAGGGGACTGGAGGGAGGTAATTAGAATAATTCGGGCCGCTGTGGTTCACGCCACACGGACGAATTTGCATTTTAAATGAAGCAATGGCGTGTCAGAGGCCCCCGGTTGCGCCGGCCAAGCAGAGCGGCAGAACTTTGTGTTTTATAAGGAACTTTAATATTTATCGCGTATATCCAAACCGAATAAATCTCTATACGTATATATGTATACACGTAGGACCGGGTACACGTATACAAGGACCCGCGTATACACCGCTGTCTATAAATATACATAACGTTACAGCATTTACGTCAGACCGATTGGAAAAGTTTGACAAATTCCGCTTTGTCTAGTATGTTACGTTATCGGAATACTATCGTTAATTCGTAATTAGCGTCATAAATATCAACGATTATATCCTTTCGTTCCATATATGTAGTCTCGTGCGGAATTTCAAATTGATTTTTGCAAAATTCTCGCGTTGCATGGAACGTGTAGCGATTTTAAACTCTCGTCCGATAGCGTAAGAGTGGCAAACTTTTATCGAAATAATGGATTTATAATGGAAAATAAAATTGCGTATAAAACGAAAATGCTGGAAAATATTCGATCTGCGTTAACTACGCTGCACGACGCGTACAATATGTCCGTAAAAAATATCTACGAGTATTTGAATACTTTTGCGAGCTACGGTACATCTAGTCTTTATCTCGCGTATAAACTTATGTATATATATATATATATTTATATACACACGCACACAAATACGTTAAGGGCTTCCTTGTTTGGACGTAGTCACGGGCAGTTCATGCTCGCGTTTTCTTTCTTTCCTCTTTCGCCGATCGAAAGAACCGGCACACGAGTCGTTCCTCTCCGCCGTGCCGGGGCCCCTAACGGTGGATCGTTATCGCGTAATTAGCGCCGCTGATTTTCGTGTTATGTCATTGACACGCATACGGCCGTACGATGATACCCTTCATTTCGGGTTATCGAGACCCGCCAGTGGAAAGAGGAGATTCCTCGTTCCCCGAATCGGAGGAATCAGAGGGACGTGTTTCGACTACGGTCGCACGTGTTCCTTTTCCTTTTTGCTTTATTTTCCACTTAATCGCACCTGAAATTGAACGGCAAAATGATCTTTGCATCTCCCTTGGGTGTGAAATTCTACTTGTTTTCGAAAGTTCCTTTGGAATTTGATCGATCGTATTTATGAAATTTGGTAAAACGGTAGTTAGACAATTTGGAAATTCGAGCGTAATCGGCGAACGGGGAAGGGTCGATTTTTACAGCTACGTTTCGTTGTTTATTTCCGCGCCAGTTATTACAGATATTCGAATCGAGGTTCGTGCGAAACGTATACGAGGCAAATCTGATCGATTCTACGAGGTTAAATCGTTCGGTTTGGATCAAAATTCTGAACGTAGGCGAAATTTTTCTTTGGCCGCGGGGCAACGTTACCGCGTATTTTTTTTTTTGTTTTTTTTTTAACTTTAAAATGAATCAGCACGATTCTAATGAACGATTAATAGTCGCAAAAATGGATTTTAAGATATTACATAGGAAAGGAGTTACTCGGTAAATTATCGAGGTTATCTAAATGAATGGATCTACTCGAATAATTTCATACTCGTTAAAATATTCCACAACTAAAGACTCTGATAAATTACGTAAATCAACACGAAGTAAAGGTAACCTTTATCAAATAAACGGCACGATATTCCATTTACAGTCTACGATTATTCGAAAGCAATTCTCCCCGACTATCTCCAGTATCTTCGTTATATTATAAATCAAATCGTTAAGAAACAAGCGACGTTCCAGCGACGTTTAAATTCTTACTTTGTATAGCCAGAGCTTCGTATAAAATATCCGTTGCCATGTTCGATCGATGTAAAATCTTTTGTTAAAAATACAACGAAAATCGAGGTACGTACCTGTTGATTTTTCCCTCAATAAGAACCGCCTCTTCTCGTCCGGAAGAATCAGAGTTGCCACCAATAGTCGATCGTATTCGCGTCAAAAGTCGTTGCGAAAGTTCTCTTTCAATCTTCCATCTTCGTTTTGATTCACGGCGAAACCACGATTCTCGGCATAATTTAGACACCGATGTTCCGTGACACTTATCGTCGCAGGAAGCGATTCCGCTTTCACGAGTGTTCGAATGCGTCAAGAGAAACCAGACTCTATAATGATACACCTACGACGTATGACAGGCCACGACGAGTTTCTCTCCGCTTCGATCCTGCGTTTGTACGCGCCGTCAAACCTCGACGCGTCGATTGTTTCGTTAATGACCGGCGATCAACGCGATCTATCCGTAGGACGTAGGTTAAATGTCATGTTCGAACAGAGACGCTATCGAGTCGTTCGCTTCGTCGTCGTTGCCGCGATCGACGCTCATCGTTTCTCCGCGCTTCGATCCTTCGTCGAACGGAATACTCTCGTCGGTGCTTGCAACTTCTCCGTCCGATTTCTTCGATCTCTGATATATAGAATTTTTGTACGTTCAATCTGTATTTCGCGATCTGGCTCGGCGAAGCATCGACGACGATCCAGAGTAACACGGAGACAGTTTGCTCGTGCTTTAACAACGATACACCAAGTAGCACGAGGTTCTAACTCGAAAGCGTTGGCGCGCGCCACTCTCCGAAACTTCCTCTCGATCCGATCCTCTCGTTTCTCTCTCAACACTCGATATCGAATCTTCTTGTTTGTCCGGTGCACGCGCTTCTTCTCATCCTCTTCGATCTTCCAACTGCCATTCTTCCTTCTATATTTCCGGTATAATCGGAGCAAATATATTCTCGCAAAGAGAAGTTCGATCTCGTCGCCGACTATTCTATACGCAACGATCGGTTCGACGAAGAGAAATCAACGGGAATATCACCAAACGATAGGTCGTTTCGGTAACGCGAACCGATAAAACTGTCGGCGGTCGTCTATCGATAAGAAGCTCGTCTCGATGGTACTACGCGATCGATCGGTTTGACGAGTGAAAGCTCGGTTGGCACGGTGCCGGCCGCAGTGGTAGCCGCTTCTCCGGCTGTCTTCCTGGACCTCCTCCAGGCGCTGGGCACCTCGTGCGCGCGTGCAGCTACTCCTGGTAGCCGTCGGAGTGGCAGGTCCGCGCGACGAGGGCAAACGCGCGCTGGACGACTGCGGTTGGCCGGCGAGCGTGCGGCGAGAAGGACGGCCGGAAGGAGGGAGCAGGAGGTGTACAGAGCGTAGGAAAGAAGCGAGACGAAGGCGGGACGAAGAAGGAAGTACACGTGGGAAGAGGGAGGGGATGTGAGAAAGAGGGGAATAGGAGGAACCTTCGGCGTGCCGAGTGTCGAAACGAGATAGAAGGAGGACCAAGAACGAAACGAGGAAGGGTACAAGGGTACGCGGCAGGGTTGGAAAGAGCGAGGAAAGAGGAAGATGAAACGAAGCTAAGCTGGAAAGAGGATGATAGGTGGATGACGCGGACGAAAATGATGTGGACCACGCGGAGGACGCGACGTATCTGAAGCGGGCTCGGCCCAGAAACGGGGGTTACGGGCTTTGCTTTCGATTTGGTCCCCCGTGCCCTGTGCCACGAGCGGTCCACGCTTCGGTCGTGGTGTCTGTTGACGCAGAAACGCCTACGTGTATGCGTGAACCCGGCGGAGCGAGGCAGCCGGATGTAGGGTTTTAGCGAGGACGAAGAGAGACGGCAGGCACGTATAGAGGGGAGAAGGTGACGGTAGCGTGTCGTCGCGTGCTGAACGCGTCGGTTCGGGGCTGCCCCTGTGGCCCGTGGCCCACCTTGCCCACGGCCGTGGCCCCGGCGAACGGAAAGTCCCCTTCTCGTCTCTGTTCCGGACCATTTTCCTTCTCGCTCCTTCGCTGCTATTCAACGCGCGCTTTCTCTCTCCGTCGTCGACACCCACTCTCGAGCGTTTCGCGACCGTTACCGTTTCCACGAGAGAGCCGTACGTACGGTCGATGGCTCGACGGAAGAGGGAAGATGGAACGGAGACGGCGATACGGGGGTGGGCGGGCTGACTGACTCTTCTCCGCAGTCGCTTTTCCTCCTCCACCAGCGGAGACTGCCGATCCTCCACTCCTACTACTTGGCACGTACTACTTGTGTCGCGGTGCGATCGAGTCGAGTCGACGTTTGGGTAGGTGTATGCTGGAGCGGTGGACGAGCGGCGTGTCGGGTCAGGGTTGAATTCGCACGAGGGGACGAACGGATATATCGGACGTTTCTGCCTTTACTCTGCTCATTTTTTACCGAATCGTGTTTTTCGATGGTTGAAACGGTCCGAAGAAACCCTTGTCGTTAATACGTATACGCGAGTCTTCCTGTCAATTTTTCTCCAACTCTGGAATTTTCATCTTTGCTGCAACAAGGACGAGATATCGGTCTATTTAGAGAAGATTACGTAAACGTTGGTAGAATCGAACGTCGGTAATACACGATAACCTATCGATCCAAGAACGTATTTACGTGATATTTGGAAACGTTGTTCGACGAGACGCGCCGTCGATCGATCGAAGCTCGTCAAATCTTAGAACAGAACCGAAAGCTCTATAAATTCTACGAAAAGTTTTAAACGTACGGTATTCGTAAGTAACGAGTTAATTAAGAATATTTAAATTACCGTTTAATTTCTTCGATAAGAGAAACTTTGTCAAAGTTTGCTCGGACTTTTCGCGTGGTAGTAGCACACGGGTAATTGCACTTACCGGAGCAAGATTTTTCTTCGGAGTGCCGGTGAAATTGACCGCAATTTAGCGATCAATTAATTTTTTTCCTTCGTACGAAGATAATTACTTTCGTGCTTTCGTTTGGCGACTCTTGATCCGTCTGGAAGTCGTTGTTCCTTAGTTTTCAACGGTACTTACGTACATCCACCGACACGTTTCCGTGCGTGACAATCGCGTCTCCTCTGGCGAGCGGTGTATCGCGGCATGTTGAAAGTTTTTTAACGCCTGCAAACTTCTCTTCACGCTCACGCGATTCCGATTCGCGTCTTCTATCGTGCTCGATGAGATCGTAACGCCGCCGCGTTAAGTCGACGATATCTTTTTCGATCGAGATCGGATCCCATCGATCGTACCTTTTTACCGCGTAGTAGGAAAAGTTTCTGCGCTTTTCTCTTGAAAAGCCCAAACGTTAGTTCTTATGCGAAGAAACCTTTGCAAACGATTTTAGGCGGTAAAGGTAATAAAGAATTTTATGCTTCGACGTATCTCGTTTTAGTTCGTTTTACAGGCAGATTGCTCTCATACGACGTCGATAAAATTTAATTTTATGGTAAAAAAATATCCCGATTTAGGGTTAGACCAGGACTAGGTAACGAGATCGGTATCAAGACGCTGATTTTCATTCTAACGAACTTTTCCTTATTTAATATTTTGTATCGTCGGGCACGCACGATGCCAAAGAAGCAACGGATTCGTAAGAAACTAGAGAATAAGTGTAAAAAGCGAAAATCGGCGCCGTTCGATCGTTACGCAACAGCGGTAAAATTCGATCGCGCGCCGAAAAACACTTTCTGCCACGAATCTTGCCAAAAGGAAAAACGAGGACGAAGGAAGAAGAAGGGGATCGTCCGAAAGCAGACATTGGAATCGTTGCGTAATAACGCTGGTTCCCTCTTTGAGGAAGATGTAATAATCGTGGCAGTCGTGGCACGCGAGTATCTTAAAACGCTTGACGAGGAAGATCCTTCGGTGTGCGTTCCAGGAAAATCGAAGAAGCTCGATCGCGCGTCATCCCTTCCACGTCCTTGGATTCGATAGTTTTGCTCGGTTTCTTGCGCAACACGCCGAACGAACAGTACCTTTTGCTCGACAATTATATAGAACCTGGAACCGAACGTTCTTTTCGTTGGACGAAACGTCGAATTAAAGCGATTGGTTAAACGGTGCACGCGTGTCCGCGAATCGTTGGTTCGTGAACGATCACGAAGGTCGTGCGATCCGAAAAGAAGGAATCCATCGGTCACTCGAGAGCGGCGGAATGATAATTTGCCATGGCCGCACGCGTGAACATTAGACAGCCATTTTTTGCGCGATTCGTCTACCTTTTGTTCTGCTTTCTCCACGACCAAGAGTGTAGCGTTATATCGTAGTAGGCGGAGTAAAACCGGTAAATTTACGGTTTAGTAGACTCTCGGTTTTTGGTTTCTCGGCTAGATATTAAGAGGAGGTTCTGGCTTGGAAGTAAAAAATATTGCGATCCATTGGATTTATCACGGATCCGTTCAACTTTGGTTTACGAAGGTTTTACAGCAGCCAAAACGATTAATTATCGTCGAAGACCGATGTTTTTCAAATGAAAAGATCGATCGCGTTAAGGAAGTGGCATTAAAGAAGTGGTTATAGATCGTTATTCGAAGAATAGAAAAATTCTTGTTTGCAGCGATGACAAATAACGATAGACCGATCGTGTCGTTACAGAACGATAATATTAGAACGAAATTCGCAGGAAATTTCACCGTTTCGGTATCGTAAAATTTCGTACGCGAATCGTTATCCAAATTTTCCGCAAAATGGCAATTTTTCGATCGATTCGCGCATCCTGTGCACAAAGATTTCTATTATACCCTGAAACTCTTCTCGACTCTTATCGAACGACTTCGATAACTTTTTACGCTGAAAATTATATCGCCGAGTCAGCCATTCCGTGGTATGTACGAGTTATTTACGCAATGTATACGATTTATACATTGCCCGCGTTAAATATAAATCTATTTTGTAAAATTATGCCGTTTCCCTAGATCTCCCTTGTTTCACAGACGTTTTTTGTCAACAACTGTCCTTTTGACAGCGACTTATATTATCACGCAGATAAAAATGTCACCGGTTACCATCGACCACGCACCTGTTCGCGTCGAATAATTTAGAGGTGCCGGCACGTTTTCGTAAAAGCTCACCAAAGAGATCGATTCGTATCAGAAAGAGGAGAGTTATCGCGATAACCAAACAGATAGAATAGTCGGGATAGTATAGGAGCAAGGCCTCGATTTTTATCTTCTAAATCGTCCCTTCGAGGCAACCAACAGGGCTATCCTCTTTGGCGGTCTCGAGGAACGGTAGCGACCGGCGCTGGTCGAACAGAAACAGACCGACGGAGTGCCGTTTTCGAAGTCTGAGTGACTTATTATACACGTGTGCCGGATAGAAGACACGATGTCGCCTTCTTTATCCAAACGCATCGAACAGGTTTAATTACCGCCGGTTGTAAATTTCTTTGCGGTGGTGTCCTGCTGCTTCTCGAGAGTCGTGCCCCGCGGCTCAACGCCGCGCCGTTTGACGTCCAGGAATTCAGACTTTGACGTCTTGCTCGAGACCTGGTACCGGTTTAATAAACAAATTGAACGGCTTTTAGATTAACCCGCAGGCCAGATTTTTGCGTTCAAAGTACTCGCTTGCGTGTTTCGTTCACTTTTTCCATCGTAGGATAGTCGAGATTTTTTTTTCGACACCTACTCGTTACGCGTATCGGAACAGTCTGACAAATTTTATTTTTACGACCGTAGATATCGCGTATGCCGCGTTTGGTTCCGACGCCACGTTTCGTCGCACTCGTAAATACGTTCGACTCGCTCGCCAGGTCAGCGACAAACGTCACTTTCCACTCAATTTCATCTCATTTGGTATTTTACGTCACGAGTATACGCTACAAGATACTCCGTACGTATACGGACCTATACCTAGACAATTTTATGTAATTTTTCTACGTAATTTTCTTTTTGCAGAGATGCGTTCGTCACTGTGTATCGCGATAAGTATATAAGAAGTAGATGGTATAGTAACGGATACAGCAAAGTATATTCGACGAATTCAGCGCTATCTTCGTTTTATTCGTGTTCGACTAATTTTTAATCCTAGACTCGTATAAGAAGGTGACAAATTTGAGACACGCTTTCCAAATTACGTTTCAAAAATTTATATCGTCGCGCTTCATTACAATCGCAAATTCGTGTTAATCCAAATTTCCATAAGAAACCTATTCGCCAAACAGGTTACCAACTTCATCGGCCGCTTTCCTCTCTGCTCCTCGCATCGTCTCCTCTCGGTTTATCAAAATGTATAAATTAACGATTGATCGAAGACTAAGCGTAATGCGCGTTGGCGCTTATATCGAAATCAACGGATTACAAATTTAAATTACTCGTTAAAAGCTTATCGATAGCGTACCACTTGCGATTAAACGAGCGATTCATCGATACGTCCGATGGTTTTAAATATCACTGATTATACCAATCGCGATAATCGTTTTAGAAGAACGTTCCTTATCGTAATAGCAACTATTCGCTTACAAATTAGACAATCATTTAATAAATTCGGATAAAGAATCTTTTTGAAATAACGAAACTCTTCCTGGCTACGGCGAATTTTATCGCTTTAACGGATGATGGATTTTAAGTTAAAGTCGATCGCGATAAAACTACGACGAAACATAAATCCAGCCAATAATCTCCACTCTAGTCTTTTTATTTCGTTTCGTTTCGACGAAACACGTGTTTCTTCGTGTTCTCAAAATCTTGCAAACTATAGCTTGTCCGGATATTCGAATACCGAAGATACGAAAATATCAATAATAATTATACTTATCGGTTGCTTTTAAAATACTCGCGTTTAGTCGCAAAGTAGCGTAAAAACCAGAAAACCGGTAAGAATATATTTGTCACGTTCTTTCTCCGCCAACCTCCGTATAAACCGTTGATCGAATCGATAAAATTACAAATTAAACGAAACGATCGATTGATCGAAGAAAGGAGATTACCAATTCGGAAGGATCTCGTTCGAACGCCAAGAAATCGTCCCAATAGCGAGAAATTCCACAGTTTCCTAGAACCGTACGAAATTCCACGATCGAGGACATCGTGAAACGCTTACAGCCTCGCACGATCCAACCAAGTTCTTCGCGAGTAAAAACCGCTCGATCCCCGCTTCTACGCCAGATGCTAAGTACCCAAACCCTAAATTTCGACGCGTCGTTTCGCGTTGTGGATCGCCAAACAGCGTGTACCATTTGTAGAAACCGCAACGCGGTTCGAAACACCGACCGGTTAACCGGCGATGATCCGTGAACGAGCGCAACCTGCCCTGGCAAGCGGACGAAATCGGGGGAGAAGAAGGAGGGTGAGAGACGACTTTTGCGGTCGTGGCACACTCGAAAATCCAGAGTTCGACAATCACTCTGTAGGGGGTCGTTAGAGGCGCCTAGGGTGCTCCGCTTGCTCTCTTGTTTGTCATCGAGCCATCGATCCATTAAACGAGACCATACGTTGGACGAGAATGAAAAACGGGGGGAATGAAAATCGGGCTTCGTGCAACTCGGTTTTCTTACGCGAGGTGTGATCGATTTGCAAAGATGACGTTAGAGCATCGCGGTGGATAGGAGGAACTTTGCGAGACGACCGATGCGAGGAATTACGATCATTTTATGAAACGAAATTCCATTCGTTATGGGGAATGGATGCGTATCGCACGCTTGCGGTACGTGTCCTTGAGCGTATCAGATCTAAAGAGAGAAAATTCCTGCGATTCTACGATCGAATTGTTCGCGAACTGCGTAAAATAAAACAAAATACAAAAATGTGCGAAAAAGTGGAGCGGATAAAGAGTGGAATCGATAATTTTGGCTGCTCGATTCTTCGGCAAACTCTCGATCAACCCTTATCGTCGTTGTTTCAACGCGTAGCCATTTTCCCGATTATCGATAGGAAGAAGCAGCAAGGATAAACGATAAAAATGAAATATTCTACGATATTACCGAGCAAACGCTGTCTGCTGATTACTTATCCCGCGCAAAAGGAGATATTAAATACTAGCGAAAGCGTCTGAAATAATTATTTGGAAAGGGCAGCTATTCGTCGAAAGTAATGGCAGAGGGCGAAGATAGCGAAGAGACCAGCGCAAATTCCACAGGCGTTCCATCGAGGATGATCGTTCAGAATTGTTCACCTGTCCTTATTTCCGCGACGAGGCACGGTCAGAAAGGGCGCTGGACATAGGCATTCTGTCGTAATCTCGCTGGTGTCTCCCGACGGCTCGCGCGCCGGCGATAGATTAATCTATCCGAACCATCTGATGCTCTCCTCGTTAGGGGTTGTTCCGTTGCTATTACAAGCCTACCCCTCTGGTCGTTGCGCACGATCTGATAAGAAGACGCCACGCAATTTTTACCCCAGTTTCGACGACAGCGTGCTTACGTACGTGGGAAACGCGTCGTCCGAACTTCGAGAACGTTTTCGACGAGTAGAAGGGCTAACCGACGAACGATTATCATCGGTGAGCGTAGGTAATATCGACTGCTCGACGTGTGCACGAGCTCGCGAAAGTATTTCATCATCTGTATACACCTTCTAGAAATATATAACTTGTTACGAAAAGAATCGCCAGGCCACTGTTATTTCTCCGAGAATTTACATACCAAGCGAGGTACTTTTCTACGATTACGGAACTTTGACGCTTTGAAGATGAAAAGCAGAATTTGGTTAAACGCGCGAGTCCTTTTCGCAGCCACGTATATCGGTTCGAAGTTCGAAAGCAATCTGAAGGTATATTTACCACGCTGGACGCTTACTATGCGCTGAAATAGATGCCTGTTGAGTACTAATTTTGCGCTAAATACCAAACATATATTTGAAATGGACGAATGAGAAACGGTACGCGCAACAACGACGTTAAATTCGAAGCTCGATTGGCGCACGTTTATGCGAAAACGCGTGTCTATACCAGGGCCAGAGGGATGTTGAAATTTGCAAACGATTTGCCGGATCTCGGGAGGCGTGAAGAAGTATGCCGTTCGGGGATGCAAGGAAAAAAGAGGTGGACAGCGGAACGAGAAGAGGATTCGACGTGCAAATAAAACCGGTTGGAACTATTAACTACCGAAGGAAAGGGGGCAGGTAAGAGAAGCGGCGAGAAACGAGAGAAAAAGAACGCGTTAGCTAGACGAGCTAAAGCGGAGAAAAGAGGATAGAGGAGGGATAGCGTCGTCTCGCAAGACTCCTATTTCCTTCGATGCAATTTCATCGGCGGCAATTTCGTCGAAAGCACGCAGCTGCCGCTTCGTCGAGTAACCACCGACGATATTAGCGGACCCTGGTTTCCTATTATTTTTTAAGCTTAGGAATCGCCATCTTTTTTTCTCTGCCCGGCAGGACTTCACGGGGCTGCCGCGATCAGGCATTAAATTTTGCAAACGAACTGACCGTTCTAAGGGTGGAAAAGGAAGAGTAGAGTGACGTAGCGCGCGCCGATCGAAAATAAAAGGGAGAAAGGAGGAGAAGGTGGTAGCGCAAGGTGTTCGCGCGATTCTGACGAAATAATCAGGGCGGCGCCGATTACCATACCCGAGTTAGTCAAAGATTGCGAAACGAGTCGACTACGACTCGATCCGTCTTATCATCGTGCAGCTTGCTTTTATCGCGCCCCGTGCCGGAAACGCCTCTATCCCGCTCGCAGATTTTTGCAAACGGGATCCTGCGACGCGCCGAATCGCTTGCATAGATAAAACGGCACGGTTCCGAGGAAACGAATCGAATATTTCAACTACACCTGTTCGGCATGTTGGCGGATTCTTTCGGTTTCTTAGCATTAGGTCGTCTCGCAAGTTTTACGTCTTCTTTTCGATCGGACGCTTGATTAAAATTAGGTTATCGGTATGATATTTTTTTTTTGGTTTTTCTGCCATCCTTTGCCCATTTAAAAACCAACAATTTTATCTTCGTCGTAGAAATTCCGTAATTTAGAACGTGGCCAACGTTGCTCGATCGAATCTTTCTGGTAGAAATTTCTCTTTTGCAATTTCTTTGAAAATCTCGACAGTGATTTCGTTCGTTCGTATATCGCATTGTCCGTTTTCTGGTAATTGCGCAAGCGATGCATAAAGTTGAAAGTAGTTTTCGTATTTTCGAAGAAGTTAGTCACGTTCGAAAACTAGTATCGGTCCCAGTCGTCCGACTCGTCGATTAAACCGAGTGAACGCGTTTCCAACGAAAATTTCACCGCAAAGGTACGTGTTCCAGGAAAACGTACAGATAAACAATCGATCGTTGGTCTCGCTGTCTGCGTTCCTTATCAGTACCAGAGAAACGTAACGATGTTTTACCTCTCACCGATAAAACTATCTTACCGATGAAACGTCGCTTACGATATATTTTTGCAAAAACGCTCGCTCGAACGAGCGAACCTCGCAACGTTAGAAACGCGACATCGACGTACAATTTCGCGTCATTTTGTTCATTTTCTCAGAAACCGCTTAAAAATATCTGAAATCTGCCCGTACCATAGTCCAGCAACCATAGTCGTTCGTACCGGTGCAAAGGTAGTTAGCCAGCGAATATAGTCGCCCGTAGCGGCGAAAGAGTTAAACCTGGCTAGAAACTTTTCGAAGAGACAGATACCGCTATCGTTAAATATTCATCGAAGGAAGCCATCGAGGATCTCCAGTCGTATTCCACGATACAATTTTCCCAGCTTAAACGCCCTATCGGCAGCCGCAAATCCGGTTGAAACTGCGCGAAGGATTAGCCCTCGAGCTGGATGGATACGGAAAGGAGGATTAAATCGTTACTTCGAGCTCATGCTTTTCCGCTTGCTTACCCCGTCAGCCCAGTCGGTCGAGCTTAGTATCCCACGTCGATGGCCCGAAGGCGGTGTTGATTCCCAGAGTATAGTACAGGCGTTAGGATCGATGACCAGAGAGAGGGAGAGAGACAGAGAGAGAGAGAGAGCGAACAATCGTCTCATCCTCTTCGTTCTCCCGTCTTTCACCCTCTTCCTCCTTTGTTCACGAAAGTGATAACATCGCCTGGCCCAACTGGCCGATGACACCCTCGCTGATAGAACGGAGGAATCCGATTGGTCGGTAGAACGGGTGGCTAATATCAGAGGGTTTCACCGATTGGCGGCTCTTTGCAACGCCCAGGAAGGATGCGCAGCTGCCAGGACATGCGTAATCCGACGGCTGATCGACGTTCAGACGAAGAGACCACGCGACGAGCAACGACCATTTCACCGTTGCCTCCATCGTTTCTTTCTACGACGAGACGCGTGCACGTACGGATAGGACCGTTCAACGACCATGGTCGTCGCCGTTTTCCGCCCCTTTTAGATCGTCCAAGGAGGGGGATGGTGGTCGTGGAACACTCCACATGAAGCTATATAATTCTGCAGGTCTTGAATTTTTTTAACACGCGCGAGACTTTCCTCGGTAGCTTCGATTCGACGGTTAGACCGAGAAGAGTTCGCGAATATCGCTTTCTCCGAATCGCACCTTGCCATCGTTCTCATCGTCGAATTTGACTTTTTTTTTGTTCATTTTTAATTTATGGAAGGATTCCTTCGATAGTTTCGATTCGAGAACCAGCAGGGTTTTTGCGGATAGCAATTTTGCAAGGTTTCTCCGAATGGAGTTTGCGAAGGTGACGAGACGAAGGTAAATATATAACGCCGAATATCTTGGATCATTCGTTTCGATTCGAGAGATATTTTTTCGAATCGAGCGTTACGCTTTTTACGAACGATGTTTTCGATCATCGAAAGCGGACGATATGGATTATGGAATAGTCGAGATAACGGCAATTGTAAATGGTTTGGATCTGTTCATTTATCTTTGACGTTTTTGGACAGTTTCGATTTGAAAGTCAGAACGAAGAATGAACGGAACGTTTATTCTTTAACAGATGCAAAAACAAGAGTATCGTGCCTAAAGAGACATCTGATAACCAACAAGGTTTCGCACGTAGATTTTCTGATGTCGAGAGACTTCTAAAAATGACCGAGATAATCTTTCCCCCGTTACAAGATCGTAATTACATCCGATTAGGCAGACCATTGTATTTAGAGATTGCAAAAAATAATAACACATTTCTCACGTTGTGGATAGTACAAGTCGCGCGTGATGACTGTTTCCACGAACTTTATCTCCATCGTATCTCTTTTTTTTTTTTTATAAAAACGCGTATCTCGTTCATGGTCGTCAGTTGTCGGCGTTTCTGATGGCCATTGATAAAAATATCGCTTCACAGTGAAAATATTCTACGTTATATCGAATGTTTAAATAATCGCGAGTTTCGTTGATATTCGTATCGTTGTTTTAGATACGAAACTTCGTTGTTTCTCAACGTTATACCGTACTTTCTCCGAATTTAGGTTAAACGTATTCTTCGCGACGTAAAATTTCGAATTAATAGAGTCAAAAATATTCACCGCAAGATAGATATAAGATATAAAATACGAGTAAACTCTTTAAAGCGTCATTTTACCGTCATTTCTTAGAATCCAAGTTGACGATGATTTCACGTTGCAAATCTGATTTCGTATTAGTAGATGATTTCGTTATAAGCGGCCTCGATATTGGGAAAATCACGAAGCCCGTGCACGAGAATCGAAAGAATCGATGGATCGCGTTCGCCAGGCTTTTCTGGCTTACACGCGGGCCAAGACAAATGTCAGCGTGACATGCCAACCGACTATAAACCTCCCCGTGAATTAACGCTCATTATCGTGTAGCTTAATTGAGGCGAGCATCGAGATTGAAACACTCGACGTTCGCCGAGGTTTGCGCAATGGAATTCCGTTGGTAGCAGACACACGTGGTATTTCTTCGTGATTTCGCTCAATTGGAACGATTAAAAATGGTTACAAAGCGAAAGTGTAGTAAATGCAAATTTTCTTTTCCGATTGTTCCACGACGAATGTAGCCTGACGATTGATTTACCGTTTCTTAAAAATTCTCTACTAGATTAATAAAACGGAATTTCGTTGGTTTCGAGAAAGTGCTCGATAGTCGTCGATAATTGCGACCGAAGAACGACGATCAGCAGACACTGTAACGAATTTAAATTTTCTTCTCACATCGCTCCGCGATAAGCGATAAATCATTTGCAAGCATTTTTCAAAATAACGCCAGAAGACTGTTATAAATGCGAATCGTATTTGTGGAATTTATAGTAGAAAATAACAGCTTGCAGAATCAGGAACATTTTTGCAACGATTACGTTACGAATATTTACGTAATAATTTTCGTATAAATTTTATTTTCCGATATAAACTTGATAATTCGCTTTGGAAATTGAAATATTGGAAGAGCGATCTCTCTCGTTCCGTTTTACAACGTAAGTCGTAAACTGAATTGTAATTTTGCGGGGGGTTTATGGTTTTTTTTTCTTGTAATTAAAAATACATTAACACGTTTGCTGGTTAACGTTTAGATTTATCGATATGTTCTGCACGTAATGCGTATTCATTCTTCAGCCGCATTATATTTAGCGTATACTGTAATTTCTCTAGTAACATAGCTTTATGATTGTTATTTATGAAGAAAATGGAAGAATTTTCGTTTAATTCTTACCTACTACCTGGTATTCGTACAAGAATAACGCGAATAGCTATATGGTAATTATCAAATATATCGCGTCTAATACAAGCGAAATTTTCAAAGTTACCGATGCTTGAATACGTAATTAGACGATAAGAATACGCGCGTTAGTTATACAAATAGCTGAGATAACATTGTTACAAGACGCGTCTGATATAATATACCTAACTTCTTCGCTTTATAATTACCGCAAATATTCGCTTTTATCCAATCCTTTACTAGTCCGATATGATAATTGCTTTTAACCATACGCTTGTAACGTAGCTTGTAACTGTTTTACGGGATATCCTTTGATCGAAGATAGCGAAAAATCTCGCGAAAGGAAATAAGAATATCGATAAGATCGTATCGTATCTGACATCATTTTCAGCGTTTCGTTACGATCAATCCAATTCGTCGTACATCTTTGCATAGAATTTGTAAAAATATCTCCTTCTAACGAGTTATTCAAGATTTGTTAACACTTTTACGGAATCGAGTTACGATACTCGTCGCTGTTGTTTCATTCCCGTTGGAACAAACGTCTAATAGGTACATGAAACGAGCAGAAAGGGGTATTTCAGTTTCCAAGAGTTCACGTTCGAGGAAAGCCGTGCTCGGGGCACGATGGTGTAAACCGTGAATTTCGATAATCACCGGCAATTGCTTTATTATCTCAGGCAGGTGGCAATAATGGGCGTTCCTCGGACTCCCGATGCCTTGCAACTTTGTTATACAAACAGTCGAAATCATTTTTTGACCAGTTCTTCCCGTGTTCGCCGCAAATTGTCGGGGGTAAAGTTCGCAACCCCGTATAGCCAGCTGCGTTACTTCGAAAAAGAGAACAGATCGACGAGCGACGATCAACCTAATAGCTCAATTTTTACGCGAGCAACGCTCGCAACGATGTAAGATTATGCGTATAATTTGTTTCTTTTATTACAGCCACCAATATCTTTGCTTTGTAAGTTGTTAACATTTTTCTCTTGCGAAGATAGAAAAGGGGAAGAAATATCGAATACCGTAAATTTTAAACTATCCACCTACGCGCCAATTCTACGACACTACAGCTTGTTTACTCGTCGATCGATCAACGCCGCTAACCCTTTTTGCTCGTCTTCGATCTCGCTTCGTACCTGGTGTCCACCGAAACCGAGGAGCCAAGGAACGACGACGCATCTCGGCTTCGGGACTGGTATCGTTGAAAAAACGAGGGAGACGGGCCCCCGTTGCCAATTATCGACCCTGCGCCAGAAAACGCCGGTAAAAACAATCGCGCGACGCTTCTTTTCGCGGCTAACCTCAGCCGGATACCCTCGTTAAGGCTACCATCGAAATTGCTGAAAGGTCGAACGAAACGCGTTTATCGCGCGAAATTACATCGTTGTTACCTCGTTGCTCAGGGTGTCAAAAATAAGGCACGAGCTGAGCGTGCCTCGCCCGAGGACACGCCAGGATAACAAGTCCGCAAATCACCTTCTCACCGAATTATCGCAACCTTTGCAATCGCGATTCCGTCGATTCTCCTCGAATGCGTTTACACTCGAGGTATTCGTAGCGCGACCAGACCTTTCCAACGTTCTGCCACCCGAAAGATATACGTCGTTCGCGCGTGCTTGACATTTTTTCTCCAGGAAGAAATTTCCTGGCTGCATGTAGAAATTTTAGAAACGCGAGGCTGCAGATTGGAAGATGCAGATTATCAACAGACGATACGTATAAAATTGGTATACCGAAACTGAATTTGTCGTGTACTCGTAAATGTACTTTTGATATCGTAAAAGTGTTTCGAATAAAACGCGTATTTAAAGACTCGAGGATGCTACTTGGAATTTGAGAATTTAGCAAATTTGAAGATATAGAAAGATGCGTGTATCTGGAAGAAGGTACAGCGTATTTCGTACGTTAAGTCTGAATATATGTTGGATATTGCGAAAGAGCGAAATGAAATTTCGAAAGCAGAAGAGTATAAAGTATCCATTTAAGAACATGGGAAAGTATAGACAAAGTATGGACACAAAGAAACATGTAATTTCTTAATTAATCGTGACACATAAATATTCATCGAACATGCTAAAAGATTCTCAAATAATACGCGAAAAATAAAAGGTCGAAGCATTGATCTAGCTGTTCGTAAAATATGTACAATATGTAAAATATGTAAGCAAAATGTGTAAAATGAACTCTGATATTTAGGATAATGAACTTTCTGTTTTAAATCAGCAACCTTATCTACGTACATACGTGTATTTTTCTATAAGAGATTAGAAGAGGTAGAAGATTAAAAGCACAAAGAAGAATGATTTTATGGACTCGATGCAGTTAGCTGAATTTCCTCGTGATAGTTCTAAGAGCGTAATTGGACGAGTTTAATCACAGTGGAGCAAGAGCCAGGGAGTTAATGAGTCGTGGAAAATGCGAAGTACGGCCAGAGCAAAGACTAAGGAGTTAGACGCGAGGAAGTTGGCGAGACAGCGAGTTTTGATCGTGTGTTAGTCGACGAAACGAACATCTTGTAGCACGTACGTTCGTTTTATCTGTCCTCCATCTGTTTTGTTTCAGTCGTACAGGGCGCGTTATCCGCGCGCGAATCTGTCTTTCTTCGAGAACGAGACGAAAAAGAAGCCACGATACACAAGTCGGTTTTTGTTGGCCGTATCTAATGATAGGTAATTTAGCATCTTTTCGGCAATCACCGGCAGAGTTCTTAATGACTTTTGACCGGGCTGCGATAATTTTTCAGGGATACCGGGTTGACAGACCGCGACACAAGTATCTTTTCTGGCCAGCTGCGCTCTGACGCTCGCTCGAATATACGTTATTATTGAAATTCAACCAATGGAAAATAAACGTAGCTTAGAAACTTTCTATTCCTGCCCCAAATCGTCAAGTTATCCCTTATACCGATCACGAAGAGTATATCGATCGTTCGATGGTCAAATACGACGGTCGATATAAATTACGTTATCAACGAAACGATCAAATCGTTAAATCGTATCGCGAACAAGAAAGTTTCGTTGCAAAGAAAACTTAATACTAGTCCTATCTTATTCTACTTTATTCTACGCAAAATCGGACCCAACTATGCTAGCGAATACACACATATGTATCATTTTATTACCGCATACGTTTATATAGGGTATGTTACTGACAAAACCATTAAATCGTAGAATTATAATTACACGTCCCCGAAGATACTTCACCAAAAAAAAAAAAAAAAAAAAAAAAACTATTGTTCGTAACGTTACTTGCACGAGTAATGCTTGTACCCCGAAAATTAAAAAAAAAAGAAAAAAAACAAAAACAGGAGAGAAAAAAAGGAGAAATTAATTACAAATAACCATAAAAACTATCACGAAAATTGCATACTCTGGTGGAGAAACAAAAGCAAAGAATGGAATCCACCACGTGCACCAACGCCACGGTATCGCTTGGCAGGCTGAATTAATGAGTACCAAGCGGTACTCCAACAAAACTGAAGTTCAGATTACATAGTCGAGTAATAATGATTAATGTCCCCTAAAAACTAATTACAACGTAGCAATAAGAGGAGCATGGTACGATTTCGTCCATGCACGGAGGTCGTCTTCCGTCCAAATGTTAGCGCGCAAAACCATTGTCTCGTGTCCCTATATAGGTTCCGTGGCAAAAATGGGAAGAAGCGAAGAAAAGAGAAAAATTAGGTTCTTGATAAGTGACAAGCGGCGCCTGGTTGTTGTTTGGTCGTGACAGGTATTCGTACGTACGTGCACCGAGATCGTCTTCCGTCCGAATATTAAAGTTGTTCCGTAATTTGGTAACGTTCGTATTGCATATTTTTCACCTATGACGATCTGTAACCGACAGTCACTCATTCCAGAGTACATTATACGAAATACAATATTCATCGATATTACATCGACGACATTCTATCGCGGTAATATTATTTTGTAACGTTGTATCTATTCGCTGCTCTTGTCAAACACGATGCTTTTTTCTAAAATTATAAGATTTTCGAAACGTTCGTGTTTAAACTTTCTTTCGTCCGCCACCGTGGAGATTCCCTGACATTCGGAAGGAGAGGAAGGGAAGAGAAGAATAAAATTTTTGACGAGTGACAAGTGGGGCCCCGGTTGTTTTGTCCGGTCGTGAGAGGTATTCCATCCGGATACGTTCTGTCGCGACGAATCGCCAGATTCTACGATAAGGGTAAAAACGGTACGGCAAATGAAATTTCTGCCAACCGTGGGCGTGCCGCGGCGAATCGAGTCCTGCCGGACGTGGCCGACTCGATCTACCCCAATTATCTATCTGACCGCATTATCTCGTCCCTCTTCTTCCGCGCAGAAATTCATTAAAGAGTGGCTCGTCGCGTCCGCGTAGACGCGGACGTCCTGTGAGCTTGAAACAGAAGTTGAGAGACACTCGACGGAGAAAGAGCAAAGGGAAAAGCGTGGATTTTTGTTTCGGTGAAAATTATAGAAGGGCAAATTTATAGGGTAAGTTGAGAAAATCAAATTTTCACCTTTCCTCTATCGAAAAATACGAGAATCAGAGGAAAGTCTTACGAGTTTAATCGCGAACGCATTTTCCTCTAGTTTCTATCCTACATAGAACGTCACTTTTTTCTCATTAACTTGTAAAATTTCCGCCAAAACGCGTATATCAAACTCCTATATCACTATTTTCCACTAAAACCTGATATTACCCTATCTAATACCTATAACTAGCTTATCCGATACCCATCGAAAACTATATAATTATATAATTGATGGTCACAGATAAAAAGCGTGGCGTGACACTTGCATAAATCATATTTCAAATTAAGATACCCCCAAGTTAAGATCGAAACTGTTTTTCGACCTGTTAACGAGAGATTGTTTATCCAAAAAGTATAATGTATGGATAAAGAGAGAAATATGTACGTATTTCGATTAACAATATCCTGAATTATTAAAATTGCTCCTTTCACAACGGACAGGGAACGTGATTTATGCGAACGTCACGCCACGTTTTTCGTATCCAATCTGTCTTAAACCAAAGCTAATGTTACAAGGTAAAGGCTAGGGCTCGCCGTCTATAACCAGACAGCTAACAACGTTTCTTTGCTTTTCATCCAATTCAATCCAATTCGTCCAATGTTAACTAAATTAACGTAACAATTAAACTACTATTACAAACTTTTTAGAAAACATTGCGTTTTTATCTTGCATTTTTAAAAGACTTACGTCTTCCGATCCGATTGTTTGGTTTTTCAGTTGTTCCGTGTAATACTTCTTTTTCGTTATCGAACGACCTAAGACCGGAGAAACAAACAAACGCGAGTTTAAAATGTTTTCCCCGTACGGTGTCCGATGTATTCTCGATGCTTTCCTAAAGTCGTCCCTCGTTTATGAATCGCACCGGTACAACCTAGTCGGGAGAAAAACGCGAATTTCTTACGGCTTGTCGCGGACCGTGTAAACGATCCTTTACGACGGTACCGTGCTAGAATGTTTATCGCGCAGGTAGAAGGACGCTGTAAAGCGGCACGCTTGATAACGCTTAAGGGTCCCGGCGTGGCCGTAATTCGTCTTTAAGTTGCAAATGAGAGCCACGGAGTTATCGCATTAACGTATTAATTACGAGGATGCCGCGGTCCTCGTTCCACAGCTCCGCCGCAATAAAGCGATAAAATACGAATCGGCTCTCATTCGTTGCTCGCGGAACGTCGGTCAACGTAGCTTCGCGTTCTCCACACGTGGCTATTATAGGCAGATGCTAAACGCCTCCCTTTATCTCGCATTTTTCATGCGTTTCACGTACAGGCAGTTTCTCGAGAGGACGTCGAAACTTCGACGATAAAATATAACTTTTGGCCAGTTTTACGGTGCGTTTGTTCAACCTTAGGAAAAACGATGGTTTTTAGATCGTTTTACAACGATCGATCGTTGTAAAATACGGAATAGATTTTAGTAAGATTTAGATTTTAGCAAGGTAGTAAAATTCGTGGTGTATCGATTTTAAACACTCTCCTGTCCATCCCCGTAGACACGATAACAGCGTCCCTGAAACCTTTGCACTCGAATCCCAAACGATTCGAAGCGATCGTCGTGATCGCCGCGAAGCTGCACCGCACGAATAACTCGCGTTAAACATTCGTCGCGCTAACAAAAAGTCTAATGAACGTTCTTGCTGGCAAACGCGCTGCTCGGTCTCCTTGCGTTCGAATTAGACGTCTTGTTCGTTGCTGGCATTACACCTTGTACGACACCTTGTACAACACCTCGTACAACGTGGCGTACTTTCCAGATAATTTAAGCGATCGATACAAATTAACGATATAACGCGTTGCTCGAACCCCTCTGCCGACACCCAGGTTTCCAACGATCGAATTAATCGCCAACCTTTTCTCTCCTTTGCTTTTATGCACGCGCGAACGCCAATTCGGAAGCTGGTCGATCGCTCGAAACTTTAAACGCAATAACGTCGATGATCGTCGGTAGATAGTCGTTTGGAATCGCGTCGTTTAGCGGATATTTTTTCTGGCTGCTTGCAGACGACGGGGTAATTAACGAGATATACGCAAATAAGCGAAATCACGCGAGGCTCGCGATTCGACCTCGCTTCATCGAGCGACACGCCCATACTTGCCAGCCTTTTCGATATTTGTAGCACTCGTTAGGTTAAACGACTGCAAGTTCGTAACGATACGTGGCGGCGCCCCTGCGCGCACTCTGATATTAAACGCGATTTATTTACTTTCGAGTAAATTGCTTTATAAATAAGAGCGTACATGCAATACGGTTTCGCAGATGGTTTGCAAATTTGTGTCTTCTGGCTTGAAAATGATCTTGACATTGGTACAGCCATGGTTATGGTAATTTTATTCTATACTTTTTTTTATATTATATTATACGTTGTATTCCAAGTTTCGTTATATATATATATATATGTATAATTGTCATTACGTATCGACATATAACGCGTTCCATGGGACGACGAGGTTCTACAAAATTTCGCGCCCGAGGGATTTCAGCGATCTGCTGTTTACGCGTCTTTCGTGCATCGTTCTTGTACGATATATCATAGTGGTTAGACAATTTTTACGTTATACGCGTAAAATTGTAAATAAAGTTTGTTCGAGTTTCGGCAGCGAATGTAACGAGTAGGTGTCTTAATATTCCGGCAGTGAAATTCACGTTTGCTTCGTTCGCGCTTAATCGATCCCTGGGTCGTTTCCTCGATAGTATTTTACCTTTCGTGTTTACAGTTATACCGTAGATATACCGAGATTCGTAATCGCGAAGACGACGCGACGCAATACGCTTTCAATTACAAATTACGGTCCGTGTATGCAGATCGATATATAATAATTCCGTTTAATACGAGGATACGGCGAACTCTGCGATTATCGCCACTTAATTGGCAATCGTAATGCCTCTTTATCGTAATTTCATTACTCGCCTGCTGCCAGATCGCGTGAACGGAATTTCGTTCTGCGTTTCGCCCGAAGGTGTCCCACATTGCGAAATTCTCAGAGCATCTGGAACGATCGTCCGCGTTATTACGCGGTGGACCACAGCTATCTCCGATTGATCGACGGTAAAGAAAATAATCGCGTTGATCGGTGAACAGGTGTGGAGACCCGATACGAGGAAAGCTAAGGTGGACGGTCGCGGTCGCGAGGAGAAAGTCTCGGAATCGGCGCGTTTTCGCAACTTTTAACCCTTTGTAGTTCGAAGTAACTTGGAAGTTGCACACGTCCGTTTATGCGACCGTTCAGCAGTGCAGTGGTGACATTTAAGGGGGTTATCTTTAACACCGATCTTGCGTTTAAGACGACTATTCGCGCGGTATATTAATCTTTGACCAGTATACTTGCGGTAAATGTCTCGTATCTTCTATGCGCATTTTCCTATTGGTCTCGAATATCGTCGATAAGTACCGAAATAATTTCTCGAGCCACGATACGTATCAACGATTTGACAAATTATACGGATCTGTAGAGGGCTGATTCGTTTCATCGGTGTATCTCCGAGTCCTCTGACGATCTGCCTCCTGCATTAAAAAGTACAACGTCCCAATCGTAATCGAAATCTGAAATTGGCCAAAAATCACGGGACGAAATTAGCGATCGAGTAGTAGCAATTCATCTCGCGTAGCAATTCATCTCACGTAGCAATCTACCGTTTAAATCTACGTATATCGCTACATTGCGACCCCTGAATAAATCGTCTTGCTACAAAGTATATACCTATCAGCATATTCGGACATCTTTGAAGTTGCGTTGCAAGAGCAGCCGTCGCGTCGTGATAAATAACCGATGCGGGAAACGGCGTGGCCCGTTCTAAACCGAGTCTGCAACTTAATTGACACGTACTAAATTTCCATTCAGACGGCGATCAGCCTCCTAATAACGCGGCCCACGGCAAATAAAGCAGCATATTAAAGGCGGCCAAAAGACACACACGCGGTCCCTCAGGATCTTCGTTAAACTTCACGAGAGGAGAACCTCGTGCACGCACCTTGTAATCTTGATTCTCAATTGATGTAGAAGGCGTTTGCTCGTTTCTTAATATATTTTCGTAGGCCGGGTGCACCTGTTGCTCGACCGAAGGACGAAAGCAACCAACTAATTATGGAGCAATCAATTACGAAAGTCCCGACATACGGGACGAGCTGCCGAACGCTTCGTCTCGTGCTCGTCAACCTGTTCGCGTACTACCAATCGATTTTTGATTATCGGTTAATTTCTTAATTGCGGGAATCACTTAAGAGCCAGCGAGTTAAGACGGGCTTTCTCCTCTTTCGATGGTGGCCGATATCGCGATCCAGATACGATAAAATCGAAGCGTGTATTACGCATACCGATTTTAAACGATAGAGCGTATCACGTGTCGCGAGATGAAAGTCGAAGGATACGAGGAAGCGATAAATTGCGAAGGCTGATCGTAGGATGCAAAGGTAATTCCAACGATCCTGATACATTCGTTGCGTTTAGACGGTACGTGCGTTACGCGAAACCGATCATCGCGGTTACATCGGTAGAATTTTCATTCCAAAAAATTTGATAACGCGTTACGGAATAATTCAAATACTTTCTCGATCTCCGCGAAATATACCAAGCGCCAAGTATATCGTGGCACTGGCAACAGCGACGATAAAACTTCGGAATGTTTCTCGTAACGCGTTACGGAATCGTAACAGGTGTCTACGGGCGTTGGAATACTTTTGCGCGCCAGCGTGAACGTATCGAAGGCGATCGTCCGCTGGCAAAATCGTAAATCGAGCAAACTTCTAAATTCCCGTTTTTCCACCGGTCGAAACTAACTTCGATCCCCTATTTGGCGATCATCAGCCGGCGGTACGAGCGTGCAGAATTCGCGACGATTGGTTTTCGGCGACGAGGAAGGGACAGGCGCGTCAACGTGGTCGCGAGAGGACAAGACGGCCAGGTAGGTAGGTAGGTAGCACCGGGTGTGCTTTCGCTCGGCTCGTTAAAAGGAACCGCCGTGGCGGCGCAATATCTCATTACATTTTTGCCACGCCGCGTAATAGCCTCTCGATTTACACTCTCCGGCACTCTGGTGTACACTTGCCTGTTGGCCGCCCGTTAGGTGGCAACCAATCGAGCCGATGAACGAAGGTAAACCTTGGCTCGGAGAAGCGAAGCGCTAACCAGTAACCAGTCACTTCCACAGTAATTACGGGGCTGGCTCGCGTTCGCGTTTTATAGGCGAACCCTGGGCGACCGAGACGAGAACAGACGAGACGACTCACTTCGCTCGATTATTGCATTACCCATGCATAGCCGCGGTCGATACCAGCCCGAAGCTGTGCCCGAGAATCTAACCGCTTATACTACTACGAGATCTCTCTTTCCGCGCTCTTCCTTCCAACGTTTCTTTTCTTCTTTCTGTTATCCTCCGGACGTTACGTCGTTCCAGATCGTGCGCGTACGACTTATCTTCTCGTTGGATGAGTACGTCTAGAACTTTGGCTACGTTTTTAAGAACGGTGCGACGGTTGCTTTCGTCCGATTAATCTCCGATTCTCCAGTCTAGCGGGAAGAATCGATCCTTATTTTCCAATCGAATCGGCGTTGCAACCTCATTGTGCGCGCTTCTGAAAGCTCAACGACCTTTTAAACGAGTCCCCGGCAGCGGCGATAGGAGAGGAGTTTCGTAGTCTTCTTCGATATTCTGCGCGAAAACGCATCGCTTCGACGATCGCGGATATCGCGTGCGTGTGCTACAGGCACAGACGTACAGTCTGATCGAGCAAAAGCAAAGTTTTTGTCTATTTCTTGAAGTTTTAAGCACGTTGAAGGTAGGGTTTTTCGTCGAAATCCAAGGACCAAGTTCGTTTCATTTGGAACTTTCCGTTCTTCCAGAATTTTCTTAAAATCGTCGATCGACTAGAGGGACGGTCAACGTGGGAAACGCTGGCTTCTGCCCGGTCGAGCGTTGTTACGCATAGACAACGTGGTCCAATTTATCTTTGTACAGGGAACTCGAGACCTCCTTGTGTTCGCGAAACGGTACACGTAAATTTCGCATAAACATCCACGGTCTAATTAAAGTAAAATATTCGCGGAGAACTGTCGCGCGGGTTTCTCGAAACCTTCGACCGTCTCTGCGGACGGTGAAAAGCGAATATCACTTTTGCTCGGCGAAGCAGTACACACGGGCAACGCACTTAACATATTTGCACGATGGGCCGCGTCACGCAATCCCCGATAATACTAAATACCACGGGCTACCGACGCCCGTATACCCTTGTGTTTCTGCAACGAACCCTCCTCGCGTGTGCCCGAAAGACGGATTTACTCGGTGCGGGGATCACAGGTAATTCGTTATCCCGAGGGCAGATACGCTTAACACGGCCGACAAAAAGGTACACGCCGGAATATCCAGGAGGTGGCGAACCGTGCAGCTGGCTCGCTCGAGAAAAAAAAACGGGTTCGCGATCTGTCAGCCAGAACGTCCACCGCTAATTAAGAAATCGAACTTCTCCATGGATGCACGGGACGGAGAACAGCGGTGTACGACAAGTACGCGAAGAAGAAAGAAGACCGAAGGGGGTTAGGAAGCGAATTAAGAGCCGGGAAAGAAACGAAATGGTACAGGAGGCAACAGGAAGAGCCGAAGGGCGAATAACGAGAATCGTCGTTGGGAGGTACGATTATCGTACCCGTTCGATCTTCGGTTAATTAGTTTCCTATAGAGTCGGCGACGCGAACCGTGCACGTTTTGACGATTTCGAGTACCTATATGTACCAGTGTTTTTTCAGTTGCGCGAAAGATTAGCAAAGGTGGATGAGAAGAATCGAAAGAAGTAAAACGTAACCTTGCTTTTACCGATTTCGTCCGCATACTGGATCGTCTAAAACTGTTTTTCAGTCTTCGTGCTTTAAAAAATGACAAAAATTCTTAAATACTCTTCCAAGTTTCTAAAATATCCTACGAACATTTCTTATTGCTACGTCTTGGCTTAATTCGCCGAAGCGAAGGAAAGTTCAAACGAAAGTATGGAAAGAACGGCTTAAAATTATTGGTACGATAGAAAACGATCCGGTATGCGGCATGATATCGGTAGCGATATCATCGTGAGGAACGTTTCCCAATTGTGATTGTATGGTATTATAATTCGCGAAAAACTGTAGAGATTTTTCCACGTTCTTGATCGTACATCGAGCTAGATAATATCGGAGAATTATCCGACAGTACGCGCGCTTCGTTAAAGTATGAAAGAACGAGATACGAACATTTCTTTCAGCAACGAAATCGAGTTTGCGCGATAAAAACGTTTTCGAAACGACGAACGTCTTACGGGGAAAGGAAATTGATCGTCGCTTCCGGTATCGTTAAAGGTGCAAGCCCAACGAATTATCGAAAGGCGGTAAGAAAGAAGAAGAATGTGAGACAAATGGCTATTTATATCTGCCCGTTAAAAATCGCCGTCTATAAAGCACGGTCGTAAAGCGGCGTTTCTCGCGGTAATTAGCGCGAAAGTATCGGCGTACCTATGACGGTAAATTCGATTCCGTGGATCGTAAGAGGCGGCTGAGAGAAGAAAAGAAAGCGAAGAAGCAAGAGACAGGTATCCCGTACTGCGAATGTTTCGCAAAAGAGACTTTCGAAGTTACGCGGGATGAAAATTTCGGTTGTCGAGCATCGAATTTAAGATAGGATAAGCGGCGTCGTCGTCGTTGTAAAAGTACGTGCAACGATTTACAACAACCACGGTATTGGATCGATTCGAAAGTCGGAAGAATACTTTTGCGTTCGTAAAAATCTAAATAATCTGAATAGTAGAACGAACGTCGAAGACTCCTCGGTTCTTCGTCGACATCGCCGTACCTATTTCCCATATTTATCGCGTTAAACCTACGTTTAAACCCCGCGTTAACTCGCAAACGACGCGTTAATCAGGCGAGTTACCACTCTCTTCTACGTTCGCAGACAAGCCGATATAACCGTAACGCGTTACAATAACAATTTTCACGGCTGTTCGCGATATCTCGATAATCGAGATGCACGATGGAAAAAGCCAGCTATATATGCGTGCGAGAATCTTCTGCTCGTGCATAGGGTAATGCGCAGGTTGCGGATACGTGCACGCATAGCTGATTACGTCGAGTTTGTTCGTCTATCCGGCGTATCGTGGCTCGCCAGAGGGAAATCGATCATATACCCGGAGATGCGCAAAAATTTCCTGCCGCGTAGATCTTTCGCTTTATATCGGACAATGCGACATGCTGCGATTTTATGCGAAAACGTTCTCTTGAAACGTTAGAATTACGATTCTTTCGGCTTACGTAAGACGAGATAAGGATGTAAAAATTCGACAGTTTCGACGTAAGAGCGTCTATTTGTTACACCGTTTCTTCCACTCGCGAATCGAGTATCGTCTGTTGGCATGTAAAGCGAACGATCTTTCTAAAGATCGTCACACGTCGCTGTAACGTGAATGGTCGAGCATCGATCAGTCACCGTGTGATAGTTATGTATCGATGGCGGATGGTAATGGCAATGCGATATTACCGGAGGTTCTTCGTTCCGCGGTAATTCGTGGACGCGATCGGGAAAAGAAGACGCGGAGCCCGTTGTCGCGCGAGCGGCGGCAAACCGGGCTCGGTTATCGAACGCGTTTAATTTTCGTGGTGATGGTAGCGCGGTAATTATAGGCATTTACCAGTCGCGATACGACATTGTAAACATGCTCGATCTCGCTGGCACCGGTTACGAGCGGCGGATGACGGACGTTAAGCGTCCGGGGATCCGGTGCAACTATCTGGGTTGGATTTGCTTTCGGGCTTGCTTGCAGTTCTCTTGCTTCGATAAACGGTCGATTCGTAATTGGCATTATCCGTTTCTTTTATTCTTGCAAGAGTTATCGTTGATTGCACGGGGTGTGGCGCAGGATTCGCGGTAGCGATTTCTTTAGGAAAAATGAGATAAACGTTCGGCAGAAAGGACGATAAAGTAACATCAACGTAAATAATTCTACGATAGTATTTCTCGGTTCTGATTACTTTACTTTGTCGAATGTCAATTATCAGGTACGCGTATCGACAGTTGATTTTTCTTGCACGCGTGTCATGCTTGCCATCTGTACATGTCTGGCACACGATAAGCCATTAATATTAATGAGTTATACGAAGGATCAGCCGCGCAGATATCGGACAGAACGATTTAAACAACCGCTTCCTTGATACGTGATCGCAGGTTTTTCCCTAGATGCTAATTATTATGATTACAGTCTCGTAAACGTTCCCTCCGCGACTCTCGATGGCGTTCCCTTGCATCGAAGTTCGAGGTTAAATGTGCATGTTAACCAGATCGTCGGTTAGATAGCCGAGATCGTGACTAGATATTTTCGTGCGCGACGTTTCGGAAAACACGATCCTTCTCTCGATCTTTCCTATGAAAGCTGAAACTGATCTTATTCGAGAATAGCTGCGTTGCTTTTTTTATTTCTAGAAATTTCGATCGAGATCCCCTTTGTCTCTTTACGCGGATAGAAGTGCTTACGCGCCACTGTTACGTTACGAATGTCGACGATGGCTATAAACCGTGCATCGTAGAACTGTATGGTATAGGATTCACAGCTGTGCTTTGCAATACAGGAAGTAGGCATTGAATCGCTCGGAGAATCCAATTCGTCGAGGAATGTAAAATGCCTCTTAATTAAGACGTTACTGCACTCGAGTTATTTCCTTCTTTTTTATCCTTTTTGCCTTTTTTTCTTTCTTTCTTTCTTTCTTTTGTCATTCGAGAGCGAAGACTCGCCTCTCTATCGACAACTATCGATGCCGAGCATCGTCGAGAATCATCCGTCCGCAAATATTCAAAACGAGAATATCAAATTTAAACAAAATTTTTCGCAAATTAAAAAACATATTCAAATTCTCTTCCCACGCAATATGGTATCGGATTCAGGAATTCCGACTGGTACGACTGCCCAAAGACTGCGAAAAATCACGCCTGTAACAAGCACTGCTTTCGATTCTATATTTTTCGCTTGGATTCTTCGGACAGAAGATTCTTCCGGAATTTCGAATACGATATCTCGGTATTTTGCGTGGAAGAGCACGTTACGGGTTCAGTGGCTACTAGAAAAGTGGCAAGGCAACGAGTGAAAGCCAACGTTTCGTCTCGAACACCGTGGAATCGATGACAACATAGCCGAAACCGATAGTAGGACGCGTAAAAGTATTTTTCCCCTTATGCCGATCGGCGGAATCCGTCGTTGGACACGGTACGTTCCCCTGGGAGACGCGACGCGGGCCGGTTTCACGGCCGAGACGAAAAGAAGACATCAATCCTCCTCTCGCGGCTCGAATCCGCGCCATCGGTGAGCGCTCGGGTTCCGCTCGTTTTCGTCGTGTTTCGTCGGGCATTCGTAACGAGCGGGAGCGCGCGACAGTAAAACGGTGCCACTCTACCGGCCCGTCCCTCTTCTCATTTATTTCTTCGCCGTTTGCGTTCCCTCTTCTTGTCCGCGCCTTAACGCCTCTGCGTTCGCCAAGCTCGCGCGTAACAGCGCGCCATGCCGCCCGCCGGTTTTATGCATCGGGCTCTTTGGTTAAGAAGCTTTTTGCTCCGTGCTCCTGCCATCGTTATGGCTGCCCGCGTATGAGTTATGCTAATTGAATGTATGATAACCGGCGACTTTAATTGGAACGTAACCGGTCATCGCGCCTTCGTTCCGACCGTGTCGACGTGCTACCATTTTAGAGAGAGGTTTCGCGAGAAAATTCGCACGTGGATGACCGATACGACGTTATCCGTAGTGCGGTTCGGATCGTCGTAATTATTTCGCGTTTGCAAATATTCGACGCGTCCTTCGTACCAAGAAGAAACTTACTCTTTAAGAATTTGTCACGACCATCGTTATTTGGAATTATATTTTTGCGCAAAGCTTCGTTACGTACGAAGATTTATCTCGAGAACTAAAAGTTAACGAACGCGTAGATCCTAAAGAACGAAAAATCCTAAGAGCTTATATCGCGCGTTATGGCGCGAATTCTTCGAACGTTATCGCCGTGACGGATACATCGAAACGCGATATCGTGTACCATATGAGCGTAAAAAACGAAACGACGAGGAAAGCGGAGTAACACGAAAAGGAATTGGGTCCTTTTAATTTCGTGACATTTGCACCTGTTGCCGACAGGTTTGCCGCGGCCAGCAAGACGAAAGATACGCGTCTCACCGCGGGAAGAATCTCGACAACTGTGATCAAATCATCGCATGTTCTGCTATAAATTCGAGCCACGTTATTCAATTACGTCCGATTTTAATCACCTTTAATTAGCGTTGATCGCGAAACATTCACCGTGACAGGAATAGTCGTAACGCTTTTATTTTTTTATACGTCGCGCCCTGAGACGCATCGAGAATCTCGGCTCGGCCCACGTTCCAAATCTGATCCTCCATTAAACGCTGCATTCAGTTTTATTTATTGTAAACATGGATCGCAATCCGTTTTCTCTAGCGTATATCTCTGCTATTTTTCGATTTTTTCCTATTTTTTTTCCTATTATATTTTTATTCCTCCTAATTATTTCTTTCTACTCTCTTATTTTCTAGTTTTTTCTTCTATTCGAACCTCAAATACACAAGTGCCTTTTAGGAGATCGCTATGGTCGTTTCTAACGCTGCTTGTTTTTATAGAAAATTTTATGACGAAAATATTCGACACTTGCTCGTTTCCAACGCTGTAATTAACGTTGCACTATATAACGAATACTACGATATATAAATAGATGGTTCCTCGTCGTAGCCACGTTATATCAAGGACCATCTTCTTTTCAGCTAAATAACGCCAGAGTCCAAAAATCAACAAAATTGCACGTATCTTGGTCCGTAATCTTCGCATGTAAAACGTATCGGAATAATCGAAAATCTACGAAAGAGAAGAAGGGAAGGATATTGAAAGATTGATTTTTCATTTTCGCCTATAATTTTTATCCCCTAAACTGATCGATAAGAGGACACCGCGAACGTGCAATTAACGATGATTAAAGCCGATCTTCATCGCCCCCTGTTTCCGTCTCAGAGGTTCACCGTTAATGAAACAGCTAGCAGGCGGTTTCTTTATTTTATCCATGCGTGATCTTCGTACCGGGCATCTTTTTCACTCTCTGCTCTTTTGTCCGGGAATTACAATTAGAAATTAAATACTGACAACTAAAGCGGATGGATCACCTGCCGATTCGAGAACGCGTGCACCTTGAACAGGACAGGAAAAAATAAAGAGACAGCGAACCTGCGTTTTGAGCAATCGGCACAGACGCCTTGCACGTAAGTCCCAAGTATTCCAGTTCTTTCTTTCCAACGTAAATATTTGCCTGGCGCAATTTCACCAGGCTTCCACGTTTTACGATGCCCCCTCGTCGACGATCGTTTTAAAAGAAACGACGAGTGCCAAATGACGAATGTGACATCGTTATGGGGATACGGCAGAATTTTATAATCGGGATTCTATCGAAATGTTCGCGTCGATGGCTAAGAGAATTACACCGCGGTGCAACTAGACTGTGTGGATGCTTATGTAACTTTGCGTTTTTATCAGAACGATTAAATATAATAGCGCGTTTCTTACATCGAATATCTTGATTGTCCAAAGTTTTTAATAAAAAAAAGATATCGTCTCGGTTATGTCTCTGACCATCATCGTTCGGTTCCAAGTAGCCCCGTTTTCTGTCGTCTTCGTTCGTTCAACCCGAAACGATGTAATTGCAAATATTCTGTTGTCAAGCTTGATCGCACCCTTTTACCTGCCTCGATATCTTCGTTTCATCGAATAAACCTCGGTGGTCAGCGCCGAGTCGCCGTTCTTAACGAAGAACGAAGCTTTCAAAAAATTATCGACGATCGAGCGGAACAGAGAAAATGTTATCGCAATCTTACGGCAAACCGACCGAATACGAAGAGAAAAACAAAATCACGGAGCAGAGAAAGGAAGGAAAGAGAGAAAGAGAAGGAGACAAAGAATACAAAAGCGACGACAGCAGTGGGCGAAAAAGAGGTGAAACGAAAAAAGAAAGAATGGTACTGCCGAACGGAGCCAAGTGAAATTGCCTCGTTCGATCTCTCCTCGCCCTTAAGAACCGGCTTAATTGCCGTTAATTGCATTTTAGTCACTTGATTCACGTGCACGCCAACCGATCATCCGTACACCGGACGAGATCCACCGATGTACCTACGCTGGTTCGACAGGTATGTTGTCGGATTCTCGGTTTTTGTCGGGCCGTGGGCCCTCCGACATGCGGATAACATCGATTTCTCTGCGTGTTTTTCCCCTTGGTCCGCGGCCCCCTTAAGGCCATCGTCCAGATTCCGATTTCATTGCGCTGCCGACGCGCTTTCCGCACGATATCTCGCCGATCTCTATCATCGCGCTTCTCTCCAACGATGTTCCTCCGCGACAGGTGAACCACCTTCGTCTTCGTCTATTTCCGTTTTATTTGCTTTCTCGTTTTAGTCGACTGTGCGCGAATGGTTGAAAATGGTCTGCGAGCTGGTTGAAAATCGGTAAAGAGACGATTCTTCGTAGAAATATGAGTCGAAAACGTGGAATAGATATTTTTCGTACGAGGCCTCGCCCTGTCTTCGCTGTCCGGTACACGTCTATAAACTGTACGTTTCGACTGGCTGGATTTCTGTCGTTATAGAGTCTCATCAAATTGAGAATGTACCTTAGACATAACGAGAGTACCGGAGAATAAAAAAATAATCGTTATTTTCGTTTTCGAAGAATGAAATACACCTGCGCGTGAAATATCATGGTCGACGTTTCGAAGTTTCTACGTTAATAAAAGCGACGTTTTAAGACGTAACAGCCCTTCGACTTAGTTTTAGTTTAGGCCGACTTATCGTCGATTACCGAATACCAAAGTATCGGAGCCTTGATCATAGAAAGCTTTCACGTACACACGCGTTTTACCGATATAATCGTGACGTTCGTGACACGTTAGCTTTCTTTCACGCGATTCATTCACATACGTCGTACCGATTATACGATCCAAGTATCGTTCGTTACAGAATCGTCGCTTCCATGCGAACGCTTTCCTAATAAATAGCGTAACATCGATATCCATCGTGGACGTATCGCGATACGTGCATCGCCGTGTGATGCAGGCTTTACAGCGATAACGAACACACGCAACGTATTCGTAAAGAATATCTACGAGTCTTTGAATTCTTTGTCGAGAAAGTGTGCGTACAAAGACGTCAAAGTGGCGCATGGGATGGATTTATGCGCGACTGACTTAATTACGCGCGTTTATCTAGAGAAGAGGCCGATCGAGGAATTTAATTAAATTAGCGATACGTCGGCGTAGCTGATGATATCGGCGGGACAATTGGCTGGTGGAGTTTCGTCTGGACGCATTCGTAACGAACTCCTTTCGTTAATGTGACGGCAAGTATCGGACGTAGCGAGGGGAGACGGAGTTCTTGAAATTTCGACCTGTTTTTGAGACAGGCTTTTTTAAAGACATTAGTCGATGCGTGCGTCTTTTTGCGAGCCGATCCGATCGAACGATCGGACCGAGGATAGCGCTCGTTACGTGGAGAATTTTCGGCTTGAGATTGCTTAAAATAGAAGTCGTAAACTGCGTGTTTTGTACGAATTCACGAATGCGATATCATAACGGAATAGCGCGAAAGTCGATCTTTTACAAAGCGTCGAAGTTTTAGCATTTGTAACGATCGAAATTAAAGAGGAAAAGATAGATGGGACGGGGGTCGACTAATGTTTGGAATTTAAAATAAACTACCAGGTCCAGATTTGTGATATCGAAGGCAAACCGTGAAATCGATATTTACAATATTTAAAGGAATAGCGTAGCGATTATTTCTCTCGTAAATATCCTAACAGAATTATCAACGAGAAGCGTGCAAACGTTTCGATAAGCGACAACCGATAGCCACGAGCTGCCGCGCGAAACAGAGACACGATGCTAGTTTAGCGTCCCAGAAGAACGTGGTACGAACGAGCCACGATAGGACCCCATGGTGCGCCATGGTGGCTGATCTATGGAGCGTGACATTGGGGCATCTGGCGGCTCTTCGAAACGTTATTACGATAGTGTCAACGTGATAATATATTAACCATGTTCCTGAATTATATTTACGATATCCTGGTTTGGTTTTACAAATGACAACGAACGAAAAGGGACGTTGTCAGACCGAGCGGATACATTTTAGGAACATACAAGTAACGTATTAAAGTTTTCAACGCCTTCTGGTTCCCTCTCCCGCGCACCGAAACGATCCAACACCTTGTACACGGTGGCTCGCGAAAGTATTTCGACACACTTAGAAACTTATTTACGTTTATTTATTCGCGATAGTCGTTTGTTCGAACGAATCATGGTTGCAGCGCACCAAATATCTAGCTGTAATGCGGTCGATGTTAGACGTAATCCAACTTGCATACTTAGACGCGCGCATCGCGAAGATCGTCAAAGTATTTCAACGGTCGACCCGTTTACTATATCGACGAGCCACGATATTTAGCGAGATGAACTTTAACGCTAATTGTATATCTAAGATTACCGCAATATGTATAAGATGACTATCTTTTCGCTAAACGTAAGTGCGGTAAACGTCTTGTAACGTACATTCTCGCGTTGCTTTCAGATTTCACCGTTATGATCGTGTCCCGCTACAGCGCTAAGAAAATGTCAAAAAACGTGATATAACGCGTATAACGTATTTATAAAAGTAATTGACCGTATTTGTAAACGTAGAAAGATCACCGTACTTCTCGCGTCCACGGTCTTGGAAATCCGGTTGGAAGGTCCGTGTCTGGCCGCTATCCGTTTACTCCTCGTAAAAATCGGCTTTTCGTTCGGCGTACGAGAGAGCCGAGAGGGACATTTTCGTCCAAAATGAATCGTGTTCCTAAGGCGTTTCGTAAGAATTTCGCGTCCGCGGCCGGATTCCAACGACTGGTTTTACGTCGAAACTGCAAATGGATCGGGAGCTGAAATATGTCGGCCCAATTTGCCGCTGTCTGCTGCCTTTGGGGCCCGTAGTCCGTGTCTTCTTACTCTCTCGTTAGTCGCCCCGAGCTCTCGCCTCGTCCTCTCTTTTCACCTTCCTTTTCGCGCTTTCCTTCTCCCTTTCTCACCGATTCCGATCGGTCCTGGTGCTCGCGTTAACGGAGATATATGCGGCATCGCGAGTGAATTCGGTCTGATTGGCCCGTGCACAGGTGCTCGCCGCGTGCACCTGAGTAGAACGATCGTCGTTTCGTCGTCGACACGCAGAACGCGAGCCACCGCTGGAAAATCTGCGACCGATACTGGAACGAGATCTCACACGTTCGCGATATATTATCCTCGCTCTACCTGTACGTACGTCGTATTCTTATTACTTCGAGTCGGTTCGACTGCTCGTGTTTTCTTAATCGTTGCATCGAGCTTTCCTCCCGCATTTAGAACGATTTTATCCTTAGACCGATTTTCATTTTCTTATCGGTTCGTCATTTCTCGAGAGACGATCCGATTTGCATCGGGACGATAGACGAGGTTCGACGACCTCCGTCGAGATCCTCAGTCGCAACAGCATCCTCAAAGTATAACAAACAGCGTGTTAACAACGGTCGTCGATTCACTCGCCAAACGACTCGTTCGTTTCCAAATCGTCTCTTCGATATCCTTTCCAGTCTCCATACACAGGCCGATATCCCCATAACTTATCATCGCGATAATTATTATTCCTGACTCGAGTTAATTCCCCGAGTATAAAAATCATTACGTTTTTCGGTATACCGGTGGAGCGACGAATGGTCGGCGTTCAGCACCAAATTTAGAACGTCCCCTCGCGTCACCGTGATCGAATCGTAAATCGAGGCCGAGTGACAGTTGCCATAAAGTCGCCAAAGTCTCCGTTGCCCGGTGAATTTTTCTGGCGCGGGGCTAGAAAGATGGACAGTCGGCCGGTCGATGTGACTTCATAAATCTCGCGGCGCATGATCGAAATTTATTACGAATTAAAAGTCGACGGGCCGGGGCAATATCAATTAAATCCGTTCGCCGGCTGGATTCGAAGGGCCGCCGCCGCCGCCGCCGCCGCATCATGGGGATTCGTCCTTCCAGAGGGCAAAAAATCCGGCCATTCCGCGCGACAGCCACGGAAAAGAAGTACTTCAAGGATCGGGCTAGCGACAGCTTCGAACAGATTCCCGTGAAAATCCTGAAATATACGATTTCTTCCCTTCGGAGACCAGAGTTTTCCTATCGTAGCTGTTCATCGTGTTTCTGCTATTAATCTGTCTCGGTTCGTTGATTCATCATCACACATTCGCAAATCACAAATTTCGCTGTTCCTTGCATTATATACAATTATTTACTATATTATTATACGTGTTCCTGCACTACTATATTATACGTTGTATGTGTATTGTCCGATTGTATAACGTCTTGTACATGTATATGTATATGATGTATGTATACGCAATTTTATGTATTGCCTCTTTTAGATTAGAAAATATTTGTGTACGTTTCCCTTTGAGTAATTTAAAGGACCAGACACTTTACGCTAAAACAATTCTATTTTCAAGAAATGTCCAATTTGTCAGCGTCTTATCGAACGACGTAATACACGCCACTTGCTTTATCCATGAGAAACATCTTTCCGAACAACATAAACAACGCGATACTCGTTAAATTCATCGAGATTAAGAGTTTTCGTAATCCTGCCGTATAGCCAAAGAAAGAAAGAAGATGCAAGCTGGAAATTAAAAAAAGAAAAAAAGGAAGAGAAAATCCCCGCATATTCCGAGAAATTGGTCCAACTGCAACCGGTTAACGTTACGTTCCATTTCGAGTCCCATCTATTATTGTAATTCCGAACTGCAAGTACGCGATCCGCCGCAGATCCATTTACCTCGTCGAGTAAATCCGTTCGTAACTTTGCAGTGTTCGATGGAACTCGTTTCGATCGGACTCGAGTCCGTCGCTAGCCGCAAACCGCAAAGTGCATCGGCCTTTTTGCTTCCGCTTATTTCTTGGATTTCGTTGGCCTTTCGTTAGAGAGATGGTTCGCGGTGGAAGAGGGGATCGAGGACGAAGAGGGACGCGGAGTATCCTGTGCCTTCAATCATTCGAGTAATTATTCGCCAGAAGCAGTTTTGCCCAATTATTTGTGGGGCGCACACGGACCTTCTCCTTCTTTCTTTCTCCTTCGAGAGTCCCCGTCTCTCCTTTTCTCCCTTCGGTTCTCGTTGTCGTTACCTTCTGAAGCGGAGCGGGCCACGATTGAGGAATTAAAATTGTTCGAGCTCGCTCACGGTTGCCCCGAATGTTTTCAGCGGAAGGAAAGAAAGAACGAGCTCGTTGCTCGCGCGACGTCCACCGACGAAAAAAAAAAACCACGAGAGGAGACCGTCGTTCCTTGCTGCGTTTCGTTGGCGGTCGCCGTGACAAAATGTATGGGGTATGTGGCCGAAATCATGATTTCTGTATCGAAAATGATCCTTCGAGTGACTTACGACGGGGGATTAATCGCGAGCGAGGTCTCTGCAAAATTCGGCCCAGGTAGACTCTTCGTGGATAGAAGCAAACGGAAACGTAACCAAACGAGACGTAACGCGCGAAATTAAAAAAAAAATTAAATTAAATCCAAAGAGTAAATTGGAATTTAAGGGGAAAGAAAATGCAGCTATCGTAGCTGCTTTTGCTTCTGGCAAATCTTCGTTCGAATCTGCTTTACGATCGAAGAACAACTTTCGAAGATGGACTTTGCAATTTTCTCTACGATTTAAACGTGTATCCAACGAATATGAGAAAGAAGGACGCGTGTCTGAAAAGTAGCTTGTTCCCGAAATTAAGGGTTTGAAACGATTTAGCTTGTTCTTCCAACTTCCATTCCGCTTCTATTAAGCTACTTTTATCGCGTGGATGACGAATGTCGATCATTCCAACACGGCATAAACGCGTTTTGCCGAAACTGCAATTTTGTACCGGAAACAACTCGCGCCGCGAAAACCATCCAATTAAAGCACGAAAGGAAAGCCGGCCCTTTAATTGGATACTTAAAACGTTTCTACCCGGGCCAGCACGCACGTACGTGCGATCTTTTATTTTATTCGACAGTCGTGTTTCGACCAGGTTTTCATACCGACGGAGTATCCAGAAAGACGAAAAAACGAGAATGATTGGTGCCCGAGAAATCTGTTCGTTTGTTCCATCCACTTTGAGCTGCCGTTTAATTTTCGCGCAACAATGCAAAAGCTGTCGTTTCTTTTGTTCGCTGATAAAAAACGAAAAGCGAAGAAGTCTACCGTATAAACAAATCTACGAATATTTACGATCGGTTCGTTGCCTTTTGAGTCGGGAGCAAATGGAACAGAGCAACGACGTATCGAATGCCGCTCGTTCTCTTCGCTAATCGGAAAAGGTGAAAACACGGTGCCTGAACGCGCGCGACTAACAACGATACAAGCGAACAACCAGCGGAATAACTCTGCAAAGAAATTCCAAATACACGATCTCTAACCACCTTCTATTGTTTCTCGAACGATCTCCCTTGCGTAACACCGTTCGAAAAAGCAACGAGCCCATTCACCCTTACGTAACCGGTTATCCGCCGCGTACGTGCATATTTTGTAAACTGCGAGCGAATTCGGGAGGACGCGGAGAGGGAGAAACGCTACCGAAAATCAGCGATCGTGAGAGTCACCGCGTTTATCCGCGGTTTTATCGTTTACTTTCAGCCGAGGACCGTTCCCCATGAAAATCATCCAATTACGAACCGAACGATATCTCCGATCTCTTTGGACGATCCGGTTAATTCGAAATGGGATGACGAGCGAAGGAGGCGCGGGAGCAGTTTGATTATTCGAGCAACGCGGACAGAGAGGACAGGCACGCTCCCTCGAAAACTGGTGTGAACGGTTGACAACTTACACAGTGTTATCTGGTAGTAGCAGAATGCACCGGTAATCCGCCACTAAGCCCCTGTTGATCCGGGATCCGCGTGCCACGTGACGTACGATACAACTCCACGGCTTACCATCCCTAATGAGGGGGTGACAGCCGCGGAGAAAGATAGATAGCGCGAAACGCGATCATCACGGTTCTCTAAAGACGCTTTTACGTACTTGCTTCATTTTTTTTTTCTGCGGATCGCGGTTTCGTACGGCAACGATCGAACACGCGAGATTTCGGTTTCGTTTTTCCAAGGATGCTCGACGAGATTTACTTGTTCGCGAATTTATTAAATTATTCGAAATCCTTGTCTTACGTTTATTACATTACGCGTTTTTCATTTTTAGTTTAAATTCGTTGGATTATGTATTTTACCTCTCTTTCGATGACTATTTCGGATGCGGATTGAAAATTAGAAACCCGAGAGTTAAATCAATGTTTTATATTTAACGTTTATATGTCTTTATTGTCATATTGTAGCGTGTAAATTTCAATATCGATAATATTTAAATACTACGAAATATAATTTTGCGTATTTGGATTTCGATTCTGAATGGTGAAATTTAAATAAAAAAACCAGGAGCTAATTACTACATGCGACAAATTACTTTACTTTAAATAATTCACACGAGATTTATAAACATCATAGAGATACTATCGCGTATTTACCAGCACTCGGTATTCAATGACGCAGGATGAATAATCGTGACCCTAAAGTCGAGTGTGTTCATTGACGAGGACAAAATCGGGGGTCGCGTAATAAAGAGGGTGGCTACCCTAACGCATAAACGGCTGATAACCTCGATGGTTACGCAGTAAGGTTACGTATAGAAAACAGATTTAGTCTGTTTACATACTTGCGGATAATCGATCGTAACGTAATAAACGAAACGAATTGTTCCACGCTTTCATCTATTAACTATCGTTTAAAGAATTTGAAAAAAATAATGGAAATTGCATAAATTACAACAGTATAAATGGCGTTAAAATGTTACGGTACTTTGCTTCGTACGATTATCGCATATCGACGATGGTAGAAGGAAGCATCGCGGGTTGCTGTTCCATAGGGGTCTATCTCGAATTTACCAATGTATTTTAATAGAATATATAATAATAATAATAATGATAATATAGACTCGCTTGTCAAGACGAACGTCAAAGGATATTTTTATGATTATTGGAAGTGTTACGTACCCCTATCCGTATCCGTTTACCATTGCAAATATTATCAAATTTTATGAGAAATTACAGCATTATATCGGCAGCAAATGATTTTTTTATAATAGAAAATTGTAACTTTCAGATTAAAATGTAACGTCGAGCTGCGACTGTTGTCTTTCGTTGGTAAATAAAATTCTGCTTGCAAAAGATCGAGTTTTATGAAAAATGTAGCATATCTTACGATCGAGGAAAAAAATATCGCACCTTCCGTATCTTCTAGAAAACTTTAGGCCACCTAGGAAGAGAAGAAACTTCGATCATCGTCATCGTCTTTCTTTAAACACAACGAAATTCGACGTTAACGTAAGTAACGACATATTCGATTCGGCTTTAATAACAATTTCCTCTGAAACCTTTTCTACCGTAGAAACCTATAATTTATCATCGACAAAACTCACATTAAAACGACGAAATACCATTCTAGGACGGAGAAACGTTCGAAATAAAACCTCTTAGCAAAGTGATACATCAAAAATCCGATATATCATCGCAAGAAACAAATCTGACCTATCGAGTGTTACGATACTAATTTCCAGGAGATGAGTATCATCGAGTAAATCCAATTTCACGTAATAGCGACGGTGGTTCGTCGAAGCAAGCGAATTTCGATCTTCTCGAGGTTGTTGCGTTTGTTTTATCGGCGGATGATGTGAATAAGAATTTCCGTGATTTTTGGGCACTTTCTACATGCGCGATAATTTCAGCCCTTAAGTATAGGCTGGAGGTGAGAGGATGCAATTATAAAACCACAGGTGTTCCGAAATTCGACGCGTGTATGATTCTGAACGCTCACACGCCATATTTTTGTCGCGATATCGATTGCTTCATTACTCCTTTCGTAAGAATTACTCGTTCTTGTTGCTTCTTTCGTGAACTGCGTATCTTCGTGAGCGCTGTATAAGTAAAAGAAACGAACGGATAATTCTTTGATCAATTCTCCGAAATTGCCTTCCTTTTTCTTTTCTAAAGAATACCAGCATCGTTTCGCGACTTTTTAGAATATCTCGACGTTACCGTATAAATTACAGCGAATTGTATCGTCTTCGAATACGTCTACGATCGAACCAATACTCTTATCAAAATTTTCCAAACTGCAAATTGCTCGATTATCTTATTTGATCGAAAAATGATAAAATCGTAAGATACGAAACTATACAGAGATACACGAATACACAAATATACTGGAATTTTCAGGGTTTGAAGGGCCTTCACCGATCCAGGAAAATCAGACGATCCTGTGAAAAATGTTGCGTCCGGTTCGATCAGGTGTCGTTAAATCGAAGCAAAACCCTATGCTACCGATGTACACCTGGTTGGTCGTTCTCCGTCGTTTTCGAGATTTAAGAAAAAGCAAGAAGTTAAAGTATAAAGTAAAGAATTGTTCACGTGTTATATCCCAAAGGGTTCGGTATTACTTGCAACAGTCCTGTTGCACAGTCCCTTATCCCTTTTTTCTCTCTCGCTGTTTCACGAAATCCTTCTGGTTCCGAGGATTCGGCCGCGATCTTCGATGGCATGCGTGCCAACAGTGCACGATCGCCGCAACAAAATTGCACAAATGCTGGAACGAACGGTGATAATGGGCCACGCGAAATTCCTTTGAAAAAAGGAAAAACATCGTGCGAAGGAGAATAAAGTAAAATGAAATGAAATAAACGAAAGCAGTAAAAACGACGATGACGATGACGATGACGAAGAGGAAAGGACCAGTACGTTTTCAGTTTACGTTCGAGTGGAGCGTAATATCGCATCGATCGAGTCGTTTCAGAGAGATAAAGAAGAATAAATAAAGAAAAATGAAAAAGTCGGGAGAAGGTAAAACGAATAAAACCGAAGAGAAAGAAAGACGCGGTACGCTTTCTGTGAAAACTGGACTCGAGTGTCGTCTCGATCGAGTCGTTTCAAAAGAATAAAGAAAATAAAAACAACTGCTAAAGCGGCGGGCGACGAATAAGGAAGACCCAGCGCGTTTTTTGTAGTATAGATTTCGCATGCAGGCACGAGATTTCCGCGAAAATTGCAACAATGTCGAAATCGGAGCGCGATTAGTCGCACCAGATACCGAGTGGTGAGAACAGCAAAGGCGCGACGAGCAAAACGTCGACGCACAGCTGTGCTCATTACACACTTTGGCTCGATGTTCGGCACAGGTGTCGCTCGTATGTACATCAGCCGAAGGCGAAAGTGCACCCTTTCCGCGGACGAACCTTGTGATTTTCGAATTGCCAACTCGAGTTGCTGTCCCTCGTCGTTTTCGCGTGCTTACTGCCAAGAGTCGCGTACAGGGAGATGGATTTTCAAGTATGTTAATGTAACCAAGACAAGGGCGATTCGAGCAGGTGGTTTGTCGAACGAAGCTGGTTCGATGCGATTCTTATAATTTGGGTCGAACGGCGGAGATTGATTTTTGATGAACGACTGTATGAAGAGATTTAGGTTTGCGCAGTTTTCGCGTACTGATGACACGCAGTGAGAAATGGTTTACGGAGGATTGAATCTCTGTGGTGGTTAAAAGAGATTGAGAGCGTTGAGAGGTAATAAAGTTCTCGGGTGTTTCGAAGGATGACAGCTACTTCGAATATTTGGTATCTTTGTCGGATGACAGGAGATTTTTGAATAAAAATCTTTTATATTTTAAAATCAATTGTTCTCAGATTTTCTCGGACATTCGAAGCACTCGGAGATCGAACTAATTACTTTTTTTTTATATATTGGAAATCTCTTAAGGATATTTTCATCGCGCTCGTCTCGCCAGGCGCCTGCGGAAGAGCAACCCGCGACGCGTACTCCGCTCTCGTCGCTTCGTAATAACTTTTTAGTTTTCGTAAAACTATTTATACAGTTTTCAAATCTATTTGCTGTCGCGATATTTCTTTAATCTTTCTTCCACCGTTTTGGGACAATTGTCTCTCGACATGAAACTTCTACTGAAAGTAACCTAATAAAAGTGTAACCGTTTTACCAACCGTTATCAAGACAATATTAAGCGTCAAAATATCAAGTGTCATCCATCTTATTTTGAAAGTAATTTTTTGTCAAATAATCGTAACTTTCGTCTCGTCGAGCATTACCAATTTCCAATGAAATTGCAAATCATGACGCGGAAGCAAATGCATCGGGGCTTCGGTGAAAGAGTTGGCACAGTGAAACTAAGGAAAAGTTGTTAATCACAACGTAATACTAGGTCTGCCGTCTTTTTCTTCGAAATTCACTAAACGTTAACCGCTTTAACGAACCTACGATTCGAACGGATCGGACGATCAGAAAAGTGGCATACTGGACAAATTACGAAGCATTATTTTATTACATGTTATTTTATTATTTAGTAATGAAATACCGAAAGGTAGATTAATTTCTATTTACCTTGTAACTTATCTACGTAATGTATAACGCGCGCAAATCGATGATTCCTAAATACCAAGGAACAGCATTAAACATTCTTTTCTACTTTCTCTGGCGTTAAAAACGCCAAAGTTGCTTCGTCCGTTCGAAGGATACGAGTCCACATATATAGTATAGTATAACATTAAGCGTAAGTCAAGGGAGTGAATGATCGACAGGCAACGATGCTCGGTAGAAGAAGGCACGTGTGTGTGCCCGTATCATTAGGACCACCCTTTGCGACCATGCCAGGGAGCATTTTTTGGAAGCGTAATGACACTTCGTGCGCGAACCATTTAGACGGATCCCCGGTAAATTGTTTCGGCCCCCAGGTACCGGCCACGCAGACCCTTTAAACGACAAGAAACCCGAGCGCAACCTTCGAAATTGCACGCTCTAAACAAAAGCGATTGCGTTACCTGGACGCGGCCGGCTGATTTCGTCTCGCGTTCGCCTGTGAGCAATGGAAATTCTCGATGAAAAGGGGGGGGGGAGAGAAGAAAGGGAAAAGAAGCGAAAACAAAAGAGGGTGATCGAGTAGAGCAAATGAGAAAAAGATCGTATCCAAAGGTGGAGAAGAATTATCTTTTTTATTTGTTCTATTTTCCATTAATTCCTTTCCGTTACACACACTCCGTGTCGAGAAAGTTAGTCTCGGCGTTCTTCTCATTTCGGGCGTTTCTCAGTGTCTCTTTGATCTTTATCTTTGATTATATGCTTCCTTGCTCCTCTTTCTTCTCTTTTCTTCTATTTCACGCCAATTTTTATTTTCAATCAAGTAGAAATTCGAATAATGTCCCGTGATTTGTAACAGACATATTTTACAACCTTAACTTTCACGTAACTTTGACAACTATACTTATCCGCACATCGTGGACTTGGATACGCATATTATGTAGGAATTTCATTAAGAGTTTCTCGACCGAAGAAGCGTGTACAATTTATTTTTTATACGAAATATCCAGAAGATACTGTACGCAGCATTGTATTTTTTTACAACATTTTGCGAGGTATGTAAATGTTGTCGTTACTCGTGTCAAATTAAAGTTTCCCTAATTTACTTTCGTCCCGTACGAAAGTTCCAAGATGAAGAAATTAATCATGGCCGAATGAACATTCGTGCAGCGTACGAGCACAAAGCAAGCGTGTGTAATTAAAGAGAAGTTACGAAAACTGACAAATGAAACGCCAAAGCAATTTATAAGATTGCAATTAAGACGAGAGGAAGGGTACCTTTGAAAAAGATTAATTGCTTGTTTTGCGTCAAATTAAGCTTGACAACGTAGTAACTCGATAACGCGATGACGCCGGACAAGATTTCTAACGATCGTACGCACCTGATGTATCGCCCGTAAGAGCAAAATTATAAGTAAATTTTCGTAAAATTTGAAGATTATAACGCCATTTGGCAATTGGCTCGTTAACTTAACTTTTTACCGGAACACGTGATTAGAATCTCGGTCTTTTTTTTTTTTAGACCAAATGATTTAACTCGACGAATTAAGTCAACTTGTCCAGTTAAATCGTAAGTTAGTTGATTCTGTTTTACGATTTCTACAGCACTATTCGCACCGATCAATGGGCTGTTTTTAAAAAAATTAGATCACACTGGTTAAAAATGTACGTGTCAGGCATAAAGGTGAAATGAAAATAAAAGGAGAAAGGAAAGATGCGAAGAAATTCGGACACGAGTTAAATACATATTGAAATAATGGTCGAAGACTAAATTCTAGATTAAGAGGAAAAGGACGAAGACGATCTTCCTCGTTTCCCTGAATTTCGAGTGTCGCAACAGCCGTGCCCGTTGGTTTTAATAAGCGGCGTTTAAAAGAAGCCACAAAGCGGGCAAAGTTGATGGGTGATTTTTAAACATAATCATAGTCCACGCACGTCACACGTAATCACTGTCGGAACCCTGAATTTACTTTGCCAGTCGGTAGAACTCGATGACGGAAAAGCTGAACGTCCGCCTAGAAACGGGCCGACTCGAAGGACGAAGGTTCGTTAGAAACTGACGTAAGATATCTACGTATTTCCGGTACGAGCAACAGGTAGAAATAACGTAGTCCTCTTTAACACGTACCCGATACGCGTTTATCCGATTTCTTTTCTATAAATTCTCTTTTAACACCGTGCTAAATTCTTGCTTTGAATTTAATTTGATATATCGAATACTTTGGCATTACAAAAAGAAAAATTACCAGATAATATGAAAGTTGCAGATGTTTCGACGAACACGATCGAAGCAATTGTATATTATAAATTTTCCATAAATGCGTAAACACGCGCGGTCTAATAAAAAGATATTTCGTTGTAACCGTGACACGTAACGCGAAAAAAGCTACGAGTCGAAGAAAAATTGAACAAGACGAAGAAACCGACATAGTTGAGCGAACGAGAACGTCCGTTCGAGCATATTTCGCGGACAAATCCGCATTAAAACTGGCGCAAAAAGTCGTCTTGCCGATCCTTTGAACCGATCGACACGGACAGCACGGATATCGCGACGATTTCTGCCCTTGAATGACTGAATACCGCGACGAGTCACAATGTCGTTTCAATTAACCACTACAAGAAGAAGTATTCCTTTTATATGGAAACTGGCCGCTACCTTCGATTCTCTGACATTTCTGCTAAAATTGTGTAATCGAAGAGCGAGGGATCTCTTTGGTTTTCCTTTTAACGTTCAACGAAGAAATGTCACTTTCGAATTTACACGTATCTCTGTCCTTTCGACGTTTTATAATTTGTTTATGTTTTATAGTTTATCGTGGTATTATACATTCAAAGACGTCACGTATAAAACATTATAGGAAACAACGCCAAAGTTATATCGATAAAAGATTGTCCGACTCAAGTGGCAAACGATAGGTACATTTGAGAAGAAGATAGACGGGAGAAGAGATCTTGTAATAAAGTATAACCATTCGATAAATTCTGGAAAGTCTTATAACGAAAGATACAAAAGTTTGTTTCTAACAGATTTCTAAGCGTAGACGGTAGTAACGATTAAAGAGGACGCGAGAATTTTTTATTAGATTAAAATTCCGAACTAACGTGTCGCATACTTTTTCAATCGGGCCGATCTCAAATTGAAACATAATACTTGCCCGCAGTCACGTAACTTAAGCGACAGATGCGGCGCCAAGTATGTTAAAACGTATCCGACCAACATGCGCGTTACAAACTTCGATCTGCCATCAAATTTAGGACCGCTATATTCACCTCCTCCCCTGTGAAAGTGCCCTGGCGCCGCAAGTGGACCCAATAATACACTCTCGTCCATAAGTTATGGTACACTTACTAATCTTAAACGCGAGCCGTAATAAAACGGATCGGTAATAAAATGCTCGAAGCGCAGCTCATTTTCTAATTATAACGTCCACTTGTATCCTTCAGAAAAAAATCACTAAAAGCTACTAAAAAATAAAAGACCGAACTGGTATCCAAGAAATACTGATTACGAGTACTTGTCCAATGACGATTTGTTTCCACCACGTATTGCATATACATACATGCGTAATAATTCCAGCAATTCGCCAGTACGATCAGTTTCAGTGATTCACCGATATGATCGGTCTCGATAGTTGCCACCAGTGTGGCCAGTCTTAGTAATTGATCGGTATGTCCGATAGTTCACTCGCAGTAGGAATGCTACCGATCGTTGCCGATCGTTACTGTCCAAAACTAAGGTCTCGGTAATGCAACCATCGAGATCCTACGATAGCCTACTCAGAATCAATAACGTGTCGCTTTTTTTCCTGTAAGAGAACTTGTACCGAACGTCCTATGGTTTGCGAATAGCAGGGTATATACGTGCCGTTGAAATGGAAGGCACGCAGTCCTGAAGACGGCACCCTTGATTCGAGACACACGTCCCCCTATCGAGATACCGGTCGCGCGGCGCACGCACGAAAGAGGGCACGTGTTCCACATGTTCCCTGTCGACTCGATCAACCCTCTCCCCACTGTCCATCGGACGATTTATGAATGCCACCGGGTATACAGAGCTCATAGAAAGTCAATGCGAAATTTCGGGGCGCCGCCTACTTTCGCTCTCAGCGAGGAATCGGGGCTCGAACGCAACACCGTAGGCCTCTCGACACCATCGTGCGTATACGTGTTCGCCTTTTATTTCTTCTCCGCTCTTCTTTTTGTACTTTCTTCTTTATTCGTCGTTTCCCCGTGGACACGGGACGGCGAGCCAAAGGAAAGGAGAGAAGAGGAGAACGTGGAATGGGGAGGGTTCGATGTTTGCCTCCGAGGGGACAGTTGCCTGGGATCTGTTCACCTGCCCTTAAAAATCTAAGCACGCGAAATCACGAATGCCTATTAGCCACCTCCTGTGTCCCGGTAGCCTCGAATAGAGGACCTCTCTTACGACGATGCAGCGATGGCCACGAGATTGCCTCTGCAACGTTCGCGTTGCTCTTTGAGACGCGCCCCATCCTCGTAACGCAAACATCCAACTATTACGGATCCTGGTGTCGTAACGTGGAGTAATTAGCAGCGTATCTGTGGTTCGTCGATCGAATTTAATCGCGGAATGGAACGAAGAGCATAGAAGAGGTCGATCGGAGAAGACAGGATCGAACGAAGAATTTGGATCGATCGTTGTTTAATCGTTTTGACACGGGCACGTTCCGTTTCATCGAAACGAAATTAAAGAAGATGCCTAGAAACGTTATTTACGATAATAGTAAATCTTTTACTCGAGGAACAATACGCGATAAACAATTTCCTGGGAAATTACAGCTGCAACGCGAAATGTTCCTCCTAAATGGCTCTTAGTAAAGGATTTCTCGCCCTTAATATTACATTCGTTTTCGAAAAACTCGTTCAAATTGGGGCGTGAACGGTTTCAATGTCTATCGATGTTCGCGTGTACGACGAAGATGCGAGAGTTGTCGGTTTTATCGTAATATAGTAAAGTGGAATAAAAAGCAGCATCATTCGTAATCACAGGCGTGCAGCGATCTTCGCCTCTCCCCGTATCGCTGGCACATTTTGGAGTCTTGAAATTGCAGCCTAATTTCCATGATGGCTGGTGCTTATACAGCGTCGCTCTAAATGTAAATTTCCTTTTTCTAGCCTGTCGCATTAAAATTTTTGCATTCTCTATACATGGCATTATGGCGAAAAAGATCGGTAATAACATCATAGGCGAACTAAATATAATAATAAGTAAAGGCAGAATAGTACGTGGAATTTTATTTATCCGCAAGTTACGCTTAGAATACCTATCTTCCGACGATATCGAATATATTCTTCCGTTAATTTCGAATTTCATTCTTATTAATTTACTTTACACCCGTTCAACTAAACGCAAGTTAGCGTTAAAGACTAAAGATTCCAGTTAATCGTCGTAATAGTGTATTTTCTTCTCTACAGTTGCAACGTAAGCTTGTCAAATTATCATTGTACCCCCGTTGAAAATGTATACGACGATCGTTGCATCGGCTTCAAAATTGAAAAGCATTAAGAAGATAAGACGTCGAGAAATTTCGATTTGACAGTTCTAGTTTTGTTAAGCAATTTTAATTTTAATCTATCAGAAAGAAAGTACATAGAAAGGCATAGCACCAACGTATTAACAATTTTATTAAAACACGCGAGGCAATTTAAAATTTCTAATCTGCTAAGGATAAAAGATATCGTAGGATTATTTGCGCGATTACAAAAGTATTGTACGGTACAAAGTTTGGTGCGCGTTATGGCAAGACTTAAATAGAAGAAATTATTATCGAAAAATTACCGACGATGATTCATCCACACGCGAAACAGAAATAAATCACGCGCAAACAATTGTAACCGAAGTAATAAATATTCAAAGTAGCATCTGCGTTATCTGCGTATGATTTCACTCACGCGAGAACACGTAATATCGAGAAAGAAAAGTCGCGTAAAAAATATCGCGAACGATCAATCAGCGAAACAGATTTCGCATAATTTTTTCATCGGGCGATTGCGAGCACACTCGGTTCGTTTGTACGCCGATGTTCGGAGAGAAAAGAAAGGAGAGGATAACCGAGAGAAACGGCGATCGCCGAGTACGAAACGAAAGAATATTTATGTCTTCATGAAGAGCTAACCGACGGTTATTACGAAGACAGAAAAAAGTCGTCTTGTTTTCGTCCACTGTGCGTGCGTCGCTAATAATCGGTCTTGGCTCTTGACGCGACGTTAAAAATTAGTTTATAAAAAGAACGATTCTCGGGATGCCAGGGTACAAACCGGGGAACACCCGGTATAAAGTTGTCCCCCTGTACATGACATCATATTTCAACATTAAGTGGCCCGATGCTCGGAATATTAGCGAAATAATACTTGTTCCGCGGGCGATAATATACGATGCACGAGACTGCATGATTAAAAATCGCGATACTCCAGCTGCTGCGTAATATAGGCGCTTTTAAAAAGTCGGCCACGAAATACCGGTATTTTAGAGACACCCCTTTGCATCGTAATCAGATTGTCACTGCATGCTCCGCATAATAAATATTTTTATCATTCACACCAGGGGATACGCATTTACGTGTTATCGACGTCGTTTCGTATCTCTCGTAAATTAATACTCTCTAATGAGCAATTTGTAACTCTTTAATGACCACATGGCGAAACTTTCGGAATAATCGTTACGGACGGCAGATTGAAAACGTTTAAAGATCTGTTTGGCGAATTACAATTCTCCGCGAGAATACGAAAACAGAGTTACGAAAAGAGAATACTGAAATTACGACGATCGTATTATTTTTCGCAATCAACTACCAGTCCAACGCGACCATAAATAATAAAACGGAAGCTCTAAATTTACGACAACCTACTATAGCGGCCTACTATTTCGTATTACTCGATGCGACTGCAAAAAAAAAAACATCCAGTTAAATGACTACACTCATCGATGATACGTATCGCGGTAGTTGCTAAATCGCCCTACGGAAGATCTACACAGTTTTGCAACTTTGTATCGAACAAATTCCATCTTTCTTCCAACGGGCCATAAATCGCCGATTCCTTAACGATCGATGATAAATCAACGTCGATCGGCAAATTCGCGCGATTCGGATACTTGAAATTCCCAAGTTACGTCGTACGTACATATACATAGATAACGGGTGGACGGGTGTCCCGCGATTTCCTTGGTGAATGCAGCGCACGCGCCGCGTCCTATCAATTATTCCCGGGGCCGGGCCTAAAAGCGGCGAAACAATTTCAGCACTCGGAAGATCGATAATGGTCGGGACGAGGGGCTAAGCAAGAGGCGATGGCGCGCTGCTTCGACCATCGGCGAGGCGCGCGCGATCATCTTTCTTGTATCGTGACACGTACACGATAATGCCTGTCCAAAAATCGCAATCGAACGATATTTAGTCTCCTCGGAGATATAATATCGGCTCGGGGCCCAACGATGATCATAGGCTAACGTACATTTAGGCAGATGCGACAGAAATTGAACGTCTCCCGTTCGCCCTCTTTTTACTCTTTCTTTCTAACTCCGCTTATCTTTTCTTCTCTTTTGTCCTTTCTTCGTCCTCCTCTCTCTCTCCTTTCTTGTCTGCTTCGCCTTCTTTCTTCCACCGCTTCTTCTTCCTCTTTCGCGAATTGCCTCCTTTTCCAGTCAACATTCGTTCAAATCGTTCGAATCGTCCTCTTCCACTTGAGCCACGTTCCGATTAATCCAAGCGCTCCTTTCTACTCGAGCTTCGATTAGAGTTCTTGAGTTCAACTAGCTCGAGTACAGTAGACATTTCGAAGACATTTTTCTTTCTCTGTCGATCGTTCGATCGGAAGCTGGCTCGATGCTTCCGTTTGCTGTTTCTCAGCGTTCAACAGGCGACGATCCTCTGTGGTTCGCCGAGGAGCATCGTCGTTTTAGCATCTTCCGACGTTATCTGGCCGCACGACGTGTCGTGTGGCGGCCACGCGACACCGACAGCCGAACGACGGCCGCGGCCTATCGATCGATCGAGAGGCGTCCGCTATCTCCGGCCAAGATCAACGACGCGCCGCCGCGCCGCTGTAAACTGGGTTACAGAACGCATTAATGCGCCACTCGATTACAAGGCAGTCCCCGATTGATTCGGCGCGGCCGCCTGGGCCGCTGCAATTTGCCAGATTAAAACGCAGATAAAATTATGTTATTTCATTAGTAGTTTAAAATAAGGAAACATTTATGTTTCCTTAGTTTTATATATTATACGGCAAGTCGCATCGTAAGGCGCATCGTACTTCTGAAAATTAGCGGCCAGCTAGCAAGGCAAGCGGCGAAAGACTTAGTGGGCAACGATCGCGGTCTTCGCTTGTGAAGCTCGAGAATATTTATACGGATTCGTTTGGTTTAAACCCGGTGTGCCCGAGGGATTCTTGGAGTCGTAACTTCGCTGTGCATCTCTTTAGGAAGCGTAGGGCGTAGGGTCCACGCAGGATGCTCGTGTCACGTTTTCGACTCGGTAAGGGCACACTTCTGACCTCCGCTTCAAATCGAACCATGTTTTCTCATCCTTTTTCTACTTTGGACGTTTCTCTGGATTGTGGTTGGTCGATTGTTTCTAATCGTTGTTCGTACGAGGTTTTATACGAATATTCGATAGATAATAAAAATGATGGATATCGCTCTAATCGGAAAAGTGCGATATAATTCTTTGCGATCCATCTTTTCCTTGTAATTATCGTACAGGTTTGTTTGCTTGGAAACCTATCGAAGATCGCCTAAATCTTTCGCCAGACGCGAAGTAAGAATAAGAAGCCTCCGCTGTTACAATCCACTTAAATCCCAATTTACAGTCGAAACTCACGCATAGCGGTTACGTAAAAAGCTATATGATATTCAATTATGCCACGGTTGCAGATGTTATCAGCCTATATAGCGCCGCGTCGTAACAATTAACGAACAGCTAAGCGAGGGCTCGTTAGCACCAGCCGACAGATTGTTTAAATCTCGGATGTTATTACAATATGAATCGCCAAAGCGAAGAAAAAGCGTAGTGCCAGAGGAGCCGATCTCGCGTTATCGATTACCGACAAAGATTTGCATTATGCTAACGAGATCCTTACAAGGTATTCTCTTTTCGCCATCGAACCGTCCTGTTCTCGATGTCAACGATCGCATTTACTAGCGACAAAGATCGTTAATTAAAGCACCTTGTCAGTAACGACGTTATACGCTTCCCTTTCCACTTTATCCCGAGTACACGATATCGTAATTTTGGTAAAATTAAAATATCCTTGGGTTGGAAACGTTAGTTTGCCACCTGGTCTCTCTCCGAGTCGATAGCAACCACAATCTCTCGATAACATCTTACTTTACGGCTCCATACTACAAGGTACTACGTAGATGTAGTTTCACGTGACGGCAGAATAACAGAACTGCGAAAATTCGAGTAATTAGTAATTAGTATCGTACGAATGGAAGGACACTATACGAAGAATAGCTGTAGCAGCGTGCAAACGGGTTCCTGACCAAGCACGTACATCTTCTACTCTGTATTTCAAAAGCGATATTTTGACGAATCTTTTAGATTTCTAGTCGTCCTATCGTTTTCTTTCGTATGTCACGCCATTTATGTCGATATAAATGATTTTGAAGCAATTTGAAACAACGTCGAATATAAAGACACGACAAATAAAAGAAAACGGTTAAACGATCAAAAATTTTCAAAGAAATTTTTCAAATATCGTTTTTGAAACACAAAGTAAAAGATCTGTCCAGCAGCAGGAAACTTTTGCGCTTTAAAGGTCAAGCACACGTTGGCCTTAGCTTTTTTTAATTCGTTCCGCTTCGTTCAAAAACTCACAACGAGACCATATCCGCTTGGTAACAATTTGTTCGCGGAATAAGATTGATTTTGAAACGAACGGACGCGCACGGAACTCGAATTTTCGGGTGCAAGCGAGATCAATCGACGTACGAATATTAAAACAGGCCTCTTCCGCGACGCGAACCACCTGTGCTTCGTACGTTCCCTTCGTCGTAATATCTTACTCACGATACCAATCTGATATGTGTTATTATTAATTACATCGAAAATTATCTGTCGGATCGGACGCGGGCCCAGTCCTGTTATCAGCACAATTAGTATCAACTTAACACCATCACCGACAACGCGCGTCAAAACGAACGCATCGATGATTATTTCGCCAAAATCTGTTCGCAGAGCAGAGCGAATTTTCACGCTATCATCGGGCGTTTTCTTTCCATTATTTGCTACAAGGATCGTTTTCTTTGATTTATTGCGAGACGATCGACAATAGTTAGGGCTTATAAGAAAAATGAAGTTTCTTCGTGTTTGTTTTTTTCCCGTAAAAACAGAAAAATACCGTGGCATTTGTCGTTGCTGGTCAATATACAATGTGGTAATTTTTGAACGAAATATTTTTCATATCGCGTAATTTTTTTATACGCGTTATAAAAACAATCTATCCGGCTGTACGCTGGTGAACGAAAGCTTTCGTCGAAAAGAAAGAAATATCGTAATGCTACGGAAATACAAGAATAAAACTCACTCGTATCGTAACGACGATTAATAAATCCCAATTACTACGTTGCAACGACGAGTACTTTCTATGCCTCGTACTTTGCAGCAACACCGTACATTAAAAGACGAGCCTTTAATTATTCTTCCCTTTCTCTCGGTTTACGCTCGTCAAAATTTTAATCGTGCCTAAAAACACATCTTCGAGCCTAATCGTTCGATTATGCTCTTTGCATCTGATGAACGTTCTAGGCTGATTAATTTCGGTGCAAAGGTAATCAGGAGCCGCGAGAGCGGCGTCTCGATCGTCCGTATTCCGGTTCTGGCACGATTAGGGAGGAACTGTTTGAAACAAGGCTGACGTAAAGGGGGAAGATGCTTGATAACCCTTGATTTTCAAAGGCTGGCATTATTTTAGGAATTCGGGCAAGAAGTCGGCCGAGAATTTAATCGCCACATCGACGCAAAAGGTGTTCTCTGTAACCATCGTGGCACGCTTCGCTTTACATCGATGAATGAATACTCGGTGAAATACACTGCTATAAAAAGTTATTCTCAACCTGACTCACTGAGCACTGCATTTTCCATCGTTAGCCGCAAGTTCCCTCGATCGCGGAATTAAATATCAGTGGGACGATAGGAAGTTGTAAAACATTAACCGGTTGTTTTCGTAAGTCCGTGTTCTATCATCCGTGTTGAAAGGCGATAAAGATGTTAATACGTGGTCACGTCTCGTTACAGATATCGAAGAGATCCATAAAAGAATAAAATATAAAAGAAATACACGATGCAAGTAATATGAATTTAAACGCGTTAAAATCTGTTATAAAGATTGAGAGCATATCGTTCTATTTCATAACTATTTGAAGTATGACGTGTTTACGTATATCGTTACGTATGGAAATATGGAGATATTTCTCACCGAACTACTAGCAGGTACTAGCAGGTTATAGTGTTACCACAAGTAGAAAGATACGCAAGATTTTTCCTAAGGAAAGAAAAATGGTAGAATGGAAGAAGGTGGTATATCTACGTATAGGTTAAACGTTAGACGATCTAGCGTTAATCAAACAACTGGAAAACGATCCATCGAGCCTCAAGGTGTCGATGCGCTAATTGATTACGCAGCGTAAAGGCGACGTGACTTTTTATTAACTGGCCTGGCCACCGTCTACAGTCTGCAGGGTAGAATGGGATAAATTTCGAGAGCGTCGAGGCCGTAAAAAAGAAAGAAGAAGAGGAATAGAGAGGGGAACGTGAATCAGCTGCTGGTTCGCCTCCTTTCGCATCGTCTCGAATCTCGTCCCTTCTCTTCTTCTTTCTTTTTTCCAACGTGACGATTTTTTGCCGCAAAATTTTCCCCTTTTTGCCAACGCATGGCGCGTGCTCTAAAGATTCAAGAAGACGCGGCAACTTCTTCTTCTTCGATGTATGAAATATCGATAGCAATTAGCCAGCGGCTTGATTTAAGACCGGCTTCGACCGGCCGCATTGGGAGTTCAATCTCGATGGGCAGGCCCCTTTAATTTCGTTCGTATAAACCACGGCTGGCCGCTGGTCTAATTAAGAAATTGCTTTAGACGAACCGACAAGCTTCGTCGATGTTTGTCTTGTTTTCACTGGGATGACTCACTTTTACTTCGACGATTCGCTTACACCGTCCGTTCGATAGACGAAGAATATCGGAGTCTCGTGGTTGACGCATTTCTATATTTCAAGAAAAAAGAAAGAACAGCTATCGAACATGCAGGGAATTTTATCGGTCGCTGTGTTAAAAGGAATATCGGTTAAAAGGAATATTTCTTCATAGGGTTTACATCGTAGGATCGCGAAGGATAAGTTTTAACACGTTGGGTGTAGTCGAAGTTTGGATTTGGTTTGGCGGTGATCTTGCGGATAGTTTGACGGAAGAGAAACTGTTACTGCGCGAAGAAGAATATAGGAAAGTACCGTTCTCCGGGATAAAGTATTTTCATCTGGATTTAAGATACTTTTAGTCATTAAAACGATAACTAGAATTTTACTTTCCAATTTCGTCAAGCAAATAAATACATTTGGAACGTATAAAAACACGAATTGCATATTAAATTCTTAGATTAATTTCGAACAGAAATGCGATTGTAAGTTATTTCACGGCGAACTAACACCATCCAACATTTGGAAGCGACCCACACGTGTCGCTGCATGCTGCAAATTAAGATTAAAGACGTTCCTCATCTTCGCGAGTTCCCCTAATGACGCTAGCCGGATTACTTGATGGCGTTGCTTGCTACCGTTGCGAACATCCAGGGGTTTTACCGGGTTAATTACAAAATTACTCCCTTAGGATCTTAACCGGCCACGAGAAACCGGGAACAAAAACGGCCTGATATCGAAATCGGGTTCGTTAACGTTAAATTACGTTGAATAATGCGAATCGACGATCATGGTGAAACGACCAGGTAAAAATTACTCGGTAATAAGAGTATTTTATTAAGCAACGAATTTATGCGTTGTTGGCTGTAATTATTCGTCGGATCGTAATTAGAAAGCCTTTTTAATTTCGGACAAAGATCTGTTTATATGAAAACGGGTTGAAAGCGAAACGTTGGAAACGACGAAAATCATTGAAAACTGTTTGAAAAAACGAAATATGGGAAATGGCGAAAAGCTTTGTACGATTCGTGTACCGAGCCAAAATGTCTGTACCAAATAATTATCAAAAATTATCTAAAATTTTTAAACTGACCGAATATTGACACGAATGGACTGACTAGAATTTTAAGAACGTAAACGTACGTTTCACTCAGCCTTCGATCGCAGAAGGATCGCTCATAATCACCACGAATACGTAATTAACCGTCTTTAACCTTTAGTCCGTACAAATTACTCTACTTAAAGCACCGTCTGACTTGACATTTGCGTATCTGTCTACCCACGATTTCACCTATTCGCGTCTTCGTTTATTTCTTCGTCGTGATAGCGTATATTCTGCCATTCTAACATCCATACTATCATCAAGCAGCTCGTTCATACCAATTATTAGTTGCTCTCTACCTTATCAAAATATGGAATTTTCGTCGATTACTATTCCATCCCCTCTAAACAGATCGAAATCCAGTTATCAAAGGTTCCAGGACTAATTTCAAATTCGCCAAATGATACTATGCATCTGTTCCCTGGAATATCTTACAATTTCGAATCACATGTTTCCATGTCCACGACCACGTAAACAGAGCTGCTCTGGGCTCCAATGGACCTAGTTTCACGATCCGTATTAAAGTCGAAAATTATAGGTCCGTGGTGAGTTCTATCGGAACAGGGTGAACTCATCGTCAGGCAGCTCTGGCAATTTTCGATCGATATTGCTCGATGTTCGAAGGAAGGCATCGTCCAGGGCTAGACGCTGTTAATTTGCGAAAATCCATCGGATCACTGCAATTTCAATGACCTGGCCTGGCCTGGTTGTTATTAAGCGCGCGTGCTCCGTTCACCGGCTAATTGTTCTAACGATATGCTCGATACGTGACTAGAATTTCTATGGAGATTTTAATCATGAACCAAGGTCGTGGTCTTTTCAGATTCTTTTTGTTCACGAAGAACGCGAAAAGGAGTATCTTGATCTTGGCATCGCTGACGATTAAATACGGCGTGATTCGCTTAGAACTCTCGGTGAAGTTAGTACACGCTGACTACGTTGCTATCCGCAGACCTCTAAACTGCATCGCTTGTCTGGTTGACCGGTTACGAACTATAGATATGCCAGCATTTTATATATTATTATCAGATATCGACGTATCTTGCGCCTAATACGATATCGATACGACCCATACGACCCACATGTATCGAAGGGGAGTCAGTCTTTCGGTTTCGACGTCGATATCATCGTGTATCGACATCGTCTTTCCTTTAAATATATTTCAACCATTTATCGTAGCTTTTACATGTTTTTAAAGTAAAGCCAAGTTGACGATATTCACCTCGGTGTTCGTTACCGGAGAGGAGAGGTATCGCGTTGAATATATTCGCCACTCTGACGATTCTGGTATCAAAGAAGTACAGTAGTTACAGTAGCACATATGATACCGAAAGCGATCTTCCTGATCCCGTTATTTCGTATCCTTCGTGATCCTACCGTCGTCGGAAAAGATCGATCGAAGCATCGATTCCATGGCCGGGTCAAGAACGTCGGTCCGTTATTTGTTGAAGACACGATTATCGGACGCGCCGGCACATGTAATTTGAGCGGTATTACGCGTACGTCGACAACGTGTTGCGATTATGTTCGTCGCTTCAACCTTGCACCTAGCTACGACACGTACATACGCTCGACCATCCTTCGATGATCGCCACGTCCGATCCGATAACCAATTACGAAGAACACGACGTCCAACGATGTCAGGTATACCTGGACCGCGACACGCGGCCTATTCGATGGTTAGATCGTTGCAGCCTGATCCGAGCTTCGTAACTCAAGGACCTGCTCCTCGGTTCTATTCTACCCTCGTGCCTTCTGTCTTCCATAGACACGTTTCGAGCGAAACACGTGTATCGGGAGTCAACGAGTTTTCATTTGTGCGTTTAGAGCTATTTGGGTTAACCAGCTGGTTGCTTTACCTACATATTTTATGAATTTAATGTTACGTTACGATCAAACAGCAGTTACGATCATATTTGTTGGATTCGAAGAACGGACAAGTCTTTTAAAGGTAAGTTGGCCAACTTTAAGGGAGTGAAAGATGTAATTGTCAAGACAAACGGTATTTTATAATTACGACGAGCAGCGTTTTAAAATTTGGAAGATTCGCTATCTGCGGAATTTGTGGAAAAACACATAGGACCGATTGAACGAATTTCAAAATTACTTATCGTGTTCTTCTTCTTCTTCTTCTTCTTCTTCGAATTCTGACCACTCTAGTAGCTGCAGTATCAGTAACTGTGTCAATTATTTCTAGCGCGAGACATCAAATTTTGAGACACTGTATACAACGTTTATTCCGAAGATGAAAATTAAAGCTAGAGTTTATTTAAGTATACGAAATTTTGCTGCGAGTAAATGCTATCAAGTTCGATATTAACTATATGAAAAAAACAGGAATCGGTAAACCATTCCATTTAAAAAAGATGAGTGGGTTCCCCTTTAACAGCCGTCCAAGAAAAATATGTTGCACGCCAAATGATTAGTCTCCTTGTACCGTTTAATTTAAGTCAATATCGTAACATTTAATTATTATTAAGTCGGTATTATAATATACAATTAATTATTAATCATCGGTATTTAATTGAAGCCGATATGAACAATGTTTTCGGAGAAAACAACTTGTAACACTTTATTTGGCCCACCCAGTATGCTCGTTACATTATCGTTTTAAAAATGCGGACGCGGCACGTTTTTTTCGATGGAACTTGGATTTCCATGGAATTTAGACCAATAGACCGTGGGCATCTCAAACAATTATCGACTCGCTATTAACTAACCAACGACTCTCGCAAATAACTTTTACAAATTTCTACCGTGTATTTTAAATCAATATCTGACTAATTCGTCGCCTCGTTAATAATTAATCTGCAGTTGCTTATAAATTTGTAAGTTGGCGTAACGCTATCAAATATATCGTTCGATATTTCTATATACGATCTATGCTTAACAATTAACTTTAGAAATTTAACACGAATTGTTCTGATAGCGAAAACGAACGAAGTTTCCCTTTCTTAGGAAAGAATTTTCCGGAACGCGTTCTTTCCAGTTAGGATACCATTTAGTGAAAGTTAGAATCGCATTTGAGATTAGATTTCGTGACTTCGTTTCGATATACACCAAGGCTTTACGACTTCTGCTCCAACCTAACTCGTTTTTCATTTCTTACCCCTTCAGAAGCTTTTTACTTTTGCTAGAATTACCGGAAATTCCTTGAAATTCTTAGTTATTAATTTTAACAAATCTTCCTCGCTTATTAAAAAGAAAAAAGACCTTCACCGTGTAATTCTTTGAAAGAATTCATTTATCTTTAGAGAAGTTCTAATTCCTTTGAAAATATAAATTTTCGATCGAGAGAAAATCTTATCAGGTATATTAATTTCTGCTATCTTGCAAAGTCGTAAGAAGTTGGAGCTATCAAATAATTTAATATGACGTAAGAACGATCCTCGTAAACACGAGGGCAAAAACATGATCTAAAACGAGAAGCATGACGTATTCGATGTGAAACTCACTCGATCTTCGCGATTTAACGCGAGCTTTACTTTCATCTACTCTTCGAGAGAGGGGAAGAAAAATCTGCGAGTCACAGTGCGATTCGAGTGAAATCTCCGTGACTCTCGTATCGTACGATCATTACATATCCATCTGTCAGAGTGTACAACTGTCGATACGTGACTCTTCCATAAATCATTCTAATAAATTTAAATGTTCCTTCCTTCGTCACATTTAATATCGTCTCTCCTCCTTTTTTTATCTTCTCTATGGATACTAAATCTATAAATATCATTCCGATTCTTCGAATCTTTCACACTTGTATTTCCACTCCACAGTCTGAAACCTATTAGGACTTTGAAAGAAATACGCAATGATTTCCTTAAGCAAATCCATGCTTTCTTCGTAATACTATTCTTTCGTTAATCATATTTAAGCTGAAAAAGCTTTTTTTGTCCAAGAAACAAAGGATGCTCCAAACCTTCGCACCAGTGCGTACGTGTGTACACCATATCGTCATCCTGGTGCTTGATCGTTGTAGCTTCATTTTTCAAAGGAATATAATTAACATAGCCACAGAAGAGCTCATCGATACAAAGAATACAAAGTCGTGGTAATATGGTAAAAATTCTACTTGGAAAGCGGCAAATATATTCAATTCGATTCGGTTCTTTTAGGTTCTAAACATATCGAAACTGTTAAACGTCGTAAACTTTAAACTTGTCAATTGTCAAAGCGAAGATCAAACAATCTAGAAGTAGAGCGACGATATATGTAAAGAGAATTGCATCACGCGTATAGTGGTTAAACCATTCTCGAATGCTGACAAATGAAAAAAATTGAAGCAATAAAATCGTGGCATTTTCAAAATGTCTCTTAAAAATTCTTCGCTTCGGCACACCTGTTGCCATATATCGGTCGTAACGCGACAAAACGTAAACGACGAGCAGTTTTCGGCCCGAAACTGTTTCCAGTCCGTGAATCGTAAATAATAATCGTGCTGGACGAGGACGATGTTTTGGGCATCAACTTGGCAAATGTCTTAATGAGGCACCATCGAAACCGCCGGTTGCGCTCCCCGGTGCATTGCACGGTAGTTAGAACGCAATTAAACTTACATAATCACGCGTTGCCGCTCGTTTTTAAGAGCCCCAAGGGTCCGAGGAATCGGCCATCAGTAATGCATTAGTTCTGATCACGAGTCGCTTGAAACGGGCCATCCCAGCAGGTGCGCCATGGGAACGACTCGTTTCGCGATGAAAACGTCCATCTCGTGTTGCCACGTCATTCCAGTTTATGTAAATCAAAATCGAAATTGAAATTACAGCAATTGGAGTAAGCTACCTGATCGGTAATCTTCTTGTAACTCGATTATTTTCTCCTGTACGATAATGTTCAATTTTGCCGAGTACCAAGGTATCGTATGGTTTCCGAACTATCCGTCGCACATTTTATTTGGCTTTTATCAGTATTGGTAAACCTACCGTACTTTAATACGTTTCTATCGAAGAATTTAATTACTTTCGTTCTATCACAAATAATTTATTTAATTTGTTGTCAGTATGAAACACGCGTATGAATGGAAATTTGTAAATGTATCTTCGTTATATACTAATTATTTCTCGAGTTAAATATATTTTAATACTCTACGCTATAGTAACAAACTATATGTATAATATCGTTGTAACTTTCTCAAGTTATAAATAAAATAACTTCCTCGAGGAACAGTTTACTATTCGAGAAGATTACGTTAAAAGAGATATAGAAATTGAAAGGATTTGAAATTGAATTAGGAATTTTTTCGTTTTTTCTTTCCATATAACTTTATGCGTTTATCTACGTTCCTTTCGCATTACGTAGAAAGCAGGAACGAACGATCGTCGAACGGAGAAAATTTCGTCGTAACAATTATGCGAGAAATTGAACGTTTAGCTAAAAAATGTTCAGTTCGTACATATATTCGCCGAGCGTAGTTAGCGAATTTGCGTAACCCAGGAAATAAATCGTTCGCAAGTAAGCGTCTTGGAAAAGGTAGTGGAATGTTCCGATACAATGTACTTAAAGAGCATTTTTACGCAATAGAAACGACGCGTGCGTATATCGTACAATAAAAGAACTCTAAAACGTACAGTTTCTAAATTACGACTCGAGGAAATCGAATTTAAGAAGCTTTTCGCTATACGGCCAATTCGGCATTGCCTGCAACATACGTTCGTTTCGCGAAGTATACTTTGTTCTAAAATTTGTATTTTAAGATAATTTTTTATTGCAACTACCGGAATATCAATCTTGAAATAATATCGGGGCAGTGCAAAAATTTGATCGATAGACTGGATTCAGGTTCTGAATAAAAGAGAAATCGGAGCGATGCTACCTTGAAAAATGTTAAAGCCGTAAAAGAGGCACGTTTTATCAGGTATTCGATACCGAATTCTACGAACGATAATCGTTTTACGATAACCGTAACAAACGGGTTAAATCAATCTCCAACGTTCCTTCGATGCAGAATTCGGAACATAGTGCATCGACGTGGCGCTCAGAATGCTTGTGCGTCAACAAGCGTGATTTAAGGGAGCAAAGGAGCGATTAGGCTCGCGGCATCGGTCACACGCCGATTCCCTACAAATTCGCCAAGTTCGTGTCGACGGAACATTAGCCTCGGAAGCAGCAGCGGGGATGATCGTGGCTGCGGGCACGGCGTAAAATTTCGGGGAAAGTCGCCGGAATCCTTTCACTTTCGTCGCGAAGCTGCTACGAACAATCGCGCGCCGCGAACAACAGCTGGCAACCGGCAACGAGGAATCGCTATACCGTACAGTGGAAATTCCGACGGATTTTTAACTAGTAACGTTACGTGCTCTTCGCTACGAGCGTTTCCTGTAACGCGGGTGATTGGTCGTCTTCGATATCGGAACGCGAAGTTATCGTAAGCGGTGATCGTACGACGAAGTTCAGAGGTTTGATAGCGAGAGGAAACTTCACGAGGTTCGACGCGTTTCCAGCAAATTTCTAGTGGAGCTCGTTTAACATCTTCTTACGCTTTCAGACTTTGCAATTTTTGCAATTTTTACAATTACTAAATTACACGTCGATTATGATAAATTTCTAATGGAGGTAATTCAACGTTTTCTCCAGGTCTTCAAGTACCTGCTGTAGATCGGAAGTGGGTTAGCTTTTACTCGCAACTTCCTGTACATTGCAAAATTTTCCTTAAAAATTGAATATCGAGTCGTACAAAAAAATTTTTCGTCGCTTGTGTCGTAAAATTTTAAAAAGTTTCGTCAGCGATTCGAATATCAAGTTTTGCGAGTTCTTCTTTCAAGCCGTCTCGATAATTAACATTACCTTCCCAATAGCAAAATAGTACTTATGAATCGTTGCTATAGAAAATTCTGCGCAAAATACAAAGCTTTAGCCTAATCGCTGTATCATTTAAACGCTCCACACTTTCAACTTTCAACGCCTTCGTAAATCTATTGAGGAAATTTATGCTAAAAAATGTATCAGATCGCTTACATTCGTATATTTATACATTTTACTTACATTATAATATACGTTACAAGAAAAATATACATTTATGACAAACCTAAACCGTTTAGCGCGTAAACCCTGGTAATCTTCGACTTCCTACGTTTTACTTATAATTAATAATTATAATTATATATGGCAGATATATGCACATCGTTTACCACTCGAACTTTACAGATTTTCAGCGCTCGAGTTTCCTGGAATATGCGCCTACGTCACATCGCAATACGCATGGTCGGATCTACCTTTCTCGACTCAAAAAACCAATCCTCTTTCCATCCGTTATACATAGTTCAACCCTCTTACGCAACATGTGAAAGTTGCAGACGTTCGCAAAATCCACAGGATACGTAATTAGACAGACGGAAAGGAAAAAAAAAAGATGCAATTACCTTGGCATCTATAATGGCTCACGAAAGTATTTGAACGCTTCTAGAAACATTTTCTCGACGTATTGCGTGTATAATTTTCCATAAAAATCTGTCCGCATACAACTCTGTCGTGATCACGTTGGTAAAGTCTGGCACAGATGCAAAAGTTTATGCAGCAGTTACGAGATATTTACCGCAAGCGTACACTTCGTAAAAAATACAAGGATGTTTAAACAGTCGATGTCTAGCGAGACCATTCGTAATCTCTCTATTTTATCGAGGTTATCGGCACGCGTATATTTGCTACGAATGTTTTGCAGCTTTTCAATTCAATTATCGCGGCTATCCTTTTATTCGACACGAGTAACGCTTTCCACGATAAGCGTTATTTTCATTCAAAGTACCTACTTTCATGACTGGTTACCACGATATATGTAACCAGTGCATAGTAAATTTGTTTAAAAGGACGTACAATCTTCTTTTTGTTTTAGCTTCTACAGCGGCGTAGAAATCGCGCGTTCCGCGGATTCACGCTTCGGGAGGCAGGCTTCCACATGTTCATCGAAATTTCCAATTAGGCTGTACACGACAAAGAGATGCTACTTATTCGATTAAAAGGCACGAAAGCGAGGCTTCATCATCAACCGGAGACTAATTTGCACGCTTATGAAATGGTTATCTCGTGGAAAAATGAGAACGCCCGAGAGAACAACAGCTCGGGCTTGTTTTTGTCCGGTCTGATGCTCGTTTCATGCACGATGGATGTCTAAATACATAGATTTCAGCAATTAATTTTCAATTTATGGTTTAGCTGGATCCACGAAGATGGAATATAGATAGGCAGCGTGGATGGAAAAGCTGTCTGACTGGTTATTACGAGGCGATTAATTAGATCGGTTCCTAAGTTCTGACAGGAATAGACGATATATGATATATACATAGATTGAACTTTGACGAATGATATTTCGAAGCGAATTAAAATTCGTATTTACAAGGAATAATCTCTAAGAGTATATTAGATTTTTTAATTAATTCCTTGATAACTTTTAGATAAAATTGGACGAAGAATGTTCCTTTCTTTCGTTATTTTTCATAAATTAGATTTATGCGGTAAATTCGTCAAAACTATCTGGTAAAATCGATGCATGGGATTTAATTATTAAACGATTTAACGATAGATTGAAAACCGAATATCGAAATGGTTAATGGAAGAAAATGGTGCGATCGACGGAATAAAGGAACTTGACCTTACAATTAACTCCATTTACTAGTTTGAGAATAAATTGTTTCGTAAACTGAAATTCACGAATCTACGAAACTAGTAAAATCGAAGTATAAAAATCAAGAACGCAAATATCAATTTGATTGAAAGAACGATCTATATTTGAGAAAGTAAAATCTACTATATCGCGATCAAGTGGATAATATCTGAAATTAGCATGAATTAAAGCTGCCCTTGAACTGGAAACGAAGATCTGGTCGTTAACCTAATAGCGAAGAAATTGTTGCGCTATTTATTGCTTTCTAATTCTACGCGTCATTGTGTGCATTCGTAAAATACTCGGCAACTTGGAAACACCGTGACGCAACCACGTCAGCGTTATTGTGTTCTCTTACCTACAATTATTATCTTATCGCGACATTCACCTTTCCCGGTGTTAAGTATAACCTCTTTGCAAGACGCGAGACTATGAGACCTTGAATAGTATTAGTAGCATTACTCTGTAATATTAATAGCATTATTAATAGCATTACTTTTAAATTCCTTGTTTCTCGATATTCCTTATCTGTACATATTATTTCTATACATATATATATTACATTATGACATATAAAATTCATTTGGTGCATGAAGGGATAAAATCCCAAATAAATATCGAATCGAAGAATTTCAAAATTAAAACTGCGATTAATTACAACTTTCAATTAGTTACATGTTTGATTCGTTAAAAATTTGTTTAATTTTTTAAAGAGCTTTATTAGGGTACTATTTGATCATTGTGAATTCCCAGATTTCGAGCTATAACTATTATATGTATATATATAATGGAATATTGTATAGTTAGTAAAACGATGGTAATTACGCGTATTACGCTTATTTCTTAATAAAGAATAAAGTTATTTGTTAGTTAACAGAACGAGTTAATAATTATTGATTATTTAGTATCCATTATATTCTCAGCAACTTTCTCGAATCTACTTATCGATATCGACTTATAAATTATTACGTATACGCGAATCGATCTGTGGGATTCATGAAGCGTAACATTATAAATTAACGTTTCGTAGATTGTACGCTAGTTAATCACAGGCGATTATGTTAATGAGAATCTGTTAATCAACGAGTTACATTAAGCAGATAGTAGTCAAATAATTTGTTGCCTCTGTTTACACATCGAACGATGGTTGAAAGTAAAAGTTCTAATCATTCTCAATGGAAAGTGATCGAGATTGTAAACTTACGTATCGTGATATTTACATTGCATTATTTAAATTACATATTAATTTTGTACTACTGTCTGTTTCCCGCAAAAATGATCACGCTTTTATGTTAACTAGAAATACAACATCCTGTATAATAATATTTTATATTTATGTCTATTACTATAATTTACTTTTTATGTTGTATGCATTTTTTATGGAATAATAAGTCACGCGAATCGAAGGAATGGTAATTCTAAAAATGACTAAACGGAAAAGATAAGAAATTGAATAAAATTCTCCTGTAAAGGATACAACGAGTCACTCTTTGATAGTCTATCTTTTAGGATTTAATTTTCAAGTTACAACGATTAAGCGTTCGTTGTTTCTCCAAAGTTTCTAGTAAATAGAGCTTGAACGAATCTTCGCGTTTCCCATCGTATTTGCCGCAATCTTTGGTCGATTGTACGCAATCGCATTTTCCAAAAATGTGTAACTTCTATTATGAAAAGTTCCTTATTATTTTCATCGAAGGAAACTGCTGGAAAATAAAAGGAAACTAAACCGAGTAATGCGATATTCGTTACGAAAGAGCAAGGGCAAACACCATCTTTATACGGTAATTTATGGCAAAATGAGAAATCGCGATCCGTCACGCCAAGTTTTACTACTTATTCTTCGATGGTTCGATATATTCGAGGATTAATTTCATCTTCGTTTATCGTATTTGTATCATAGAACGTTATTACCTCGGCGTTTTTCGTACAATGTTATATTTCCAACAGAACGTGACCGTACGTATCCGTAAATCCAGTGAAGTGAGGAGGAGAAAGTATAAAATGGAGAACGATCTTATCTCCTGACATATGATATTTTAGTTTACTATCCCTTCCTTCTTTTAACTTGCTTCCAGTCAAACTGGACTCGGGAAAATTAATTTAGAATTAAATTTATTATAATTTATCGCGAATATCGTTGGAGCAGAAACGGCGAAATGTCGAAAGACGTAGAAACGATGAATCGAATTTCAGAAAGAGTGCAGCGCGAATCGAAGAAAGATCGGCTGTAACTGACAAGAGAGGAAGGAAAACTTTCTCGTTACATCGCGGCTGGTAATTAGCACGCAAACTGCAATCTTTTGTCTACGATCAACGCTATAATCCTCCTATTACGAATCATCGATAAACATTTGGACGGAAATCTTGGCTTGAAATTCGACAGACACGCCTAGAGAAACTCGGAACAGTTTCATCGGTAATCGTAAAATATCTTTAAAAGTAGTATAAATCTAATAAACGAACGAGAAGATTTCTCTCCTCGCGTCATTGCCGCATAAATGTTTAATGACTTTTCGAGAGGACAATTTCTTGTAGTAAAAGTTGTATTTAACAATGTTGTATTTATTAGGTAATCTTCGTCGAATAAGAGTATAAGATTTATATCGCAATAATGCAATGCCAGCGATGATTTATGAAGCTACCGTGTTAAATCATGCTGATGAGAAGAATCCTTCCGATAATGTATTGTATGTATATACAATGGTATTGGCATTGAGAGAAAGAAAGAGGCAATAGAATAAATTTCTATATACGATGTGACTTAAATTGTCGACTTTAGTAACTGGCTGTATCACATAAAAAATCACATTTCATCGTACCTTGGAATACTTAGTTCTAGAAATATGCATGTTTCGTATAGAAAAAAGAAAGAAAATATTTTTTAAGTCGTTCCTTCCATATCCCTCGTTGCTGCGTCATACCGTAAGAAGATTAGACCCGATTACGCAAATCGCGAAACGAAACTGGAACAGCAAATCGGTCGATCGACCGTCCCGTTTCCAAGTCGTAGCGCGAAATTCGCGGGAGGTCGGTGATATTTATTGAAAATCGCGCAAATAAAAGAGGCAAGACCCCGTAACGAGCATTTACGGTGATACTAGCCAGCTGGATGCCTGTGCAGCGTATTAATCGTTAAAAACTATCGGTCTATCTCGCGGCAGGATCGAAATGGTAGTGGCGCATGCGATCCTATTAACATACGGCATTAGGTATTCCGCATGCGAAGCGACCGGCGAGCTTTGCTCGGATTTCTGCGGCAATTACACGCGCCTAATGGCCGCCCCTTGCGAACACGTCGACGCACCGTGTGCGCGAAACTGCGCTTCGAGTTAACGTTATCCAAAGATAAGGGGTTATATGCGGATTAACAAGCACGCTCACGATACACGAAACACACCTGGATCCTCTGCAAACTCGATTCGATTCCGATTTCAATTTTCCTCTGGGATTTTCATCGAATTATGGACGAGCGAGAAGAAGCGGTGGACTTTTCGATATCTCTTTATAATTTCTAGTTAGAACTATGAATCATAGTTACATAGCAAATCGATATAATACAACGCTTTACTTGTTACGCTTTCCTAGATAGGTAGAATTAAGTTCAACGAAGTAACGAAGCCTCTTAAGATATTGGTAAATTTATAAAAATTTATAAAAATTCGAGGTTTCTTCATTTGCGTTTCGTAATATCGTTTCCTCGAAATTGATATTGATCGAAATTTCTGACGATACATCGATGTACGAGAAAAGATTCGCGAACAAGATCGCTTTGACCGAACACCGAGGACAATTTGTTTCGATAGGAAATTTTCTTGTAAATTGCAACGATTTCCGATAGTTGGTAAATATAACGCAATGCTCGGCGGTTCCAGCAGGCTTCCTAAATCGTCTGGAATCGCATCGGAAAAAGCAACTTTCGACGACACGTTCGGATACGAAGGAGAATTAGTTACATGGACGTTGCTCTCGCTAGTAATCAACCATGCGGAAGTATGGCCGATCACGAGGACACACGAGGAGTCGACGCGTTCCAGATTTTCACGCTGGACAAAGACGAGGAAATCGTGCTACTGGCGTCGTGAGAATCATGGTTGCGTGAACGTCAACTTCCTTCAATTTACCTCACGCCGGTGTTCAAGACGTAATAACGGCCGCATTTCATTTACGATGACACGCTTGCCTTAAATAATCAAAAACCCATTAGATGCACGCTCGTGAAGCGTTTCGAAAAAGTAGGTCACGATTTGATAATTCTTATTGCGGAGGAAAATTTGAGTTAAATGGCGGAGGAAAAGCTTTCGGTGCAGAAAGACGGAGAAAAGAAACGAACGATGCGATCGAAGCGTCACTTTCACGAAGTAGCGACAGTTTCGGGACACTTTGGAGATTTTAAAGAGTTTCGCTGAAAATATCTCTCGAACGCGTAAAATATATTTACAAAATGAATTTTAAATTGCTCGAAACAATACGCGAAGAATCGCGCAATCGTCACAATTTTCACAAAACAAAAATTTCACTATCGCATTCTAGCGGTATACCATCGTCGCTCAAAGTTAGATATCAAACTCAAGGACACAAATTGTATTCCATACAAATCTCTCATAGTCGAACAACGCTGGAAATATGGCGATGCTCGCGATTAATTATTCACCGAAGGCGAAACAACGAACCGAACGGCAGCGTTCTGTGTAACTATGCGTTATCTTAAAAGCTATCTAATGGAACAGTTTCCACGGATCGCGTTCGAAATAGTGGTAGATCACCGCGCGATTAGAGGCGGACTCGCGCATGGACTACTCAATTTCCCGTACGTTATCCCGGCACTGACGCGAACACGTTTTTGCAAATGCAAAACAAGACGCACAAGTATAATACGGACGATGAGGTGCAGCGAAAGTAACCGAGCTATTATGCCGCTGAGTATATAAGGCTCGGTCTAGAAAACGAAGCGGTTCAGTTAGTGGTTATACGCCACATCAAAACATACGCGAACTCGACGATGAATATCAAGGTAAGCGACTCTGCTTCCCGTGAAAATGCTTAAAATCGGAGGCAGGTCTCCGTCGTGCTTGTCCGAGTTTCGGTAGAATTTGCAAAGTGTACGGTTGGTTTCGCGAAAGTCACCTCGAGTGTGTTTCGTCGTTTGATTCGATATTATTTTCAAGAAGGTAGAGTCATTTTAATTGCGACTAGACTTAAATTTACTTGAACTGCGCTTAAATTGCGCCGCGAGTCGAGCTTTGATAAAAAGTTTTGCGATCTTTGGCAGCTTCAAAAGTACGTATTTCGAGTGCTTCTACGTATAGCGAGAATGAGAACGTTCTTTGTAACGGGTCTAGCCATGTGAATTCTTATTTTGCTATTTACCTTTTTATCGAACGATCGTATCGGAATTTAGAGAAAAAAAAATTTGTGAAACGGATACGAGCAAAGAGAATTAACAACTAGGAAGCGAAATTCTTCCAATTTCCTATTCCGTCATTAGCGTAGATCGTCCATGGCTTATACAAAGACTATTATATACTTTTACGCAATATGTTTGAGTCCAACGGAAATTTAATTTAATAAGGACGAGACTGATCGATAAGCCACAACCGAGTCTGCGAAAGTCCGCTAGCCACTTTCCATCTCCTTCCAAACCTCCGAATGTCAATCCGAAGAAAAATCTCGTCGCGAACGTAGAACGGTGACGTCGTCCAACTATACTTTCCAATGGAATCGCAAATTAATTCATCGTTCCCAACTTTCACTCGCAGTTGGCCATCGTCCTGGTGGCATTGGCCACGCAAGCTAGCTGCTCGGAGAAGGCAGCTGAGGAGAGCGCGTCACCGAAGGACTCCGTAGCCGATTCTTCGGAGAAGAAGACGGAGAAACGAGGATTGCACGGTAGCTACGGCGACCTGGGTGGCGGAGGAGGTGACCTGAGCGGGGGCGGTGTTTCCAGCTACGATCAGCACGAGCACGTGAAGGCGGTGACCGTGGTGAAGAAGGTGCCAGTGCCGTACGAAGTAACCAAGCACGTGCCTTACTTGGTGGAGAAGCATGTCCCGTACGAAGTGAAGGTCGGCGTACCCCAGCCTTACACCGTGGAGAAACACGTTCCTTACCCGGTGAAGGTGTTCGTGAAGGTGCCGGTACACGTGCCGCAACCGTACACCGTTGAGAAGAAGGTGCCTTACGAAGTCAAGGTACCAGTGGACAAACCGTACGAGGTAAAGGTGTTGGTGCCGCAGCCGTACACCGTGGAGAAACACGTACCTGTGCCCGTTAAGGTACCTGTCCCGCAGCCGTATACCGTCGAGAAGCACGTGCCGTACCCGGTGAAGGTCAAAATTCCGGTGCCGCAACCGTACCCAGTCGAGAAGCCGATACCGTACGAGGTTAAGGTACCAGTGGACAAACCGTACCCGGTCACTGTGCCCAAACCGTACCCAGTCACCGTTGAGAAACCATACCCGGTACAGGTAGACAAGCCGGTACCCTACGAAGTTAAGGTACCAGTGGACAAACCGTACCCTGTGCCGGTAGAGAAACCTTACCCTGTCCCGGTCAAGGTACCAGTCCCTCAACCGTATACCGTCCACAAACCGGTACCAGTCGCGGTCCCAAAGCCTGTACCCTACCCTGTCAAGGTACCGGTAGACAAGCCGTATGTCGTCGAGAAGGAAGTACCTGTACCGGTAGAGAAAGAGGTTCCGGTACCGGTGAAGATACCTGTGCCAGTACCGATTCACGAGGGACACGGAGGCAGTGGCGGCGGCGGCGGCGGTGGCTACGAAGGATTGTCTGGATACGGTGGAGACAGCGGCGGATATTTCTCTCATCATCGTTGAATTCTTTCGCCGATCGAGACGATTTCTTCGAAATGTTAAGATTTTTCATATACGCGCTGCTGGATCTCTGGGCAATCGTCTCTATCTCTTCGCGAATTTAAAGCCGAAGAAACGCACCGTCGACGAAATTCAACGTTTCGATCGTCTCTTCTTTCTAGTATATATTTTTATTTTTGGAAAGGAATAAAGAGGTATCGGGAGCATCTGGTTGTCTCGCGTCGTTGAGCACGATAAAGTGCGAAACGGGGAGAGAGAACGAGATAAACCGTTCCCCAAGCTTCTCGTAGCTAGTGCTTCTCTCAAGCGTAACCTGTCTTTCAGATTTTTAGGTAACTTAGGAGGATGCTCGTAACTGGGTGATATTAGCGATTTCTTCGTGACAGCGTGTTCGTTCGATCGACGTACTAATTTCCTCCGATCGATACGCTTTCGATGCGCCAATTAGTTTCGATCGAAGAGATGGGTTTAAGGGAGGCCCAGGCGAAAATTTTCCTTTCTCTAGATTTCGCTCGACATCTTTCGTATCCGTCGATTAGATTCTTCAGCTCCATCTTGCCAATTCGATAACGAACATTCGAAGAGAACCAGAATACTTTCAGTGTTGAAACGCATTTTCCAAATTTATATATCGATCTCGCGATATTTGGCGAGATAGCACGATTTAGCTAAAAAAAACACGAGCCTTCTTAAAAATCTAAGAAATTTTAAACGAAAAGAATTCGTAGAATAACGTACTATAGTTCTGTTTGATTTGACGCGCAAAATTTCTTGGAAATCGTCCATGTAAAAATTCGCTAGTTCTGTGTCTATGTTTAAGCTGTTCCAAAGAAAACACTAACATTAACGGCGTTTAAGCGAGCTTTACGAGCATAAGTTAGCCGATGTGAAATAAACGCCGCCACGTAATTACGATTTCGTTGCGGCGAACCACTTTTGTACCTAATTTAAGTTAAGAGTGAAATAGAGTGTCTTTTTGTATCAAAGATTTTTAATAAATACTCGTCTGTCATCTGACACCATCGACTTTTATTTTCTTCCTTGTTATTCGAGTTGTTTTAGTCTCGACGGGTTACGCGAGTCTTCCGTTTCCTATCGAACAACTATTACCAATTTTTAGCTTTCCGTTGGCGACTATCAGTCATAGTTCGTAAAATTTAACGAACGCGCTTCAAGCACTCTTCTTTGTACTTTTACTCGTTTATGTGCAACCTAATGCAACCGTTACGCTGAATTTTAAGTAACTGCTTAATGACGTAACTCTACCGTAAAAAATATACTAAAATATCGACGAAGCTTACAGTAGCATCAAAAGATTAAAATCTAACTAATTTCCTTTTTCTGAATCAATTTGTGATATAACGAGATTCGAAAAATATAACGAAAAATTACTCCTTAAAAGAGAAATCAAGAGAAGGCAAGGATATTTCTACCATTTTTGTAAAAAAGATTTCTGTCGTATCGCTTTGAAATTGCAATCAACAAATTTTATCAGAATATTCCCGCGAGTGACTTTTTATAGTAACGACGATACGTTCGTCGTTCTTTTTCACAATACGTAAGATTTTCGCGCGTTCAGTTCAGGGAAAAGCGTTAAAAAAATTCCGCGCGAACGCGCTAACGAGCCGACGCTTTCTCGATTCATTCTCGACGGTTCTGCCGGAAATCTCATCCCCGCGGCGAGTTTCACTTTTGCAAAATTTCCCTTTTCGCGCTACCAACGCGGTCAACCAAACGAGCTCGATGTAAGAAACCAAGAAGATCGAGCGGGACAGAACATCGTTACGTGAACATCTCTTTCGCTCGACGAACGGACACGAAGAAACGATTCGCCGTCGAAGAAGAATCACGTATACCTATTTATTTTCACATTCGCGTAACAACTCGACGATTTTCACAAGTTATTTCCTGCAAACCATACCGCGGTATTATGGTGATACAAATATTAAAAGCTTGTTGTTATCAACGGGGTTTCTAATTTCGAAGAAAAACATCATGGAAAGTCAGGTATAATATTTAAATTGGCATTAATATGAAATTTAATACGTATCAAAGAAGGTATCGATAGAGTTATTTTTACTAGAGTTTACTACAGCCTCGTTCCTAGATTCTACAATTTTATGAAAAAGGTGAATCTCTAGAATAATATTAAATGTTAGTATTATTGAACGTTTGATGGTATTAATAATAATTTAATAGTAGTCTAAAAATGAATTTCCCACAAACTTAAAACGCTCGCAAGAGACGTGTAAATAGAATGCAGGAAAGAAACTCTAGAACACCGATGAAACTAATTCCACAAACGTGAAAAGTATCGAATGCGAATGATACGTATAAGATTTCAACGGTATCCAGTGATAAATAACTAATTTATATCGTAACTAACGTTAAATCAATCACGAAGCAACTGGTTATGGTATGTCGAGAAATCTTTTAATCACAGGATACGAAAGATAAGGAAAAAAGAGGACGAAACGTAGGAACGTTCGGAGGCCAGTTCCGGGCGGCGTACTTTCGATCCCGAGTAAATCTTAATCGTTTCGTGGTGCAATTAAAGAGGCTCGTATATACGTGCTCAAGAAAGCATTACTTTCTCCACGGCTGCTGCGCCATATGGACACACGGATATACATGTATATTCCGCTGGTCCACGTACGCGCGTCTAGAAACGTTGCTGAGTTTCCTTCGAGTCTGATATCGGTCGTAGTTCCCGTAGAACATAAAGTGCTCTTTTTTATTTTTAATTCGATCTTCTAAGCATTATCGCCGATGATTGATCACGGGTGTCATTGATATCGGAACATGACGATTCTCCGGTGAATTGGAATAATTCGAAACTCGGTAATTGGTTATCGGTACGCGATAAAAAAGAGTCTTACAAAGTTAAAAGTTATTTAAGCGAAGGCGAGGGTTTGTGCAAACATAGTATAACACTTTCTATGGCCATACGCCGTAGTTGCTGATACTTATGGCCGACAGTGTACATAAAAATGAAATTTCCTCTAAATCGTAGCAACTTTGCCGCAGAATAATAACGAAATAACTTATTTTCAACATTTCTGTTCTCGCGTTAATCGGTATTTCTGTCGATTCGAAGTTTCACGCGTTTACCTAACGCGATAAAAGAAATCAGATAGAAGTATAAATGAAATTGTCCATCGGTGCGGAAAAATTTAATTTTTAACCGGGGAAAGGAGGCACACGAGAGCGCGCACAGGTAACACCGATTTAATTAACGCTGAAACGTAAATACGAACGATAAATAATAGACAACATCGGTTCTCGGAATAACTAACGACCACGTCAGCGATTGTTTCGTCCTTTCGGTTATGTAAACTGTTATGCTACACGGGAACCGGGAATTACAAAGAACACATAACCGTATATGAAAGTGTGCAAGCGGTTGGTCTTATTAGATAAGCGGACGAGTGGCTAACTTTTGTGAAAGTGAAAAAAATCGCGACGATTCTGCCATGCGTGAATTATAGCTGCACACGTTGCCATCGACTTCTTCCTGCATCGAGATCTCGCGCGCTTCCGGTTTTCTATCGAGCGCTGCGATAATAGAAGGAGAATGCGTTCGTCCTCTTCTTTCGCTTTCTTTTTCTTTCGCTTCCTTTCAGAGTTTCACGTCGTAATTACCATTAGTGAAATAAAAAAATTTATTCGATTTATTTATTCTTCCTTTTCTATGATAAGTGTATATACAATATATATACATGTTTTCATCCTTGCCTCGTGGTAATTGAATTACGCTTTGCTATAGCAGAACACGTTGATGAATTACGATATGCTTTAAAGCACTGCCATTAGAGCGAGTAATAGAAGTAGTCTAAAAAAGGAGCAGCTCTATGTAATGTGCCTAAGTTATTCGCTTTATGCACGGTTCGTGTAACTATTATATCACGAGAGTACACGAAATCATGATTACCTAAGATTTTCGTGTATCACGTTAACGACTGTTACGTCATTCTTGTAATTATTCAAAATGACATCGATATTTTATCTTATCCATGCCCCGTTCCGATCCTTCGATTATTAAATTTGAAATATATTATTGTGTACACAGTATCGTTACTACCACTCTATTAGAGATAGCAAGACATATTTCTTACGTAGAGTATTTTATGACACGTGGAACATATTCCATCGATGTGGAGGAATATAGAAACAATCGATTTCATTTATTTCAATCTGTTTTAATTTTTCAGAAATTTCAAGAAATCAGTTAATGTATCATTAATGTTAATGTTAAAATAAGATAAGTATGCATTTCGATTGATGCATTCGCCGATATACAAAGATGACTGTGTTACCATACCGAGGAATAAATTTAAATACGAAATACACGGTACATTCGTTGAAATAAACGAATCGAAGTAAAACTGTGCGAAATTTTCCCATCGTTGTTAGAAATCTACCCAAGCATCTGTAATTATTCCAATTTACTGTAAAAATAATCATCGTAAATCCGTATTTCGAACGCGAAGCAAGTTTCCAACTACAGACTGCCAGCTTACACCATCCGATCTCACTTCGCGTTATCCAAACCATCGTTACAGAGCTTTGACATCTTTTGCCTTGCAAATTACAAAAGAAAAAATTTCGAGAACGACGTATGTGATCGCTAGTCGGTGCACGAGTTGCTTGCACGGTTATTTACGAATCCCATATTTATTTCAGTAGTACAGAGTCCCGTAGTTTCTCGACTGAATTGCGGTGAAAGCAAGAGCGTGTTACGAACTGCAGCTTTCGACGAAGAACGATCGTCGAACCGGCGCGTTTAGATCGCGTTTATCGCTCGTCTACGAGGACAAATAAAATCTTCGTCCTCCCTCGTTCGTAATTGTCGTTTCAAACTCCGTTCGTGACTCTCGAACCACGTTATACCGTGACAGTTTCGCTCGAGGAAACGAGTGAAAAACGTCTCGCGAATACCGGAAGAACACGAAGAAATATTACGAGTGCCGGATACCGGAAGTCACCTCTCGGTTTCCAGACGGCGCGTTCACTCTCACTCAGCCAGGATTAACTTCGTGAAAACGTACACGAGCGAAATTTGTTCGTTTTTCTATCGGTGGATCGCGTGGCCACGCTCGAACGCGGTTAATGAATCTTTCATGGGGTGTTTGGTTAACCATGTTGGGAATTACAAGGTTTATTTTACAAACGCTGGACGGTAGAAAGTGCGAGCGGAATGTAAACGTGTGAACTTTCAAACGACAGATATAAACATGTACTTGAAAATACCCGTTAAATTCTATTACCACTAAATTCTACAAAGATAGCACCTAGACGCTAGTTTACTAGCGATAAAGTAGCCGGGCACCGCGACAGCCTAATATCAACTACCCTTCCAATTCGAAATTTCGAAATTTTGAGTATTAAATTTTAATTAATTCGCACTCACGTTCGAATTCTACAAACACTCGGAGAACCAATTTATAAATCCGCGATAAGATGTTCGAGATCTACGACAAACCGAAAAGATACCAAAAAAGATACAAAAAAGATACCAAGCAAAGTCAAAAGCAAAACATATTTCAAAGAAGGTCCATTAGGAAAGAAAATGTGCCTCCCAGAGTACTCGACAAAGGTTCGAACAAGCAAAACGACGTCCATTGTGACGGTGAAAATTGAAACAGGGCAATGTTCTCCAAACTCCATGGACAACGGGAGAAAAGAGTGGAAGGGGTTGAACCGATGAAAGGAGAATATCCAGGAGTTTCCGTGACGGGGAGATCTGAATCGCGTAAATTCAGAGGCTGAAAGCCATTATCGAGTTTCCCCCGCGGCATCCGCGTTGGTCCCTGGGCTTCGCAGGTTCGTTCGTTCGTTCGTAGAAGCCGGGGGTGGAGCCCCTTTTATCCAATGCCGCGGGTGTCGGGGGCGCGACTGTGAAGCGAAGGCAATTATCGTAGCGAAACTTGAACGTTGCCGGCTTCGAGGCTGGCCGACGACGCGACCGAACTCCGGTACCGGGAGTGGAGTGTTTGGCGTCTGATACGACGGGTCAGGTCCCGGGGGATTCTCAGCGACTCAAACGGGACTATCCCGCCGCTCTCTCATCGCAGTTAATTACGGAGTCCTCCTCGTTCTCCTTCTACTCCATTTCCCATAGCTCGCTCAGCCCTTCCACGCTCCGTTTCCCTTCGCTCCTTGAGCATCCGAATCACCATTCGAAAACTTCCTTCGGGTTCTTCAACATTCACCTTTCCGTATCTTCTTTATTTCGATTTTCCTCTTATAATTGAAGTGGAAAACCGTTTAATTGATTCTAAATTCAAGTGGATAGACGTTTGTTTCGGCAGGTAGAATTTTCTTTAATGAATTATTATTAATTATTATACGAAGCTCTTAAATTTTACTCTGAAGCTTAAAACTGGTAGTTTGAATTGCTAATTACAATTCCAACACATTCATCTTTAAACGTTTCAATTAAACCTTCGATCGTTAAAAACAAACGGAGCATAAAATGAAGGTACTTGGAACAAAATGGAATATATTAAATTCAGTTTTTAAATCCCCCGTCCTCAGAATAAAAACGAAAGCTATTTTCTCTGGCGCTAAATGCTAAGTTCGAATTTAAACTATAGAATTCAATTTAATTTGCAATATAATCTAAACATTTACTTTTGTTCAATACGATCTATCTTCGACGATACCAGCCAAAGATAAAAAAAAAAGAAAAAAAAAGGAAAGTGGAAACGATTCCAACAAAATGCAACATCTCTAAATCGAGTTGGAACACACAGGTGCATATGCGTGGGCGCGTGCGCGCGCGTGTAAGTGGCTTCAACAATCAACGGACGACAGAGGATCCCCCATGGGAATCCGAGCGAGCGAATCGTAGCGGGATTGAACGCTTGAAATGGAATAATATCCAATAATCTGGCAGCTGAGAGAACGGGATAAAAAGGGACGTTTTATCGGAACATCGCAGTAACCGAGCGAGTTCCCGAACCATTTCCGGCTCGGCTCGCTTTCTGTCTGTCCCCCGGCCACCGGGCGAAATTAATTATTGATTTCGGATACAGGCATTCACAGCCCCGGAGAGCTTTTAATCGAAAACGAACCAACCGTCCCGTTCGTTTCCGTTCGACGTGAATTCAGCGATTCGCTCTACGAGAGTATGTGCTACGCCATCATCGCCACTCTTCTTTTAACGATGATGGCTACTTCAGAGATAAAATGGGAATATACGAAGAAGGATTTGCTTGTATATGCTCTTTTTGTATATCTAATTTTTTCATTAATTTCTTTCCTTCTTTTTAATTATATATAATACATCTGAATATCTAATTTCGCTTTTTAAAATAATTTGTTAATTTGTAATGTTTGGTATTTGTATAATATTTATTGGTTGAACGTTGGTGGTTTTGAAATAGATCTTAGAAATTTGTGTAGCTTTACGAATTGTGTTGTGAATCGTTCTAATTACACTATGGAAATATTTTTACGTTTCAACTCTGTTATATGTATTTAATAACAGATGAAATATGATATATGCTTTACGAAGATTTTCGACCGAAATGTCCTAAATCTCTGTAGCATTGTTTTTAAAATTGATTGATCGTGATTAGATTTAATCGTGTCCGTTATAAAACGTTTTTAAAATATCGTGCACCTGCATCCATGCGACCGATGCAAGATGTCTGTTTCAAGATTTAAAAATAATCTATTACTGCGTTATTGTCAATGTAAAAGTTTGATCGGATATTTTACGAGAGTAATGAATATTATCTCTTTGATGAAATTAATTAATTAATTAATGTGTAAACACAGATGTGCAATCCGAAAATTAAAATCAAAACTTTCGCACAAAGGTATAAAATATCATAAATACATATAGCTTCGAAATAAAAAATCATGCGACTGAAATCTACAAAAATATTTTATTATGTGTTACCTTGTAAGGATAGAAACGTAATTCGAGGATAGGAGGTTACAAACACCAAAATACATGCTGCGATCTTTTCAGCCAACGGTGGATAGAGACGGAAGGGATGGAAATGTACCAGAGGTATTGGATTTTGACCGCAATGAATCTTCTCTTGTTGACGGCAAATTCTCAATTAACTAAATTAGGAGGTGAGAAAGAAAAATCGTGTGAGTCGCTTTGTTATACGAAGATGAGGATATGAAAAGGATAGTTATAAAAAGAATTATCTTTTATGCGATTATATTAACGTTAGTAATATTTAAACTTAATTAAGACGTGTTAAGACATTAACAAATGCACGAACACAAAAATAATTAGGAAATGGTATCAAGGAATCTTCGATATAAGATTAAAGATATAATATATAATTTACTATTTTTGCAGGTGATTTGAAAAAAGGTGAAAATACAAAATCTTTCATCGTGTAGAAATTCCATATTCTTTAAATGAAAAATGTATGTATAATTTTCGGACATACAACTCCCGTGTAACTCATATCCGCTATATGTAAATATACGTATTCATGTCAATAAAATTAACATGTTTTAAGTGCCCTAAATTTCTAAGCGATATCTGTAATCACCTCCTGCAATTCAGCTTTTGTGAACATATGAAACAGTTGCTCGGGAGTCATTGTCATTACTTCTATATTGTTATCGCTCAGTTTCTCTTCCATAACTTGCTTCAATATAACCAAAGCTGCCTTTATCGCTTCTTTAAGTGTCATAGACTGTAACAATACCGTAAAATGTTGAAAGGCTGTTCGTGCAAAAACCAAAACATTTATACAAATATAAATATCTTACCTTATGATACACTTCTTGGAGGTTCTGTTGCGCGCCTTCGCTTCCGGATCCAATAGCTTTGGCATCAAATTGTACAAAGGTGCCAGAAGGATCCATATGATACAACTGAGGCCCTTTTTCATCGATACCAGCGAACAACATTGCTACACCAAATGGCCTCGACATGGCACTACCATCGTCGTCACTGTCTCCAAATTGTATAGCTAGGTTAGATACAGCCTGAGCCGTTGACTCCACAGACATTCTTTCGTTGTAGACGAACCAATGATTTTGACATTCTACTCTAGCACGATCGATCATAGTCCTAGAGTCAGCTATTAAGCCGGATGCGGCGCATCCAATATGCTTATCAATTTCTACGATCTTTTCCACGGTTGTGGGTTCCATTAAACTGGAAGTGATACGTTTCTCCACAACTAAAACAACACCCTCTGATGTTGCGATTCCAATGGCAGTGGAACCAAGTTTTATAGCTTCTATGGCATATTCAACTTGGAATAACCTCCCTTCTGGAGAGAAGGTATTAACACCATGGTCGTATTCAGAACGTGTTAAAAACATCTGAAAATAAAAATACATACGTTGTTAAGGTACACAGTGGATTAAATTTTCTGAAGTATAAAGATAACAAGATTGTATTTAGATCGAAACTTTGAGGTTATGACATCATAAATTTGGTATCAATGCATTTAATATTATTTTAGAAATGATATATAAAAATGGTATCTTTCAAATATAATTACGGTAAATTTGCTATTCCTTAGTTAATTCAATAATGACTACAATAATTATAAAAGGCCTAAATAGAATGTGGTTAGCTCGGAATGACATAGCAAAACTAATAGATTTAGAACATGAATATAGAAACAGACAAAATGTAAGACCCACTTAAAGTTAATTACTTTTCAAGAGTTAAGAAGACTTACCTTCGAGATAGCTTTATTATTTCAATAAAAATTGCTTAATAATAAGTTTAAGCCGACTGTCACAAACGCTAGTCACGGAGAGACTTGAATTTAATGGCGGGGATAAATACAGACGCGTATCATTAATTCTCGGAACCCTAATGTTAAAGCACAATTTATTCCTAACTTCAGAGTACAGAAATATTTTCAAAATCAAGATATTTAAAATTGATTACATTTATCGCTCAATTTAGGCAATTATAACACAAAAATTGTAATATGCAAATAATGCTTTAACTTTTTAAGAGCATGAACAAAAATAATGTAATACGATTTGAACCAATTCACTAGTTTACGCAACGTTAGTCAAAATATATTTACAAATTTCAAATAATATTGATCATATTCAGAATTATATACCATTAATCATTAAAAATACGTTCTACCTTTTTGTTATATCTAATTTTGTAAAATTATTTTCTATATTGAACTTTTATAAATATATTTTCTAGCATCTATTTAAAGATGGCTCCTGTAACATGCTCATTTGAGGTTGTGTCATCAGATTATTCTATACAATATCAGATTGTATACAATACAAATAAAAAAACGAACAATCATTCTTCGTAAAATAAATAACGTTACAAATAAGGATTGACATAATGAACGGCAGAGATATTCATTTATTACAGAAATTGAATTCTGCCTTTGCTGAAGAAAATTGGGACGAGTTATTGAATCTTCTCAATCCAAAAATGTTTAGATCATTTGAATCGAAGTATGATTTAAAAAATAGTACGATACGTAACAAAACGTTGTTAGACAGTGAATATAACAGATCGTTAAATTTCAGGGAATTAATTGCCTTTCCAGTCTTGGCAAAAGTAGCACAAATTCTTACAACCGAAGACTCTGTCGTCCCAAACGATATAAAGATTGGTTGCTTAAAATGCCTAGGAAATTCTTGTTTTAATAGTTATGTACACCAACAATATATTTCAACTACAATCGAGCGAGGGACATACAGTCACGATTTATATCGCGTTCTAGCAAGTAACGAAAATTTAGAAGAGATTGAGAATTCTAGCTCTTATCCATTCGATTCTCATTTTCCTTACGAGGGTGTTGTAGGATGGACATCGAACGTTATTACAGCATCTCACTGTAAATTCGATAGCGATCTGTCGGATGAAAAGTTGGAAATTTTAAGATTAAGTATCCAGTTTCTATGTAATCTGTTTACATTTGCGTGTAAAGATAGTACCTTTCCAGATCAATATAATATACTACAATTTTTATACAATACTGATTTAAAGGATGTAATAATGTAAGTACTGTTAATATAAATCTATATTGTTAATATATTCTGTTGAATTATTTTGTTTTAATCAGGACAAGTATTCGAGTACTATAGATTTCTTATTTACTTATAGAACTATGACACATTCTAAACATATCCCAATTGTTAGAGCTTCGTGTGCATTTGTACATAATGCTTTGAAGGAATTTGAAGGAAAAACTTTCTTGGAAGGAGAAAAAAAACGTTTATGTTCACAATTATTGAAAGCAACTAAAGAAGGTTTTGAAAGTGCAAAGGAGGCCCTGATGCTTTTATTATCTGAAAAGGACATACTGCAAAGCGTGTACTGCGATATGACTATCGAAAATAAATTATGTTTATTAGAAGTAATTTATAACGAACTCTCAAATTCAATGCACAAATTTGGAAACGAATACAAATTTACGAAGGATGCGATTGAATTCTTAATTAAAAGATTTTGTAGAAAAAGTGATTTGATTTTGAAGACAGTGGATACGTATTTAGATGAAATAGAACCTACGGAAATTGTCATTCTTCTTGATATTCTTGGAGCCTTGACTTCAAGATCTTGCGAAGAATGCAGTTTTCTAAAGGATCAGAAGAGCTTGCTTATTAATTGTAGCTGTAAGTATATTTGTTCATAGCGTAATTCTTTTATAGCATAAAAATATTCGATTCTACATTTTTTACAGATCTACTAAAGTCCATTCAAACGATTGGAAAACTATCAGATAATTATTTCACGCCGCTACAAAAGTTGAGCGATGTAGCTTCAGCGATACAAGGGTCAACAACGAAAAGTGATTTAGAAGGTCATCCTACATTTGGTTTTAAAGCTGGTTTAATAAGGATTATTGGAAATATGTCATACAGAAATAAGGAATATCAAGATCTTGTAAGTGTATATTAATTCTTATTTTCTACTCGTTTGTCCTTTCTAAAATATATTTTGAACAAAATCTATTTTTTTGTGAATGAAAATTTTAATCTCTATATATTCAAATTTGAACTGAATACATTTTGTCGTTGACAATATTAAGGCACCATCAGTTGATAATACAAACAGTACGTTTGCCCTCGAATGTTTGCCTGGAAAGTAGCGCCTTAGAACCCTGTACGGTGGCAATGGCAACTGCATCACGTACTACAAAGAATAAACTACGAAAATTCCCCGTTGTATCGTACGAAAAGCGGTAGAATTTTTTTTCAATCAGTCATTGATCTATTAATTTTTACAATGATTTCTTGCGTGCTCTAACCTTCAACCCCGATCGATCATTTGTCAAGTGCACCCGCGTACAAAGACCTTTTGCATCGTAGATCATCTTCTGACACGCGAAACGAAAAACAAGGAAAAACAAAAGACAGCGAAGTGTAGGGTAGAGCGTAGATGAATATTACAAACCTTGCGCTCGAAACGACTCTCTGGTTGCTCGGTTTTTATTCAGCCCCTTTATGCGTGCACGGGCATTCGCGAGTGATCGTTATTGCTTCTTATTGATTTCATCTCTGGCGCGCAAGAGACGGGATACGAAAGAAACGAGAACGGATCCCGCGTGGCGCGCACTGTTCACCGAACAAAGGAAAATTAAGTATCCTGTCCGAGTCGAAGACGTGGCAATTTAGCCAACATCGGATCCCGCGTTAATATATTAGCAAGATCGAAGCCATGGCCGCTGTTTTGCCGCGTACGAATCGTTTTATCGATACGCATGCGATCGATACCACGCAGGAGTGCGAATCGAGACAGACCTCGATTTCTTTCTTTCTTCTCTTTTCGTTCCTCGCTTCTTCTTCGCCTTTACTATTTCTGTATCCGTTTTTTTCAGTGTTTGGATGGTGGAAAGGTGTCGAAGGCGATCGTGTTCTTAAATTTCGTTCGGAAAACACGCGCACTCCGGTATTTCTATCCTTCTTAAGTAATTTTAAAATGTGCATATCCTCGTCACGATTGCTCGTAAAATACGACGTTCTCCCGCGTTATGAGGTTAATATACAAACCGGCGGTGACTTTCGAGCTATTCCGTTGAAACGAGCGTGGTTCGTAATGAAAAATGTGTGTATGTGTGTACGCGTATCTGTTTGCTGATGGCCATCGCAAGGTGCTCCTCGAGTAAGTAGGGGGTATTACGTTTGAAAAAATTCTCGCGAAGACCTTCTTCGTCCGTCAGCTTCAATTTCCAATGATGATTCGTATACGATGGTTCGAGGTGTATGGATTTAGGTACTCGTCGATAAAATGTATCGTCGCTCCGACATGCGATTCAATTACGTTCCATTCGATTTTCAATGGCGGCTCATTTTTCACGAACGAGAGTCCATGAACGCGGCCTATGGTCTGTAATGTATCGGGCCGTGCAAAAATAATATTTTTATGGCTGCGCGAATGGCGAATGCGATAAATCAGAGTCCACGCCGTTGCTATAAAAATAAATTAACGTCCGCGATGCTGTGACGATGTAATACCTTTTGAGTAACATGGCTGATCCTTTTATGGCATCGCAGGGGCTTTATCGAACTCGAATTGAAAAAGGAAATTTTAAATTTCGATTCTTTAATTCCCTATTCAAATTGAAATTTGAATTCTAAATTAATCTATATCATACGAGAAGCTTTAAACCACGATTAATCGTTGCTTCGTCATTTACGCTAATTAATATTAGCTATTGTCTCGGTCAATATCTACTAACTGTATATATAGTTTTACACGCTTGCAATAATTCGGAAGTATGACGATAGCGTACTTTGTACTTACCAAGCGACGATTTACAATCTTATGCAGAGTCTCGCAGTTTTATACACGATACCATAAGCATACATAGGTTTACACACGCGTGTTCTCAACGATGTTGAACGTTTTCAGCTTCGAGAAATGGACGTCGTACCTCTGCTTCTGGACTGCTGCAATATAGACGCGAGAAATCCACGTAAGTAATCCAGACTCGTTTCCTTTGAGCTTCGCGATCCTTTCGTTTATTGTGATTCGCGTGAATCCTCGATGATATCCCGACACGCTAATTAATGCCCGTGTTAAATTTTACACGCGCAGTTATAATGCAATGGACGATCCTTGCGCTGCGGAATTTATGCGAGGATAATCCGGCGAATCAAGAGATCATCCGGAATTGCAACAGAGTCGGCGTCGTGGAGAGCAGCGTGCTGCAGGAAATGGGTGTCGCGCTGCACGAGGACGAGGAAGGAAAGAAAATTGGAATCGTGCCCTTGCCGCGTGAACGAAAATAACAGACTTTATCGAAGATCTTTCACACGGAGCCTCTTTGGCGAAGTCTCTCTTCGTTTTTATCCATTGGCTCGAAAGAGGTATGATAAAGGACACGTATCGATCGTATTTTTAGCCCTTTAGAATATTATCGAATTCGATGTTTGTTTTCTTCGTATTTTGATCGAGTCGTGAAAAAATATGCTGTTAGAATTTTGAATGAAATTTAACGAATCCGTAGGACTAGAATTTTCATATTAAATATATAGCAATTATATAGCAATAGGTAGTATACGTGTATATACATAGATTTTTTACTCATTTTTGACTAATTTTTTTTAATAACGTATAAAGCAAGACGTAACGTATTGATATCTACAATTTAGACAATCGCTGGAAACATTTTTACTAAACTCTATTTTAGTAAGCATTTGACCGAGTCAATTTTAATTTTACCAAGTTCTGCTATAAAGAATATACTTTTCTATTACAACAAAAAGAATATGAAACTTGCTTTCGTATTTTAAAGTTTCTCCATCTGCCCATTCTTACCCGCCATAGAAATCCGGCGATTTTCTTTCGATTCGTTTCGCCCTATTGCATAAATTGAGATGGCAATTTCTATTGCCTCGCCCTACATAAAAATGGTATCAAACTGTCGTAGTATGAAATAAAACGAAAGAAGCTAGAAAAGAATACAATAAAAAATCAGGAAGGACAAACTTAATTTTTAACGATACTTTTAATTCAGTTTCGAATTGGAGGAACAGCGGTTTCCTTTGGCACGACCGCGGCACGGCAGTCGCTTTCCACGATCTCGACCGTCCATACGGATGTATAATCACGCGACTCGTGTTAATTATATTACTATTTACCAGCTTGTGTATCGATAGCTCACCGGATAAGGTATCGGTGATCTCTTTATCGGGAGTTAGACCGCAATAATTATTCGAGAGTTAGGCGACTGCAAACGTATCTTTCGTAGCGTGTGTCGACTGTAAAATAAGCCTACAATTATAGTACATGATAGGTACCATTACATGAAATATGATATCGTATTGCGTAAGGAGACATTATATCTGCATTCGCGGCCGGCTGATTTACGGTACGATAAAAGCTGCCACGGGTTCACGGTCTATTAGCAGTTACTAATGCAGCTGTACGACTGTACGTCCGCGTCTGTCATTGCGAATTCGTTTACGAACGAACGTTTATTAGCCATCGTTGAGTATCGATAACATCTTACTATCGTTCAAGTTTATTATTACGTTTGCCGGCGTCTCTAGAAAAGTGGAAATCCGTGATTTCGTTAAATGGTTGTCTTACTACTTTGCTATCCTTACGATTCGTCGTGTGCGGATGTCTCGCTACTATTTAAGTTTACTATTATCCTCGCCATTATCTTTAGGAAGATGAGAAAATTTCAACTGTGTTATCGTATATTTCCTTTTATGGTCGTTTATATCTTTTCGCGATTTCTCTCTTCCCTGGGAATCGTTAATTGCTTGTCTACTCTGAAGCGTGTAACGCCAATGGAGAACGACGCTGTCAATCTATAAATATCAGCAAATATCAGCAAATATCAGCAAATATCAGCAAATATCAGCGAAATATCAGCAACGTTGCGAACTGTACCTGCCAGGATTCAAATAGAAATCGGCGGGTAATTAGATCGATATCACGATCGAAATTCGTTCAACGTGAGTCACAGTTGTATAAACGTTTTACAAAATGTAATGATACGTTTCTATCAATATACGCGGACGTGATTCACGATCTAATCGACTGTAACCAACTGTTTGCTGATTTATAATCTATTGTCTGTAAAGAACTGCATGGCATTTCTTCATTTTCGTTTTTCGTTATTATTCGTTATCGAGTTACCGTACGTTTGTTATCTGAGTTACTCGAATAATCGAAGTTTCGAGCGATGGAACGCGACAAAAGTAGCACATCGAAAGATCATAAACTATCATACACGAGATCATAGAAAAAAGATCACGAAAAAATCGTGAAATTCTGCCGCAATTATGTTCGAGGTAAATTTTTTAGCAATTTATCGCAAGAGTGACTGAAAATGATATTATAAAGGAGATAGTAGACCTCTATAAATATCGCAGAGGCAAATCTTCAATCGTCTAACGTTCGTGTTATTTAAGTTTAACGCAGTTTTTGTAGGATACAAAGATAATGGGAAAAATGCAGGAGAAGAGGACGAAAAAGACGCTTTGCAGGAAAATTATCTGAACGATGATGGAACGCTTGTTCATCGATTATTCTAAATTAACACAGTTATTTATAAAACGCTTCGTTTCGTCGAACAACGGTTCAAAGAGTCGGGGGGAGAGAGAAATTACGAAAAGGAAAAAAGGACTGTGGCGTGGACACCGCAGAAGCGGGTTTGCACGATCCGCGGGAGATTGCTTTTAATTTAAATATCAAACGATCCTGGACGATTAATCTCGCGCGGTTATAATGGCCGGCAATTAACGCGAAATTTATCAGCTAATTATACGCAGGGTTAATCTCGCCGTGGTAATGATACCTTTATAAAGGCGAAACGACAAAGTAGAAGGAGAGAAAAAGACAGGAAAGAGCAAAACAAAGGGTGTATATCTGCGTTAGAGCGCGTTTTCGCGACTCAAAGTCTGTCAATATTTATCAGTCAAACATAGAATATCATTTTTCTGGAAAACGAAACCTAATATAGATAAATCTCATTCTGTGTTCTTCATTTATTTTTTCACGTAGAATCAGTCTGGTCGTAGTTGTGCCAGTAGTTACGGAATCGTATATTCCGTATATCGTAATGATCTCAACCATTATAATCGAGATGTAGTCTGCAGTTACGAACATAATTCGTCATAAAAGAAGCGGAAGGATTTTTCGTTCGAGGCAAATTTCTGTGTCTTACGATAAGAGGTTTGGTAATATAGAAGCCATTTTCTATGCACTTGAAGGCCGATTTTGCCTAGAATGCATAAAACAAGTAATCGTAACGTGGTTGGTATCGACCATTTTCGTTCGGGGTTAATCTTTATCGATTAATATTCATAGATTCCGATAGCCGATGCGTGAAAGCACGTGGATGAGATCGGTCTCGAATTCGTCATTCCACGCAGCTTCTTGATCGATCGATATTTCGATCGTTAAGTACCGAATTGCTTGGTTTAAGGATTCATGCTGAAACAATTGTCTTTTCGATAAATTTAACGCCTTATCTACAAACAATGAGATATTTTGTGTTTTCGATTTTGATATTTATCGAGGAAATCTTATTTAACGTGGTTTCGATGTTAACGAGATAAACAAGATGAAGTCATTTACGATTTATCGACAAATGATAAAATTTATTAATAAACGATAAAATTGAAAGGAAGAATCTGTAGGTTAAATGAAAGTTTCGCAGAATATTACACGGATTTAACGATTGTATCTTCAGACTTTTATTTTTAGGCTGCTTGTGTGCTACGATAAAAAAAAGTCTATCAGAATATAGAAACATCGTTCAAAAGCACGTTAGCGTAGTACTCGTGTCTCGTCCGTTCGATTTTCTTAAACGGACGAAACGTTCGAAGAACGTACGATATCTCGTAATTCGAGCGAACAGTCGAGAACAAATTTTACCTTGGCGTAAATTGTTCTTTACGATTAGAAATATTATTGCAACGACTGGCGCAATTATCCATGGTTTCGATACGAAGGCAGAACGCGGTGATGGAAATTGCATGTTGGTATAATCGGCGATTCAATTAGTTAGGCGAGCGGAAATCGAGTGGAGCGCGAAAAACAAGCGACGCAAGTAGGGTGTAAACAGGCAGAAAAGTAAATCGGCTAGCATGTATTAATAGAGGCCGCGAATTGAAGCTATGTCGGTGCCTAATAAGTCGTGGATCCCCTTTTAAACGATCTCTGCCTCGAACGGACCTGTGCGCCTACGCGAAACTTCTCTGAAAGAGCCGACAGGCCGATATATTTCCCGTGCCCTCGTATGCCTTGCGTACATCGATCGTGTACGAAAGAGTTACATCGTTATACAGGGTGATACCTAATCGTGCGCCGATTCTACCAAAGACAGATTCGCGATTTTTGGCGAAAACGAGAAATTAATACTAAATCAGTGTCAATCAAGATCTTCGTTATCGTTACCTAACGATCTAAAAAATACTTTCTTCTCAAACTCGAAGAACGAAGAAACGAAGAAAACTTTGTTTTTCGCGGTGTGAAGACTCCGAAAAGACGAGTCGTCGGCCCATCGAGGACGATCGCGGCTCGCTTCTGCTTAAATTTTAAGCGACGGTTTCCTCGTTCCAAATATCCGAGCTTTTACGGTCCATAAAGGGACGAGGGCTGCTTTTAGTGGCTATTACACGAATCCCCGGGTCGGCGCAACATTTATGGCTCATGCACCGTGTGCGGCAGTCGTTAAAACACATTTCGTGGGACCATGCGAGAGCCTGAACGCGAGTTCTGTGTTTACGTTCACGATTAGACGCACGACATTTCTTCGCCAGCTTTTCTTCGCCAGGATCTTAGCGGAGGACGATCCGCGTCTAGGAGGCGAATGCGAACACACTTTAGCGGAATGTTTTACGGCGGTTCAACGCTGACCATCCGTACAACTCGCCTTGGTAAAATATACAACGTTCTTTTTATTCCTTCACCGAGATCTTGGTAGTTTGTTTAATGGAAACTTCTCCGACAGGGTTACATGGGATTTGTTAATTCCCCGGGGTTCGTGTTATATGGCCTTTTAATGGAATTCTTAAATTTGATTTTACAGCCTCGGTTCTAACGTCGCAGCGTGTTCAAATAATTCTGTATCTAAGGGACAGATTGATATTCACGATTCTTCGTCTCAAGCGCGTCATAGGGTTTTTCTTCGAACTGTCAAAATCTTTCCGCTTGTTGAAACAAGGGAGAAATTGCGACGTAAAAATCGTGACAGTCGACAGTGCTTTTGTTGCCAAGTGATCAAATCTATTTGGCGAACAGTCCAACTTTGCGTAAACAATTCAATTTTCGATCGGTCGGAACGCCGATAGAAAACTGGTTAGGATATCGATCGGGGCCCCTCTGTGAATTGTTTTGCATAACTAAATTGTCGCGAGGGAACCGGTGTCCAAATTAGAAAAACGAAAACCGTTCCGTTCGAATAATTACGAAGCGATCTAACTGGTATCGAATCACTTTGCGACAAGTAGGCCAATAAATTAACATCGTTAATGAGCCGCTAATTACACTGCCGTGCCACGGAACGATTTGATTTATGCGAGACTAAACGCGCTTTCCACTCCGCTAGCTACGCTGTGTATTAACTTGCATGTTCACCTAAATCGCAGGGTATTAATTAAATTTTGGAAAATTCGATTTACAAATCGAGCGTAACACGGACGTTGTGATATCCGATAAGCGCGATAGATGTTTAAAAATGGCATGTAAAGTCTCGCTTTAATCCGTTGACTTTTAAAAATACGATAACAAGAGTACGAACGCGTTGATGATTTTGCTTCTTCATTAGAAAGATGGGAGATTTATTTCGAAATATATATTTTGCTTTTTCTTTCGTTAAAGCTATAACGCGAAGGGATATACAAGCGAAACGTATTACCAATTAGAAATTTTATAACCGGATGTACTAAGAAGTTAGGTATTTTTGAAACGTGTTTTCGATATTTCAAATATATCGCTCTTTAGATAAGTTCGAAAGAAACGTTTTAACCTTTTTACGACTGTGAACCCATATACAGAGTGTCCTGAACTCTTTTATTATCTCGCTGTTCCGAATTCACCGTATTTTCTAGATAGAACGAAACGCACTACAGGATTCAGATGAAACATGTACGTATAATTTATAATCTTAGCTTACGATCGTTTAGCTATAATCGTTAAATAGTTAATGGTTCTTAAATGATAACTCGACGACACGAGAATTTTCACGATCAATTTTATGAGTTAGAGCACAAACCCCACGAATGCTTGAGATTCTTCTATAATGTGTTGTTAACCCTATCAAGTCGACTAACACGTCTCTAGCGCGTTATACTCTTTCGCCAACGTACACAAGGGTATATCGGAGATATCGTTTCGCCTTTTACCCTTACGGCTTTTCCTTGTTATCGGCGAAATACGTTAGGAAAATATTCGAAGTTTAAGACGATACAAGTTGCTTTCTTTTAAACTATTTTATATATGCGTGAGTATAAACAAATTCCTATCGAGCGTATAACTCGAAAACCTTCCTTGCTCTGTGAAATTCCTGCACGCTTAATCACGCCTCGAATAACTCTCGAAACACCTGTCTCAAACTTCGACAAACCGATTGACAAAACGTTCGATAAAAACCAAATTGCCGATCCGGAAGAAAAATGCGGCGAACAAGCCGCACGAAACGGACCGAGTAATCTCTGGAAAGAAAAAGAGAAAAGCAGCCCGATGGGTTCGCTGGCAAAAATCATAGCGGAAGACTCGCTCGTGGTCGCGGTAATTGCCCGACGAAATTGAATCGTGCCGCGTTGAACGCGAATCTGCGCGATAAACGATCGCACACGCGCAAACAAACGGGATCACGTGAACCGAGCTAATCGCGTTTCAACGAAACCAAGAAACCGACGAGACCGTTTCAAAAGGCAAAATCACGATGATGGTGGTTTGTCGAGAGCTGCAACGGGGTGGTTTCAGGGGCCCACATGATGTCGCGGGCCGATCAAACGCGGCAACCCGACCGAAATTAACGAAAGGAATTAATCGTTGCGAACGATCGCTCGTTCCCAATATACAGATGTACACTCCTGTTCAAAAGTGCTAGGGCAAGATGTCTCGTACGAAACGCGTGATATTAAGGTTTCTACGAATGTAACGAATACTTTGGCGAAGAACTGGCTTTTCGTTGGACGATATAATCGCGACGATAACCAACATAGACTCGTTTAGTCACGGTAGCGGAAATCTCATTTTTTCGCGCATATATCGCAACGATCGAACGATTCGTAGGAAACGACGGTCAAATATTATTTTTGTACTTTTCCATTTTTAGTCCTCTGGATCGCCCTTTGTCGGTTTCCATCTTCTTCTAACACAGCGGCGAATTATTTTCAGCTGTGACGCTTTCGAAATACATACGCGATGTGTATAATACATGGACGATAGTTGGAGGACGTTAAATGGCATTTATCGGTACTTTATGTTCCAATCTTTGAAATTTCTGCGCAACTTTCATATTTCTTCCACTCGCGTGTCTAGTCTAGCGTTATCGATTTCTTGAAAGAAGCAAAAGGATAAAAACCAGGACGAAAGAGTCGAAAAGGATAATTCCTTACGCTTTTCCAATTTTGAAGCAAATATAATAATTTATTAATAAATTGTCCCAAGACTTTTGAGCGGGGGTGTATAGAGAGAGAGAGAGAGAGAGAGAGAGAGAGAGAGGAGGGTGGGAGAGAGAGAGAGAGAGAGAGAGAGAGATGACTAAATTTTCCGTTCTGGTCTGTTTGCCGGCTGGCATGTGGGCATTATCTTTACGACCTCCTCGCTGTGGAGTAGACGCGAAAGGACGAACGCATGCGCGATACGCGGCCCGGAACACGGAGAACACCGAAACCGGAGAACCTGTTATCAAAGAAACGGTGGCTACCGTACCGGGCCAATTATCATCCGACTCGAAACGAACCAAGGTCTGATCCCAGACGCGAGTTTCACTCGCCCTTAATTTCTCATCGAGGAATCCCTCCCAATAAACGTGGCTTCTTCGTGAACTCGTTGCGAGTCGGTGGATCAACGAGATGGTCGAAGACTATCGTTTCGAGAGTCTGCGAGCGATCGAAGCGCAGGATGACGGATCGCGGACTGTTTAACGGGGTCTTTGAGGAAGTTGGAGGAACCTTGTGGGGATTATCGAGCGGTTGACGGTGATTGTTCGTTTAATCGACGAGCGAAGATAATCGATCGTTAGTGGTGGTGTAGATGGTCTCTTTTTGAGACGAATATCGGAGAGTGAGTGATGAGATTTGGTGCGTGAAAGTGTTGCAGAGTCGATACGGAGGAAAACGGTGGTGATTGGGATCGAAGAAATTGTCGTGGTTCGAGGAATCGTTGTTCCGGAGTCGTAGCGAGGTCTTTCGAATGGAACGATGACTTTTTGAATCTTCTTGAATCTTTTTGAATAAAATCCGAGCCGAACGAACGATCAAAACGTTTCACGATCGAAAGCCGATGATCGTACGGAAGCTGAGAATTTTGGAGATCTTGCGAGAAACGACGTTGAAAAATTTCTTTACGAATTGGTCATTTTTATCGAACAATCCGCGATCGAAAGCTGGTAAACGCGAGTGAGAAAGTCGAATTTCAGAGACCATCGATCGGTTTTATTTTTAAAACGAGCAGTTTCGTTGTGAAATTTTCTCGAAATAATCTCGACTCGACTGAATAATTCAAACGACCCAGTATTAATGACCGAAGACTGTACGCGATATAGCCGAACTTTGGAATCCCGTAGAGCTTTTAAAACACTTTTATCTTTGCAAAGAATAACGTTTAAACGTTTCCCTCTCGAAGCAGCGGTTTTTCGTCAAATTCATTCTCAATGCGTATCGAAGCTAAAGGTAAAAGCTGCCGCAAATAACAGGAAAATCAAAGTAATTCGCATCGTAAGCGAAACACTGAAATAAACAAAAGCGAATTGTACAAATATAGATCTGATTAAGCAAAGCCGCTAAAAAGAGAATCGAGATACCGTGGAAACAGACGTTGAACGAAAGCAAACTAGTCTGGGATTTAACAAGCTATAGGATGCCAGAACGATCGCAGTTAGGTTAAAATCGTAATCTACAACGAGTGTAAAAAGCCAATTTCACGAGCAATCGTTACACTTTAATACGCAAATCGACAGATTCAACGTCGGTCTTTAACAATTTCTCGCGAAAAAGGTGGCGAGATGATGAAGCTATTCCGGGATGAAGTGGTTTGATTCTAGATAATGATATCTCGGCTAAGAGGATGGAAGAGCCAAGTCGTCGTGATGCTTCAATGTCTTAAAGTGTAACGTCTGTTGCCGCTACGGAACGAGACGGCTATTTATTCGTTCCACTCTTAACCCTTGCTTGGAAACAGGGGCAAAAGAGGAGTGCAAGAACTTTGGTAAATTGTAGTGATCGGCCGGCTGTCGGCTTGTAACCACCGGTTACTTGAAAAGTCAGCACGATTTATCTCGTGACTCACGCTTCTAGATCGAACCGAACATTAATTAAACGCGAATACATTCGCTCTCTGGTCTTTAGTGATTTTCGCTTTCGAACGCGAACATCGCGTGTCTGGAGGTTTGTTCTCGCGTTTCGAACGTAATTTCAAACGCGATTGGCTCGAAAAAAAATAAAGGAATTTTTTAATAAGTGACTTGTTCCAGTGCTCTTAGCATGGTCGCAGGAAGTTTAGATTTCGAACTCGAGCCTGTGGACGGTTCTCGAGATAAATTGCAAATTGAAATATATTGCAAATTTTTGCTTCGAATTTCCAGTGAATTTTGCAAGTTAAACGACGCGACGTCAAACAACGTTCAGAGATAGGATCTAAGAAAAGGGGCGGGATTTGTTCGTAAAAGTTATCTACCTTTGGTCACTTTTGGAATTTTAGAGACAACTGGCAAAGGAAAAGTGCGAATTTACTATTGAGAGGATATTCGAAAAGATCAGCGTGGATATTATAAATCGCGACCTAATAGTTTCTGCGACTTCAAAGTCAATCGCTAGTTTCTGCGAAGCAATCCTGAATGCGGTTGAAGCAAAGAGGATTCAAACGTCTTTCAAAGTCGATTAGATCGCGCTCGACAACTTCTTCCTCGAAGCGAAGCAATTAAAAGCAAGAAACTCATGTACTTTAATGTTAGATCCCTGAAATGTCTATGGTGCGGTGAACGACTGCCGCGGTACGCTTTTAAGGAGTACGAAAGAAGAAGAGCTTACTTAGATCCCTCGAACATCGATCACGCACTCGGTAGCTTCTTCGCGCGATTTTAAGAAGAATTCAAAGGGGAGAAACTTTTTAAGGACGAGTTTTAACGATAACTCGTTTGGAAGGCAATCATCGACTTGTTCATAACCATTTTAAGAGAGTGCGGTGCGAGCTTTAACAGCGTATATACTGGTAGAACGATCGCGAGAGAAAAGATATTTGGTGATTATTTTAGAAACATTTTTGGACGAACTTAAAAAAAGAAAGACTATGCCTAGCAACGTTCATTGCTCCCGAATAACACGAAGACCGATCAATCCCAGCATCCTGAAAACTCGATCGGTCGATCGTCGACACAAATTCGCCAGAAATTCGACTAAAGAGCAAAAACCTACGCGTTGTTCGCAACGATAACGCGAATCGTTTCTTCCGAACAAAACTCTAAACAATTAGACGAACCGTAAAAAGAGTCGTATAAGTTGGAAGAAGAAGACTGGTCCAAATTCCTTCGCGTGCATACCAAACTCTTCCACCGTTGTTCCAGTTCAAAGAAACAGAAGTTGTCATTATCAAATGCCGATTCCGTCCGCCATTAAACATCGCTACCGCGTCGTTTAAGGATCCAAAGGATCCAGAGCGCGTCGCAAAATCTCGTGGCTCGATCGACGGCATTCTTTCGTCGCGGAGAAAGCGTTGCCGGTTTTATCGGGTTGCGCTCGATGATTTATGAAAACGCGGATCGCGCGTAATTACTCGTTCGTGTGACCGATCGTGGATCTGGAAGAAGGAAGCCACTGCGCGGGAGATCGAGGGAAAGATCCGCTTTCGCGACCGGTTGCCAGTTTTTCAGACGCAAGATGGGAAACGGCAGTCCTTAGGTAGCTCGATTCAGCGACGATGAAGGGGATCAGCCGCTTGTTACTCGGGTAAGTTCCGTTTCTAATGGCTAATCGATGCTTTCCTGCGAACGCCGCCCGATAATTTAATTACGACCGCGGAGATTCAATAAAGACGGTTTTTGCGTTCTCCAGCGGAGTTCGATAATTCAGTCGGCGTACAGATTAAGCGTAATTGCTGGCTGAACCAGTGGTTTCGCGATTGTTCGAACTTCGGCCGAAGGAATAAGGCCTCTGTACCGGGTTTTCGAGCCGGAGAAGTCGTAAATGGGACGAGAGAGCCTGTTAAGGATACCGGGGGAGGCTATGTTTTTCCACTTGTTCGATGCGTTAGGTTAGATCGGTTAGGTTGGAGATGTAGGTAATATTCACGAGTCATCGAGTACTTGGTTTTTCGATACGTATTCTAGCGATGACTTTAGCTTTTGCCGTGACTTTGTTCGAACCGTATGTCTCGAATTGATCGAGACGCTGATAAAACGTTGAAAATCGTTCGAAAAATGGGACGACTAAGCTCGAACTGAACGACGCAACGGTTAAGACGAAGCGAACGCTGATGTACCATGATAAAATGAGCTTCGTAAAAAAGAAACCAAACGTAGGACGAAATTTCCTCTCAAACGATGGAAAGATCGAAAATCTGTTTGCCCATACTTCACCTCCCATTACCGAAAAATTACAATCGCGGCAGTCGATTTACGCGTAGCGGCGTTCCCAGTTTCCTGCGGTTCTCACGATCTTTCTTTTACTCGGGACGGCGTGGTATCGCGTGGCGGCCCTTAAAAATCACGTATTTCCGTGGGCAGGGGCGATTTTTTTTTCTCGAAGCGGAGGCTCCGCGAACGCATTGACGAAGGGAAAAGGACAGACAGAGAAGGGACGAGAGAAAACGAAGCCAAGAAAGTAGGAAAGAGCGAAAATGAGAAAAAGAGAGAAGCAGCGTGCTCGTTTCGCCGTCTGCGAGGCTGGTCCTCTTCCATCGTCCCCACCCTCTTTTCGTTCCTTTCTCACTTTGGTCGCCAGCACTCCTCGAAGCCGGGTGTAACAATGGCTGCCCTCTAATTATCGAAAGGCCGCGGCACTTTAAAGAGATCCCCGGAGAGCCCATCACCGGGACTCCGTTTCGTTCGCTCCTTAAAATTTCTTCCCTTCTTCTCCCTTCTTGCCCGAGTCATCTTCCATCGTCCAGTGGAGCTCGCGTGGATGCTCGTTCTCCGCGCTCTCGAGCGAGAAGAAGAGAGCGAGGTAACGATAAAAACAACGAGCGACGTGATCGCGCCTCGTGGAAAATTGGTTTCGTCTCGCGAGACGGCACCTACCGCACCGTTCGGCCTCTCTCTGCACGAATTATTATACCCCCGCTGTTTCTGCTCGACGGAAGCTAGGAAAACCAACGTACAACGTACTCGCTTGGTGGCAGAGGGGTGAATTTGTGAATGGAAACGCGCGGATTAGATACACAGATAGATAGAGTTTTGACTTCTTTTAACGTATCGTTGCTAGCCTGCACATATTTATGCAAGTTCGCACGTTTCGCGATTTAATTGTATATTAAAATAGATCGATAGATGGACGCATGAAATTGAATATTTTCATCTCGTTGTTACAACTTGACTGTTCGTCGAACGTTTAACCGTCTTTGATTCCATTAAAATATCCTAATGCGGTTGGGAATGGGATTGGGATTGTTAATATTAACGTAATTTTATATAAACGGGCAAGGTTCTTTTCTATGTATGGAGATCGACGATAAAGATAGAAGATCTTTAACTTCCGATTGCTTGTCCTCTTTTTTCTTTTCATCGAAGAAACAAAATTTACGTCGAAACGTTTACGTAACTCTTGTAGTATAAATTTTAATAACACGCAGCTATAAATCTAACCTATTAATTTTGACAGCAATTTAATGATAATTCCGCGGTGAAGTTAAATCATCGAAGGCAAATGTAGTTATAATTATAGTACGTACGCAATTAGAAACGAACGATTGCCGTGGTCTGTAGATCAAAATTTTCGAAAGTTAAAGTAGTTCAGTCTTCGAGCAATTTGGTTAAATACGAAGAAGTCTGACGTGGACAGCCTTTAATTTCGTGGAAGCCCATTTACAACTGCTGACAGATAACAGAATCCTACGACTCCCAGGCCTAGGTTACCCGTGAGCCGAGTGTTTTCCTTAGGAAATAGCACTTAAATAAATTGTAGGGACCGCCGGTCCATTGTCCTGGTTATAAGTGGCATTAATTTTCAATGGCACCTGCGTATCTTGCTTCTGAAGAATAAATAAGATTATAGTATACGATACTTCTAATTATACAACACTGTTCATGGATATATCATCTGTATTTCTAACTAATTGTAAGACGGATTATACGTTCAAGAAACGATGGATCGCTACTTTATTTCATCGTTGTCTTTACAATATTATGCTTAAAACGTTTAATTTATAACGCATTATATAACGTATTGTAACAAGTCGCGCTTGTATCACATTTTTTCGATTTATAAATTTTTATATACTCGTAGAATATATTCGTACCATTCGATATATAACATTTCGTATATTGTATCGCATATAGTATCTTCAAGCGAAATGCACGCGATAAAATATACCTAAATTATCAGGTAACTAAGAAAGTCTTGTCTTCTTTTACGTCAAAGAAAAAAAAGAAAAAAAATACAACAGAAAGGTAGACGTAGAACAAATCGCTTTATTCGTTGAAATAGTCGATGAAATTCCTACGTACGTAAATACGAATTCGTACGCGTAATCTTTTTGAAACTACGTAGATTTTATCGTCAGTAGAGTGAGCAAGTTAGAAACAGGCAGACTATAGAGGCGACATTACGGACGTTTCTCCGCTTTTACGAGACCGATATTCCTCATCCTCTCGTTCACCAGACACGATTATGTACGAAAACGACTATTTTAACGAACAAAGTGATATTTTTTCTACGGTTTGAACGTCTCTCTTTCCCGTGGTAACGAACCGAAAAGAAGCGTGTTAGTCGCTCGACGATACGAGTCGATGAACCTCTTGTGCCAACTTGTGACGGCAAATCGAAACGTTGGCTTCCGTTTAGTCGCTGGTCTGCTCGTAGAAGGGAGAAAAGCCACGCCGATAAAGAGAAAATAGCGGTTCCAAGACCGAGAACGCGTTCGAATGGGCGTAACCCAAGCGACTCTCGGTTGGACCTGTTGCTCGTTGCTTCCTATTAAATACTCGTACGACCCACGCTGGAAAGGAGTTGGTTTTGCCGTGTTAGCAGCCAATGACTAACGGTGCGGTCAAACTCTCTTTTACCCTTCGTTTCTTCTTCCTATCTTTCTCTTTTTCTCGGCGTTTGTTTCGCATCTGCGCCGCCACATCGCTGCGAGTTACAGTCGCACGATCGCGACCGGATATGCGCCGATACCATCGGCGACGATCATATTTCCGGGTGGGTTGCTCGCGAATTCTCTTGGCCTCCGATGCTGTCGCCGATTCGCAACGGTTTTTTCGCCATGGGACGTTCCTCGAGATAATTTATCGGGCGGAAAAGGAAGAAGAAGTACATTAAGTCTCTCGATAAAATTACGCACGATGATTATTACTACTTTGTCTCAATATCGTTGCATCGTATTAGAGGCTTTCGAACATTTTGTCGAGTTAGATTATGCCGAATATTAATTTTCTATGAATAATTAAAAAATATTCTATCGCGAATCGCGGTCGTTTTAACAATTCCAATAATCCTATTCTCAAAGCAAACACATTTTCTCTAAATTTTCGTGTTAGTATTTCAACGAATACGATCGAACGGAATAACAAAGCCACGCAGCTTCGTCCACTCTCTGTCAATTAAACATTCGGAAATCAGCTCCGATTAGCCGGTCGGATTAAGCTCTCTGTTCGAGGTCCTTTCACCTCCAACGAGGATCGATTCGGTGTGCCGCAGGTGATTCGTTCGTAACGCCGTGTATAAACACGTTTTCTTCGGGGTGTCGAGAAGGCTGGAGGGTCGTGGACCCGATCTTTTATATCACGACGCAACAATGCCGTTACGAGGCTGAAACTGGCTAACCCGTGTAGCGGCCATTGTGTCGGCGAAACATCTGCTCGAAATACAAACCGCTAATAGAAACGCGGAGAAAGGAATCGCCGGTGGAATGTTAGCCGCTGGGAGAAATGCGGTAGCGCGCGGGAAAGAGGAACGGGTCAAGGGGGCGGGGAGTAACATCGAAATTGTGTGAAAAGACGGACATAATAGAGAAACAAGGGTAGGGTTCGTGCGATACGCGATACTCCAACAGCTACACAGGCTGGATACTTCTTTTTTTTTTTCCTTCTTTTTTCTCCGCTTTCTACGGGAGCAGCTTTTTACGTTCGAATCCTGAGCGTCTTTTGTAAACGATAATGCAGGATGTGTGTGTATGGGGGGAGGGGGAGCGTGAACGCTGTACAGTTTCAAAGTTCTGTAAGTTCAATGGCTGAGATTGCTTTTCTTTTCTTTTTGTTAAAAAATGATATAGAATGGAATGGCGTAAACTTCTTCGAACAAGTTTTCGTTTTATTGCCAAATTTGGCGAAGGAGTTTATATCGAAGCGATTATACGTATTATTTATTCGTTGACTTTAAGTTTAGAAAGATCAAGTTCGTACGCGGTAATTTGCGTGTCATGATTTGGTTTTATTAAAATTATTCTAAAGTTATTTACTTACCTTTAAAATTGTTTCGAGTTAATTGTATGATCTTTCCTCTTATTCTTTTTTCTTTTCTTTTCTTAAAAACATTTTTTAGTAGCCGATACGAATCTTTGTAAACGTTATCGATCGATCAATCGTTTCATTGATAGACGTTATTACGAGAGAGAGAAAAATTGAAGTTGTATTTATGGAATTTAAGAACGTAGTTTTAAATCCCTAACAAAGCTAGACGCGATCCGAAACGTCAAAACACTGTTCGAAAAAGGACGTAGTTCACACCTGGAAGCTTCCAGCAGTGTTAACTACGAGCTTATAGAATTTGCATTAGAATAGCGCCGTATAATCTGTATTCTCGCTGAATATCTTTGTCGCATGCGAGATAGATCCTTTTCAACTAGAAAACGTAATCATGGTCGAACTACCTATGTTAGCGTGTTCGCTGTAATATATCTATTGAATTCGAGAAAGGTACCCTAACTGGTAACAAAGCTTTTTTACAACGAGTTTCACGTTGTACGTTCCAACAACGTACAGCGTATTAAAATACTTTATCAGAATAATAAATATGTGTTGTCGACTTACTGGCGACATATTGCGATCGTCAAACGACGAAAATGCACGATGGAAACGACCAAGTTCCGTCGCTTTTGTTTCGCCGATTAAATCACCGCTCTGCTCGGTTTACCTCACACGTGCCTGAATAAAGGCGCTGCCATATCCGCCTGTCGCGTCAACTGACAACGCATTCCGACTTAATTTCGTGATGGAACAATATGATCGGCATCGTCGTAAAGCTCCTATCTCTCGAATCATCGGCTCGTAACGGCTCACGTTCGCTGTATACGACGATTCCTTTAATACAGTGGAACCTGGATGAACCGGCTTCACCGAGATCGAAGCAGCCCAAACAAATTGGAATCTAAAACGAATCACGCGTAGAAACGTCGATCGAAGCTTATAATTTGTCTTCTTTTTTCTCTTTCGTGCTTATTCTGCGTCTTTCGGTCTCGTCGTAGAAATAAAACAAATAACGGGGATGACTCGTATATAACAACGATCGCTGTTTAAATATATTACACGCCCGTACATAAGAAAAATAAAGGAGGCCGAGATCTCGTAACGTGTTCGATCTATGCTAAAGACGAAGAACTCCGCTGACTCAGTGTCGGGAAAACGAAAGAGTATTTCACTGCCTTCGGTGGACCTTTTCAGAGAATTTTAACGATTCGTCCGTTAAAACCATGTCGTAATCGTAAAATGCGTAGAATGGACTGAAGGATCTAAAGGCATCATAGGAGCCGAATTAGAGAAGGTGAAATAACTTATTTAAGGGAGTGCCTGAACCCAACCTCGTAAACGCGTTCTTCTTCACACTTTATACCTGAACTGTTTTACTTCGTTCCTCTGTAAGCTTGTATAAGAACGATACAGATTGCGTGGAATCAAAGTGGAATATGTAAAGCATCGGAGGAAAGAGCGAAAGTGATTTCGATAGGAGATATCGTTGCTTGAAAGAATATCCCCTATATTGGGAAAATAATAACAATTCGACACGATCTCGTTGTACAATTTTTTTAATAATAATTTATAATGCAATACTTTTTTCCGGATATTAGTGGTTTTAGCGTTATCGAATCAATAGCGTCGATTTCTCATTTATAATATCAATATCTGGCATTTTCTAATAACGTTTAGCTAATAAGATTGATACCGTAGTCCGTTAAGCGCACGTGTTTGCTAAACTTCATTGAAAACACGAAGCACTATGATCAAGTGCCGATGACTAGATAATCATAGTGTAGAGTACATTCATTAGCTTCTCGTATAACTGGTCTCGTAAAGTGCAACACATCTAATTGAGATTTAATCTCGATGCAAACCTATTTTCTCTTATGAATTTTTAGTCAATTCGCATCCCTATCTAAACTGTGTATTGTTCGCGGAATTGTGCAATTCCATAAAAGTCAGAAGTAACGCGGTTTTAGATAGATCAGATTGCGAAGCATAAATAATGATTATGAAAAGGTTAACGCGTCTTCTTCTAACGTTTTGCATTGCCGAGTAGCTGAGAACGAAAAGAATTTCAAGCGTTTTAATCGTCTTTGACGTGGAGCGATCGAATGGATGCCGAATAATAGTATCGACTGTAGTTATCGTCCGTTATATATGTATTCGATCGCTATGTTATCGACACTCGTTAGATTTAGTTCTGTTCCATGTGTTATCGTAGTTCTATTGTTCGTACGTCAAACGCATAGTCGTGTACTACAATAGCTATTCGTCAAAGTTGTCGTTGCGAAAGGGTTAACTAATAACACAGTCCTGCTCTGTAATATTGCAGTCTCATTACGATAATGCTCTATAATGTTCCGGTAAACGTCGATATCAAATCGCGATAGGTATTGCTCTAACGTCGCAACAGCGTATGTTGCTCTTCTCGCGTTATGTAGCAACATTCAGCATTTACGTACGATTATATCGTACTTGTACATCTCTAGGAATACAAAAAATTATATCAAACTTTGAAAGATAATTTCCTTTTTCTTATCGTTCCTACTCCTTGAATAGGGTTCGGTGAATTTTATTCTCCGCGCAATAACATCCACAGTATCAATCCAAATGCAAACTTCATCTTCGTCTAATACTCTCGACAAACTATACCAGAAAGAACGACGCGAGTTACTACAATAGCAACGACTTGGCACCGTAAAGCGTTGCCGAACAGTCACGGTGAGCCATCGATGGTCGATTTACAACCACCTAAAGCACATCGACCAAAAGCAAATTTGCGAACGGCCTTATACACTCGTGCACGAATTTCAGGTGACAGCATTATTACGCTTGGTTCTCCATAAAATCGCGACCGCTGGGTCGCGATATAAATAACGCGATATCATAAAGCTAATGACGTCCCATTAAGGCGTCGCCACGTGAAATCCGCGCTGCCAAAAATTCACGGCGGGCAGTAAACGCTTTTACGATGGTCACGAGGAAAAGGGGAACCGCAGAGAGAATCGAGAAGAATGATCGCGCGCGCACGCGCGAATATAAGACGGGAAATCTACAATGTGTTCGCGTTGCACGCGAGATCTTCACCTCCGGTCCTGTGCAAACAGAGCCAGAGGATTGCGTAACGCGCGACTTCCGGTCCCGAGAGCTCGGATGGACCGAGGCCTCTTATCGCGTGGAACGATAACACTCGCGTTGCATGCGTTGCAGTGTGTTGCGATGATTCTTGCGATACAGAAGCATTTCCTACGTGTTGATTTTAGCACTTTTTTCTTTTTTTCCCGTCGGTGTTGCTGATCGAGAAAGTAGCGGTGGTTCCCCGTTTACAAACCATTCTTCGCTCGAACATGGTAGAGATTCTTTGAAATTCTGGCTCTAGAATTCGTGTGATTCATGTTCCGATATGTTTCTTGTATCAAGATGTGGTATATCGTATTGGATTATGAACGAGTTAATTTTCTATGAAAATGCACAAGGAGTTTGAGATGAGATATATCTGTTTGTTTTCTGAAATAAAAGTTTTGACGTGGAATTAGCAAAGTATCGAATTTTAAAATGACTCGTCTAAAAAAGTAAAAACGTGCCTCTCGCGTTTTTCGCTTGTGATCTTCCTTAAGGAACGAAATTTTATACAAAAAAAAAGCTTGTACGTATGTTTCGATTATTGTTTAACATTGAATTGCCTTGTATTTGATCGTTGTAGCAGCTATTACGGGATATCCTGTGTAAGCGAGCCGAGTGTCCGAAGCGACAGGCTGTGCAGCCAGACATGATTCCTGCCGTTTGTTCGACTCGTTTCAATAAAACGATGGAATAGCTGTGATCGCGGCGCCCGGCACGTACTCGATCGGCTTTGTGCTGGCAATCAAACTGCCGAATGGCCGGATAAAATTCAATTTCTCTCTCCTATTGCGTCCGATTATCGACGAATTTCACGCATCTGTTGCCAAGAATACTTCGCTTGACCGCTTAGATGCAATTGTTCCATATTGTAAATCGTATAAACTGGTTTATAACATCGAAGTGTTCGTACTTGGAGCGTGAATACAGAGTTACGCTGTACTCTACAGCCGAGTAATTCGTATTTTTAGTATAAGCAAAGGTTATGAAATTATCTGTGCGTATAACGAAAGCGATGCTTAAAATTTTGCACTAGCGATAATCGCGATGATCGCAATTCGATATCTGTTACTGCGGAGTGTGCGTAAGTATAAAATTCACGAAAGACTACGGAACCCCTTAGAACCAAGAACATATGGCGAATGCAATTACCCAATAATGATATACAATTAATCGAATTTATTCAGGACCTACACGCGGCACGTTTCCTGGAAAATCGAAGGGAACTTGTCCATTCGTTTTGAATAAAAATTCCCGTTCGCGTTTCTTCGCATGTCGCGCGACTATAACGACAAGAAAATTGCCGACTGCACTGAGAACTGTTACGGAGCTCACCTGACCATCGGACATAAATATGTCGCTTATGACACTCCCTTGCTACGCTTTTGTTTCCTTTCTTTCTCGATCTGGTGAACAAATTATTGTTAATATCGCGTCGAATGATAGTAAACTACGAGGATAGGATACTTTGTATCAAGGGGGATGCAGAGAGTGGGCTGAGTTATGAAAATGTATTCCTGAAAAAGGGGAGTGTTCGAGGGGAGTGGATCTAGAAATGATCCGGGAATGAACGATGTTAGGATAGTTTTCGTTTTACGAGGTATCGGATATAAGAGCTTGTTACGTGATTAGGGTTTGTGGAATTTAGAGACTGAGAGTTTGACAAGAAAGATGGACTGTACGAGATATAATTTTTCTTGGCTCGTAAAATAAGCGGCAGATATTAAAACCGAAACATCTAGAACTGTTCTGAACGTGCGCGCTCGAGACGCCGAACCAAACGATCGCTCGATTTCTCCAATTTCGTCGCGTTTCTTTTAAACGAACAAATATATCGCGGACAGTGATTAAACGAGTAAATGCGAAAAAGGTTTATAGATAAATAGATAGATAGATAGATAGATAGATAGATAGATATCCTTGGAACATTAATCTTCAATAAAAATTTCTATATAATTATACGTGCTTAGTTCATCGATCAAACGACTGTCATCCGAATAATTCAAAGTCTAAGAAATTCAAATAATTTCCATTTTTCCATACTTTTTCTATCCACTGCGCGCGATTATACGCGTAATAAAAAGACTTAAAGTAAAAGCGATTCGTTCGAACATTAAAACGCGCTTTTAATACTGTGCTATACCTCAAGATCGTAAAAGTTATCATATAGTCGCGTAACATGTTCCGTCTGACAGTTTTTGCGCGGATTCGCTTATCAGATTCGCTTGTCCGAGTAAACGAACGAGAACGTCCCGATGAAAAATAATTTCCCAATAGTAAGGAGCAGTGGCGTTTTACGAGCACGGAGATCGCGCGAAAAGACAACTCTAATCCCTGTGAACAGTTTATTACTCGAACTGGACCTTGCTTCTATTACTTAACCGGCATTTTATTGCTTACGAGCTCTCGAACCGCGTATCGGCGAGTTCAATCAAATTACGCGGAGATGCGTGCCGTAGATCTTCCTCATCGGGCGTTCGAGTCGCCGCTTTTTCTCGCGTACGATCGACTTCTTTGGCCTCGTTCTCGCCTCCTTTAGATCGGTTTCTCACCCGTTTATCGTTCAAGCTTTATTCGACAGTGTACATTTCTTGTTCGCGATACGTCGTGTGATTGATTGCTACGGCCGTTAGGCGGGGATATGTTTATTCAGCACATGGTACGAGTTGCGAGAGTTTACGATACTTCTTGCGTACAGGAATTGGGCAATTTGTTAACAAGAAGTTTATTGCGTTTCTTAGGAGCTGTATGCCGTTTGAATCTGCGGGGAAAGTCGCATTAGACGAGATTGGAGGAGAATTTTTTGTTCTTTGAAGTGAATCTCGGCTAAGGATTTCTATAGGTACGTGCAAAGCTGAGTGGCAGGTTAGAAATTCACTTTCGATTCGATAACTGGGATAAAGTCCTAAAAAGTGTGTTGCGCGCGTACATATATTTATCCGTCGTAGCGTTTGTCTAGATTTATATCTATACGTTTTCACCGGTGCATTTCATATCTATGCGTTCAAATTGAACCAAAGTAAATTTCGAATTTCCCTTCTGGCTGTAATTCTAACTTCGATAAACCCTTTTCTATTCATCGCACCCGATCTCAGACCAATTCACCTAGCCAAGATCGATATCGGACAATTTCGGACGCCCGTGTTAATAATTCGTCGTTTCTCATCGTTGCACGAGAATATACGACGAGTCGAAGGCGGATAAGATCGTGTTGCCGATCTGTGTTGCCGATGCTGATCGCGGAGAGATCCCCGTCCAAGCGAATGGCTCGAGCGTTTTCAGTTACGTGGACGTTCACTGTTCAGGATCGAGAACCGAGGCACACCCCTCGTACATCAAGTCGAACGAGTAGATCGGCCGATCCACCCACGAAATGAATCATGAGCGCGCGGCGATACGATCGAAAACTCACGCGGGGATACGTATCGGTCATTCCGACTGGTTGCACAACCGTGCACCGCCAGTAAATTTGAGCGTGTAGGGGGTGGAAAAATGGCGTCAGGATAGTGACATAATCTGCGATATACAGCGACTACCAAAAGTTTATCAAATAACGCGAGACGTGGAAAAATGTTATTCCGCGTTTTCCACTTGTTTTTGCGCGTAGAATAACCTCCAGCTGATTATCTGGTCGGTAACTAGCCAGATTCGCATATATCGAACAAATTTCGAAAGTCAGTTTTCTCGAAATAATTTTGTTCTATGTTCCTTTCTTACATAAACGCGTATCCTCGAAAGAATCGCATCTAGCCAAAATTTCTGTTTCACGCCTCTAGAGATTCTATAACCGCTTTTACGCAACTTTCCGATATTCTTCGACGTACGATCACTCTACGTTTTTAATAACTTAACTTGCCTTATCCGTTGATCTCGACACCACGTATCCAGGTTACACAACGTGTCCGTGAGAAACAGCGTAGAGTCGGAAATTGACGGTACACATCTCGAATACAGACATCCGTCGAGATTAATAAGTTCCGGCATTCTGTATTGGACAGCGCCGAGCGAAATAAGTAATAAATAAGCCGATAGGCGATCTAAGGCGGAACGCTATATATATTTGCATTTTACACTAGGATACCTGGTGCGGTGGCGGCAGCGGCACGAGTTCACGCGAACGTGCGTAAAGATAAATGGAGTCGAGCTAGGAGCACCGCGTAATTCCAACGCTGGGCTACCGATTCGTTCGACGTTGTATTTGTTTCCTATCTGAATAACGTGAGACTACGAAATCGCATTGTTCCTGCGCCGGGTATCCCGCCCGAGTATTGTTTCGATGCTTAAAACTCGTTGTTTCAAGCCTTTGAGCCAGTTCTGTGGAATTTTAAAACCTTCGATCTTGTACTACATATTTCAGTAGCATTGTTACTGGAACGTTGCTATTTTATATACCTGGATGTCGTAATACTGGATCTTTAACCTCTTCACGCTCCGTGTTGCGTGTGTGTATTTAACAAGTTATTAATTGATCAAATAATAAACGAGTTCGGAGATTATACGGGGAAAACACGATAAATTTGTAATCGTTGATTTTTTCCTTTTTGTATTACTCGATGGCTAAGATACTTCGATATAACTTAGTTGCGATGATATATTATCCTTGAATAAATTGACGGTATATTGAATTTAGAACTCGTTTTCTGGCTCGTAGTTTCTATCTATTTTCGATGAAATTGATTAAAATCTTAGTGGATGTTAGTGTGAAAATTTGTTGCCTTTACAAAACTGCAGGATGAAACGCGTTTTTGGTCTTTGTACTTTCAAACAAATTTTTCGCGGAATAAGGAAAAAATTCGAACTTGAAACATTTGATATTTAATTACAATTTACTGCTTTCATGGTTTCGAACTTCCTTGTTCTTTCGTCTTTTCGCAGATATCGATAACCGATCAGAAAATCTTTGCATTTCTAAAACGAAACTAGAAATGCACAAGTATCGATGTTTATTCGTTGCTTGAACTTAATGGATAAAAATGATTCGAGGAATGTGCGAAACGCGAGTTTCAATGAATCCAATTCGTTCCTGTATGCCTGATGAATTGTATTTATGAAGAGGAAAAGAATTCTTAGTGCGAGAAAAGGAACACCGTTTAGAAATTCGTTGATCCTGCGATCCAGCACAATGAATTATATCTCGTTTATGCCGAGTGTTGCAGCCTCGCGACAACGTGACATATGGCGTATGAATATCTCGTAACACATCGTGGAATTTATCTGAAACAGTTCTAACATCGTTGTTTCGAGTGACGTCGGTAGCAGGAATACGCGACTCCGGTAAATGTATTCCGCAAACATAAGAATTCTGAAATTCTATGGCGTATTTTATAATATAAATACAACGACCGTGTAACGAATATTTCTGGAAATTCGTATCGTTACGAAGATAATCGGAAAAGCGGAATGTAAGCAGAGAATCGTCTCGCGTACCAAGTATCACAAGTACTGCACTCTCAACGTTTTATACGCTTTCGTATACAACGTATATGCAGCTGCAAATTTCCCATAAACGCGTAAAGACGCGCGGTGTACTCGTAGCTTTCCGTCAACGAGTTCCACGTTCCACATCGCGCGAAACCCATCAACCGCTCTGACCCATTTTTCATGCTGCCATTCGGCAATCCCGTGAAACCGCGAAAAGGGAGACGACACTTGGGAAAAGGAGGTTGGAATAGCACGGCCAAAAAGGTCGCGGCAGTTTGGAAGAGCCGTGGTTGCGGCGGGACGGTAGCGAGAGGCGAAATTGACGCGGCCAGCGAATATAGACGTACGGGTTTGGTGCATTGGGCAACAGGTAACTCTGAAAGTAAAGCAAAGCGAGAGGGTACGGGCGAAACGGCCGCGAGAACGGTCGCTGAAACAGGGACGGAACGAGAAGGAGCAAGATTAAAGGGGGGGGGAGGGAGAGGACAGGGAGAGAGGAAGAGGAAAGACGGAGAACGGGAGCGTATCAAGAGGGAGGAAAGTTAAGTGAGAGCGGAGGAGAGAAACAGAGAAAGCCGGACGTTGTAGCCAGGAGTTAGAGTAAAAGAGAGAGAAAGAGAAAGAGAAAGAGCGAGAAAGAGAGCGACAGAGGCGAGGTAGGATCGTAGAGGTAACATCGTAGAGGCTGGGACCTGATCCCAAAGGTAGGAGGACTTGGGTTGGCGAGGCCAGTCCATCGCGGGCCCTCCTCTCGACCGAACGCGCTTTACTTTCTGCCCGCTCGTTCAAATTCCCATGTGCACGCGGTATTCCCGTCTGACTCCCCATACCGGCTAACCCCTCGGACGCGCTGGTGCTCTCCTACCTTTCCTGGGCACACGGTGTTCTCGATGACTCTGCTCCTGGTTGCTGTTGGTGCTGATAGTGGTGGTGGTGGCGGCGGTGGTGGTGGTGGTGGTGGAGGTGGTGGTGAGGTGGCGGTGGTGGTGGTAGTGGTGGTGGTGGTGGTGGTGGCGGTGTCGGTCGTGGTAGTGGTGCTTGTCACTCCGCGTGTCCGATGGTGGTGGTCGCCTTATGGTTACCTTGAACACCGGGTTGCACCGCGCACACCTTGCACAGTTACCCTCTGCTCCAGTTCCGCGCCGATACTCGGGGCTATCGTTCCTCGCGATCGCGATTTAAACGGAATTACATCGGATCTCAGGGATCGCTCGATCCTAAACCGATAAAACAAAGTATCGACGAGTTTAAAGATTTAAAGATTCGAGGGTTCGTCGAACGATCGACTCCGTTTTAAAGACGTTTGATAAAATCGATAGATCGAATTGACGCAAAGTTATCGAGTCTCGAGAAGATATTCGAGCAGGAGTTACCACGTACGATCGTATTTATCAGACTTTCGTAAGAATAAGAATCGTCTTGAAAAAAGAGAAAGAGGCTGGAATCGAAAGGGCGTTTCGTTCGAACGATCGGCGATGACTAACGAGCTGTAAGATACGGTATCTCCGAGGAGGCAGAGTTGGATCATCGAGATAGAAGGCGACAACCCTTACACCTGTCCTGTTCGAGTGTCCGGTCCACGGACAGGGTAGATCGATCATGAAAGTTTAATTACGACGGAGATAATCCGAGCAGAAGGGGGGAGAGATCGGATGACACGCGTCTGCTGCGAGCGCAGCGTTCGCCAAGGCTGGCAGGTGAATGATGCTGTTAGTCGTCGATCGATCCTGACACGGTGTATCGGATCGTGTGGTTCGCGAGGGCAGCGGGACAAGCTGCAGGCTCGCCGAGACGCGGTTTAAGGTGTCCCGGTGGCATTCGTCGGGTGTCGTGGAACCAGCTGGTAAAGTTCGGTCCAGAAGCAAGCGGCATACAAATTTCCGTACGGTGGAATAAATAAAGCGCGTCGCAGAAAAACAGAGAGCCGAGTGCCGCGAGACGCTTTTACGGGCCACGGCTATAAGTTGAAAAAAACTGACAAAAGAGAGGAATAAAGAAGCAGAGTGGGACAATAAGAACCGGTAGCACGGGAGGGGTACTCGTTGAAAAGGAATTCCTCTTCGTTAAGTTAGCCGAACAGAGGAGAGGAGCGTTCGTGGCCCCTTGATGGAAAGAGAAAAAGAGCGCGGCTAACTGAACGGAGGAACGAACGTTTCCTTTTTCTTCGTCTTCGTCGTACGATTCTTCTTACATCCTCTTCGTCTTCTTCGTCTTTCTCTCCGTGACCGCGTGTACGCGAAACGAACGATCGATCGATCACGCTCTCCCCGTGGTTCCGTACGATCTCGACGGACTTTTAACGCGATGACGATGAGCCGATCGATAAGTTCACGCCACCACGGAATCGTTAGCCGGACAATAAGACGATATCCTCGCGTGAGCGATTCCACGGCAATAATACGTCGCGTGAGCCGGATATCTCCGATCGGCCAGAAAGCTCGGCTATAAAACGCTCCCGCGTCGATGATTGCGCCGCTTCGTTGGCTTTTTAATTAGAAACCAGTCGCTAACGATTCGATAACTACGTTGCGTCGCGTTAGACAACGGTCGGAACAGTCGATTCTTCTTTGACGCTCTCCTGTAACGTGTACCCCTACTCTTACACGCAGCGAATGCGATTTCGAAGAATCAAAGTCGACGACAGAGTCTGAAAGAGATCGAAGACCGAAAACCAGAGAGATTAGCTCGTAAAAGTCAAGAGCGAAAGCAAAAATTTACAAGACGACGGAAGTGGAGAAAAGCTTGACGAGGAAGAAGAAGCGAAACGAACGAGCGATTTCAGCACGCGTACCGATGCTGGTATAGACACATCAACCGGTGGACGTGCGTTGTTCGCGCTTAGTCACCGTTAAAGCGAACGACTCTCGAGTATTTGGCGATTGCAAACACTCTCGCCGGACCAGTTAAGCGGCGCAAACACTTTACACTGTCCAAATGTTGGTCCCGCGGTTTAGCTGTTTCGCGCTTGTCCAGAGCATGCGGCTTTGTTCCGACAGCTTGGCGAAGGTACACCGTGCACGGTGACTTTAACGAGGCTCCTCGTTGACGGAACGGAGATTGCTGGTGCCGTTCGGCTAATACGACGACTTTTATAGACGCTGCAATCCAAACAGACGACGAACTCTTGCAATTTTATCGCGTTTGGCGAATATATGTAATTTTGCAATTACACGATCGCGATTTACGTATGACGAAATAACTAAGAAACGATTTGTGTGGAAAAAAGGATCGAGCAATTATTCTCGAGCAACTAAAGGCGAACGAAAGACGAATTTCTTGGTACTTGGATCCAATATTTAAGAAGTCGAAAAAAAATGTGCAGAGGCTTTGAAAAATAATTTCCGAGCAACTTGAAGCGACTAAGAAGGACCTTCTTTCGACTTGAACGTCGTTTTATACGAAAAAAAGATATTTCGTAAATCTCCAAAAAAATCGCGACGACTCGTGATTGAATTTTAAAGTACGTTTTATACGCGGTAGAAGAAATAATTCTTTGAAAATATTCGAGGAAAGGACCTAGAACTCGAGGTATGTAGATCGTGTTTGTGTGTCGAGTTCCGTGCGAGAAATCGTGCAATGCCGTGCGAGAGGACCGTGAAACGCGTGTCATGCCACTGAAACGACAAACATCCGACGTGCATCCGGTTGCCTGACTGCGGAAGCGTAAAACTCCGTCCCGTGTGCATCCGTTTTATGAATTCAAATAAACAAGGGGATTGTGATGTAAGAGATGCGTTGTGGTGACATCGCGGCAATCGCGATAGCCCTTCTTATTCTTGGGCAGATCCAGGAACCACGGCAAACTAGGTAAGACACCTTACCTTCTTCCATCGAAATTTTATCGCTCACTCGCTGCGATTATTTCGTTGACGACTATCGTTTTACGTGGATATTGATCCGATTGAGACAAGTCTGCTAATATATGTAGACATACAGATGCATCAATGAAAAAGCGTCGAAAACATAAGACTGTTTTTTACAATGTCGATGTACACGTGAAAGGATATAATTCAGTAAATAGAAATACGCGTCTATTTTCGAACGTGACATTTCGCAGGAATGATTGTTGATATTTTTAGTTACTGATTTTTATTAGTTCTATAGTTCTGTATGATATCGTAATTCTATATAAATCCCGCTTATTCGTGCGCTAAATCTTTCTTCTTCCTCCTATCCTTTTTTTTATTTCTTATCGTCTTCGATTTTTAAAATCTTCGACGCTCGACAATTACCGTTACGATTTCTTTAAAATAAAGTCTAAAACTTCCTCAAATAAATATAGCCCGCCAAAAGTGTTTCAGTTCAATCATCGGAACAAGCCAATTACTATGCCTACGTACGACTCTTCGACAAATTTTCATTCGGCAAACATCGCTGCTACCCTCGCTCCGCGTGTTTCCTCCCCTAATGTCACGGTTACGTTCCACCGAAGAGATTGCAACTTTATCGCGTTCGTGGTTCGTGTTACCTCACCCCGTGTGCCAAACGTACTCTCGTCTCGTTGGTCGAACAACGTAAATGGGGTCGACTGTTACTTATAAAGTAGCTTTCTGCGTTGCGTCGGCCAACGATATTCACAAAGGCGCGCCTCCCTCCCTTGGCCCTTTTTTTCCACGGGAGAGAAGACGACGAAGAGAACGACTGCCGGCACGCAACGAGGCCCAGCGAAGCGAGGTGATCGCTTTTGGGTCCCGAAGGGATCCTGAACCCATCGAAGGGACCACCTCGATCGAGATTCGGTTTCGTCGCAGAGGCTCGATCGTTCGCACTTCACCGGTAGATTCGACCGGAGATAAGGGTAAACGACCTATTCGACGAAGGCTGTTCCAAAAATCTACGGGGTTACGCTCGATAAACCTTTTCTTTCTTCCCCGTTTCTCTACCCTATTGCTCCTTTTTCTCGTGTCGCCGTCCACGTCGACGAAGCGTAAAGACTGGTTTCGCGGCGAAATTTGATTGTTGTTTTCGGTAATTCTGCGTCCTATGTCGAAGGTTTCTGGACTCTTTGTCAAGCCTATCCGCTTTCTTCGACCGCTTGTTCGACAATAGGTCAGCGTGATCTTTTTGACGGGAATCGGTTCTAGTCTTCGGCGAAGGGCGGTGTACTTTTTTGCTTTCTTCGGTGTTGGGGAAATTTGCCCTTGTTTTCAACGATTCTGGCATCTATTATATCGTGCGTCGTACCGCTTTTCTCGATCGATCGATCTCGGGTCTTTGTAAACTTTCTTTGCCTTTTTTGTCGTCCTTGCTACTGATCTTCCGCGGTTGCTTGGAAAAGAAAGTTTACCGTTCGTACGAGTAAGTTCTGTTTTTATTCGGATGCGCATCGCAGTTGTATATCTGTGCAATAACTAAATCGTAACATCGTTAAGGAAATATTTATCTTCTGGGGGGCGAAATATAATAAGACAATGCTTAAATCTACTAATAAATATTCCATTAATGTTAGAAATTCGTATATTTGCAATAAACGTGTAATAAATTTCCATGCACATTTTCAGAGTGGTTTCAAACGTTAACGCTATAATCGTGACACTCGTTTATCGTAGCAGTGTCGATGAAATGTCAAAATATGACACGTACGATGCGAACGTAAAAGTTTTCTACAATAAATACTCGTTCAAATACTTTCGCGAATCAGTGTACGCGAAAGCGAGCGAAATGGAAGATCGCATCGCGCAAAAAATTCCCTCCGCGTCGAGAACAAAGATCTTCTCTTGTTTTTGGCAAAAAAATAAGCGAATACCTCGCATGTTACGTAAAAAGGGCATCAAGGCCAGGCAAAGGGTCGCATTTAGAGGCGAATGGAACGCGAAGCAAGCTGCCGAGGGCGCGGCATCGCGTCGACACGTGCTACAGGCCCGTCACACCTTGTCAAACTTCCACAGCCGTGCAATGAAATTTGATGCACGGCCCAGTGTTCTTGCGTATGATAAATTCAGACAGCTCCTTGAAAATCGTGCAGTGAATTACGGTCTTCTCGAGCGCATCCTTCTGACGTTTACACGTGTTCCCCGCATGACCACCTGCGTGTATTAATTTTGCCGGCGTTTTCAAAGTATTACAACGGCGAAACAACGGCAAAATCTACGTGTTTTCAACAAACCCGTTCCTTGGCGGTGTTACGTGCCTGGTAGAGATTCTGTTGTAAATCTTGGCGGTTGCCAGATTTTTTTTAGTCAACCCGACATTTTTCAACGCAACGTTATTCGTTAACGACTCGGAGAAGAATAATTCTGTAAAATAAAATTGACCTTTCGAGACGTACAGTAGCTGCGACGAATATTTCCACGTACCTTTTTGTACTCGTAGAAAGAAGACCGAAGAAGAAAAAGAATAAATGTGAAATCGCGTCATCTATTTCTACCCAACTAATAACGCATCTCGTATAACTCGCCCGGTAGAAACAAATTTCATACCACGCAACTTAACTCTGCGAACAAAATCGAATCCGAAGAACGCAGGTATGGAACGATGAGGCCCGATGGAGAGTTACAAGAGGTGAGCTGTAGTCAATAACGAGAGGCTCGTAAAGTTGCGCAAAGTTCGTCTGGACCATCCTTGAAGTAATTATATTCAGTCACGACCGAGTTCCGTATAATAGAGCAGTATGGACAGCGGAGGTGCGACTTTTTACGAGCTTTCGTTTCTTTTCGCGCGTTCGTAACTCGTATCGCTCAGCAACAATACCGATCGATCGTGCAAATTGAAAAGTGATAAAAAGGTGATATGTTTTTTAACATTGGCCCAAGTTAAATATTTTCTGATATCAACCCCGACCGACGGATGCGCGTATAATACGAGGAAAATAATACAAGGGCTGGATAACAATTGACGGAAACGTTCATCTTCTTTTCGTACTAATCGGAATAATTTCGTCGAATCTATGATTCCTTTCTTCGAGAAGAAATGCTTAAAATAATTAAGACACTAATAAGAATGTACGCGAATAAGAATTGAAACGAAATGTTCTCACGTTTGCAACGCAATCGTTGAACGCAATTGAACGAAGAGATTGATGAACACGATCCGAGCGTTGCAAAACTGCAACGCGTGAAAGGTAGAATTGTTGGAATGTTACTTGCCTTTTTTGCACGGTCGAGTAATTATACTCGTATGTCACGATAAATCCGTTTGATGCATTCGGATAATATATATAATGCGCGTACATGTACGTGGTACTCCGAGCCATGGACTTTTACCATTTCCTGGAATCCTTGAATTTTTTTGTTCGCCATTATCAATTTGCATTTAAACCGCCCATTATAATAACAAACGTCCATATCTCATCACCGAGATCTCAATGACAAATCTTTACTAAAAAAAATACCATTATTTTCAGTTTCTTCGTTTTTGAATTCTTGTTTCTGTTTTTCAATTTTCACGCAAAGCCATACATCCGTTCTTTCACCTTTTTCAACCTTGGCGCAGATTCCAAAATAAAAGTTATGGTCGATGAAAGGTGAAAACGTAAGCTAAGATCTGAAGAATTCCAGTTTTCAAATTTGGACTATTTTAGCGCTGAAATTTTTTTAAAGATCGACTTATTTTCGCAATGAGTTACATCGAACTTCTTTTCAAAGTATAAACACGTAAAATGCAATTCATCTTCAGGCTTCACCGCACAGAGTCTTCGTTTTATCAATGACTTATTATCTCTGTAGACTTACGCGACGTCAATTTTCTCGAGTCTTGTTGTTTTGTTGTTTGATCGAATGGCGTCGTCCGCGTTAGCATCCGCGGACATACTCCAACAAGGTGTTACACGTGCTTGAAACGTGTCGTCGTATCCATCGATTCATCATCGATCGACAGTGTGCGATAGATCTTGATGCTGCGCGTGTTACAAAAATAAACGACCACTTTTATCTTCGATAATAGATGGCTAAGCGTATCGCTGTTTAACGATTGAACATTAACGACGAAACATATTCTTAATAAATAAATTATTACTTTCGATCCAATTATTTAATATTCGTTGTAGCGTGTTGAACGACGTAACGAAATGAAAAATCTCATATTTAAACGCATTAATGTTCCTTTAACGGGATATTTTGCTGAACGAATTTCTTTATTTGGATAACGATATCAATGTTTAGTTTTATATTAAATCGAAGAAAATTAAACGGATTTGGAAGAAAATTCAACGTTATACTTTCTATCTTTTAATTTACTTATATTCAAATCGATTCAGTCGCACTCTCGTCTCTGCACGATCCAGTGTTTCATCCCTTGAAAGATTCTGCGCGAATTCGCCTTGCATTTTCACTTTACGATTTATCATCTTATAAGCTTTTTGTAAGTCCACCGCCTGATTCGTTTGATTCACGCAAACTGTTCACACTTTCGCCGCAATTTAAAACACCGATAACCCGATGCCATCGTTCTCCACGAAACTTCGAACACGAATTCGATCGTCGAGCAGAAACCTCGCGTTATACGCCTTCCGATCGATTACAGTTTACAAGCGAAAGGACACAAAGAGACGGTTTCCAGGCCGGTCGAGGAATTCCTGGCGCATTCCTGGGACACAATGTTGGACGATTACGAGTGTTGCAGCCCACCGTAAACCCTTCGAATTAACGAGGGGCTCGGCAAGAATTTCCGAAATAACAGCGTACCGTGTTCGAAGCGATCGATCATAATCCACCGCGGTTCCGGGACCCATTAATAAGCCTTTAAATTGATCGAAACGCGGGATACTTAACGGAACCATGGATATTGATCTAAATTATGAATTACGACCGATAGGGCGAAAGTGGTAAAGAGAATGGAAAGTGCGTGTTTCGCTGGCTTCCAGTGAAATTTCTAAATATTAGACTCGTCTAGGCTTTGAAAAAAGCTAGAGAAATTCCATGATATCCGTCGATCTCTCGATCAAACGATACAGTCGTTCCCAGTATAACAAGCGTAATAGATTTTAGCGGAACCATAAACGAAATAGCTAATATTCTGTCGTAAGCTTGCCCCTTGTAGGTATAATTCGCTTAGGCCTATATTTAAAGTTTTAGCGAGTAGATTGAACGGCAATTCCGTGCAATTATCGAAATCAGTATCTGCAAATTATGGGATCGTAAAATACATAGGAATTTATTCCCTGGAAACTTTTTGCGAACGCTGAATCTACCCTAATCTTAATACCTTTTTTACCCCTTCTTTCCAAATTTTTTTTCCAAATTATACTATTGCCTATTTCGCGACGTAAGATAGAGATCATACATCTTTAGCTTCACATTTTTTAAAGACGATGCAAATAATTTATTTAATTTATGTACAAGAAAGTGACATTATTCACGATCGATCGCGACAAAGAAAATTAGAGTCGTTACTTTACACGAGCGATCAAATTAAGATATTAAATCTACTGCTGTTTAACTTTGAAATCGCTCCAATTAATTAACCGCAAAGAATTCCTTTCAAACGTCCGAGAGGAGTTTAAAACATTTCAGGATATCTATCGATCCCTTTATTATATCGTACGATCTTAAACGCCGACTTAAACGTTTCAAACTTTCTCCAATAAAAGTACAAATTCCAAGAAGAATAATATAAATTCAGAGGTGAAATATCGGTTAAATTATCGACGCGCAACCCGTTTTGTCTACAGAGAATTAACAACGCCAACGCAGAAACGTAACAGCAATTATTTTTGCATACATTTAAATCACCCAATGAACGACGTAACTCACGACCACCCCCGGCAGCCATTGAACGCAATGTTCGTTTCTATAGAACGAATCGCAGTGGGACACGATTCGAACGAGAGGCATCGATGTCGTGGCGGGGCCTGGGCATTAAATTAAGATCCAACGGTGTAAAGTAAGCCCGAGTCGGCCCTCCTGCCGCGAAGAGTAGTAATACCATTCAGTGAGTTCGCTTCGGTAGTAGAGTTCGTGTCTTCATCGTCTATGTCAGTCGCTTGTTGAAAACCGGCGCGCCACTTTTACCGGAACAACGCTACGGGTAGGTAGAGCTCGAGCAAAAGGCTTTGTCCAGCGTCCGATTCTGGTAGAATTTCGTCCTTTTTTTAATCGTTTATTTTCCCATTTGGTTAATTTTAGAAAATCGAGGAAAGATACAGAATAGAAGATATCGTCGAATATTATTTTACGAAAAACTACAATACGTCACAAGAAATAAACGTTTATAAACGTATTAAACAACGTTAATAGAGACGACTCGCAGGATGCATTGGCAAACCACTTTTGAACACTATCCACCACATGAAATATTATTTTCATTTCGTATTCAATAAATGGAAACAAAAAGAAACCACTCTATTTTCCTCGAAATAAACGTTGCAGGCGTCACGCGACTTTTAATCATCGTTACGTATAATAAATTTCCAAGCTGATCAAACTGGTACTCCATTTACAGCATCTCCGTGTATTTCGCGTGAATCTTAATTAATCCCATTGGCGTCGATCGCATAAATATTAATTACACCGCTCGTGAAAGCGTGATGCGTGAGTAATATCCGTTCGTATATTCCTTTGGATTAATTTCTCGTTTTCCATCGGAAGTCTGCATCGTGAAAACAGTACGGCGAAAATTTTGTCTTTCTTTTGCGCAGGTTTTACTCGCTTATTTACTCTTTCGCGTTCGTTACGAAAGGCAACTTACGAGTAAAATAAAACCAACCTACGAACAAAAGCTCGTAGTTTTATCGAGTTCTTCAAAAATATCTCGTTTTTTTTTTTTTTTTGAAAAATATCGTGAGTTATAAAAATAATTCGATATACGCATATTTGTATATTAGCGCGAGACGCTGACAATACGTCTGTTACGTGTCTGTGCGTGCCTTGTTTTATCATATGAAAGTTTGAACAAAAAACTTGCCACGATATTCTGAATTTGCAAAGGGAAAAAAAGTATGGCGACTGTTCTGTGGTCGCTCGTGGTCGCTCTCGAAACGGTAAACCCGGCCGCAAAAAAACTTTCGCGTCATCCTTCAAGAAAGCGGCGCGAATTTTCTCAGAGTCTTCGCCGATAAAGATCTTCGAAGAATATACGTGCTAATTAAACGATTACCACTCTCGAATCGGTCGGGAGTGTCTCGTGATATTTTTGATATAAATGGCACGTCGAAGCTGTTACAAGAAAGTTCTTTTGAAGCAGGCAAGAATATTGCTTGATTATTTTCCAGGGGTAATTGCCTCCGGTAATTTAATTTGACACCGAAAGGAGGACTTTTTGGAAAGTTGTCCAAGTGTCGGAATTAATGCGAGGCTGTTGAATAAATTGAGCGTTTCTTTCGAGCAAACGCGGAGAAGGGATGCTTTTTAAAAAGATCAAAGGAATACGAGTTAACGAAGATGAAGACTTTAGAATATATTCGATCGACTTTGATCGAACTTTCGATCGAACTTTCAAGTGGATTTATCCCGAGTTGGACCCGACTGGAATTTATATCGTACGAATTCAACGATTATCTTGTCTACTTGTAACTCCTGTCGATCGAATCCACTTATTCGAAGCTGTAAACGAAATTTAGAAATTTTTGTAATCGCATAAGATCGATACGCAACGCAGAAATTGAAATTTATTATAATCTAACGAATCGTTGGGTAAATACAACGATAAACACAGTGGCGTATAAAATACTTTTTGTAGCCACTGTATATCGAATTCCGTGCGTCGTCGCCAAAGGTTGTCGCGCCTGGCACAAAAACCGAGGGTATCCAGGGAATTGGAAGACGGCAGCGGGAATCTACGGCGTGTAAGGGATGGAAAGGGACGATGCTTACGGAAGGAATGGGAGGACGGGTGAAAAAAGTCTCGGCGAAGATCCAATTAAAATAACCAGTGGTCAGCGGACGTCGCCCGAAAGAAGTATAATGAGAGGAGCAAAGAAAGAAGAAGGAAAGGAAAAGGGTGAAACCTGGACGAAGGTAAGGAGAAGGATGAGGTGGAGAGACAAAGGGCGAAACGAAACGCGGTCGCGTTTCGAATAAAGGGAATCCCTTTTCCATTTGGCCGACCAGACAGAGACAGAGGGGCACAAAGCGCCATTAAAATATCTCTAAGTGCCCGGAGAAACTGCTCCCTCGGAACGTTCGGGCATGAAAGATGTCGGCCTAAGACCGCGTCCTCGCGATTCAAATTGATCAAAGAGGACGAAGAATCGAAGCCACTGTGTGCGTTTTGCCACGAGTTTCCAGCGAGTTGAGCGTTTCGGGCTACCAGCCAGCTCGATTCTTCGCCTCCCTTTTACGTCGACGCTCCGTAAGAGCTCAATTTCGGGGTGTCGAAAACGACGTGACAAAATTTCATATCCTAATAATTTTGTCGTGGAATTTTTTTGCGACCAATTTCGATACGCTTGACACGCGACACGACGGACTTTTATTTCCTCTTTATTCATTTTTCACGCGTATTTAGTTTATTACGTTTATTATGAAACCTGTATAAAGTTAAGTATACGGTTTCGTACAGGCTTCCCCTTCGATTATCTTCCAGCGTGGTTCTTTGGATGCTGGTACGGTTTTCTCGTCACTTGAATTTTCTTCAATCTCAAAATTTGCATGTACTTTACTTGCAAATGTTTCTTCGGGTATCGTTTCCTTATGAATCGTACTATTTCACTTTCACTGTTATTTTCCAAATCGCGTTTATACGTGGGCAGTATTAATTTTTCGTCTTGCCATGTTTGTTCCTTGCTCTACTAAACTACGTAGACGAATGATTTATTTCTCAAGTACGTTCGCCGAATATGGAAGAAATCGCTTTCTTGCTATAAAAGAAAATACTCGGCGCTCGTGACAACAACGATCCGGCGCTTATCGAGCGAGGGTTAAACAATGTAAGAAGAAGCAGAAGAAGAAGAAGCGATCCACCGTGTACGTTTCGCCACGAGCTTCGAGCGGGTTAAGAGTTCTGTGCTACCAGCGAGCCGAATTCCTCGCCTCCCTTTCACGATGACGGCCCGTAAGGTACGTTCCGGGGTGTCGTTTTTATTGGTTCGTTCGCTTGTTTGATGGTTCTTGGCGATAGTATCGCAACGCTGGAACGAGAGCTGTCTTTGAATTTTGTGCAAGCAACGAATCGTGCTCGTCGAAACGGAATGTTTTAGCACGCGTTTTAGGGTTCTTTCCCTCGCACGAGCTTTTCGTTGCTGTTAGATCGAGATTACGTTAGATTCTGATCGCGTTTTTCTCGTTGAATGGTCTTGAGTTCGATCTGTTTTGCTTCAATGGAGCAGGGTTATCGCGTATGGTTATCTTCCGAATTTAACGCTAATGCGCGAGTGCCTATGTATTGCGCGTACTGCTGCGAAGCGAAACGTTCGTTATAATGCGGTTCGTTTAATCCGCAACTTTTATAGAACGTCTGCGAAACGGTTAGATCTCTTGATTAATACGGTATGAAGCAGAACAATTGAATTTGATTTTTATTCCGCACCTGTACGTGCGTAATATTGCGATAAACGTTAGCTGTCTGCGAGATCACCTGTTTACAGTCTACAGTAATTAAGCGTGAATTAATTACCATATGATTTTATTTAAGGCACTAGTTTAAAACTGAAAAAAACACGTTAAATTATAGTTAGACAAAAAGTAAATTTCAAGCGAGAATCCCAATAAGAACTTAATTTACGAATAGCGGATATTGAATAACGTGTCTGGAACAGTAAATGATTTTCATTACACGCGATAAACACGATTATCGTATTACACCAAAAAGTAATACGCAAAATTAATAAATACGTTGAACCACGATGAATATCGCTAGAATATTGTGCATCGGAAGCGCACTCGTATTCCTCGTGGCTTCAAGGTAAGCGACTCTTTTGAATCGTAGTTAACCCTGGCGAGAGACTCGACGGTTCAAAAGCGTATCGACGGCACAGCGATTAAACGCGGATCATCGCGTACGATCGGCGGCTGTTAGAAGCGTGGATACGAAGAACTTGTAGCAATTTACGATCTCGTATCTGACCGCGTTGATCGTCGCCGAACGACACACTTCCATTCACCAACGATCACGATCTATGTCTTTATTAACCGATCCACGCGCGCGCGGACTTCAACGAGGCGAAAACGCGTCGAACTCGAAACCGATTCGCCGGTTACGTTACGTTCAGAAGCTTAGAGGGCGGTCGATTGTATGGGAGAAGACGAACGTCGCTGGTCGATAGAGTCGGCGATCGAAAAGATGCGATGGCAGAGATACCAGAGCCAGTTTGAATCGACGTGTCGGGTGGTAATAAATAGGTTTTTTCTTTGGCGGATGTGCTCGAAGAAGGATTGTCGTATTTTCGTTCTCGATCGAAATGACGAGATACGCGGATAATAATTTCAAGCCTGGAAGATGGACGATCGGGTTTAAGAATGAGTTTAAGCCGTTAAGTGGATCATTTCTCAGATAGAATTGCAACCAAAGATTTATACAGGAGACTCAATTTTAGTCAAATTCGCGTTTTCGTTTTCGATCGAGGTATCGAGAGATCGAGAGATCCAGCGTGATAATTTCGAGCGAGATGGACGAGTAAGTTTGAGAACGAGCTTGAGCTTCTGCTGGGTGAGTCGTTCCTTAGACGCGAGTAGCGTCGCAAATTTATTCGGCAGACTCGAGTTTAGCAGATTTATACTTTTGTTTCTTGATCGAGGCGTTGAGATAGTCGCCGACGTCTAAGCGGAACATCGAAAGATGCCCTGCTTCTATGAGAAATCCCTCGGATCTTGTAAATCCTAACCGAAGGAAAAAAAAGTTAGACGCATAAAAAATGGGGTAAAACGATACTTAAACGCTTCGATGGAAGATTAATGTCCAGGACGCAAAAGATGGTTATTTACGCTAAATGATATTGAAATAATAATATATAAGTAGCAGGGGGCGATGCGCGCGAACCAAGAGGTCTTAATGAGATTGAAAAGTAAATGGTGTTATTTATAAGATCGGTTACGAAACGGTGTAATTTCGCGATCAAGCTTAAAAGAGAAGCAAATATACGCCGCGTAAAAACCGTTTAACCGTGATTGCTAACGCCGATAGACGGAACATGATCGTGTATAATTAAACGACGATCGCGAACCGATTCTTAGCGAGAACGAGGTACGCGCAGATTGTACCCTTCGCCTGAAATTACTATGAAAAGAGAAGAAAATACGGAGAGTAAAGGTTGAAAAAACTGCGGGAGGGCAGGGGGTACTGTATATACAATGTAGCACAAAGAATCCAACGCGAAGCTGTATCGTCGTTGAAAATCAGGGGTTTCGTCGAAATAACAATTACCGAGAAAAATGAAACAGAGATGAAAACGAAAGCGAAGCAAAAACGAGCGAGCTGATAATTTAATCGATGGCTTTTGACGACGTTTTACGGTGAAAACCGTTCGAAGAGAACGCTCCGTTCGTGAAATTAATCGCAACCAGCGTGTCGATTTTTACAAATATTTGGAAACATGGTCGAGTTAAATATCATTATCGATGATTAATAAAGGGAGAAAAATCCCGACTATCTGAAGAGGTAAATTATATTTATGTGAAAAACTGCTCGATCATCGATGACTATAAAATTAAATTTATAGCCTATGTTGGGTAATCGAACGTGCAAAGTAGTATATCGGAGACATTAAATATTTTTAAAGCATGAAATACCATTGAATAAATTGCGAGTTATACGTTATAAAGTGCGATAACGTTATCTTTCATTTACGTATTTACTTCCTTTTTACGATCTTTTTCTGTTCGACGTATTTGCTTCTTAAATATTCAAAACATTACAAAAATAAAGGAACATTCGCTACGATTATAATGAAAATCAATTTTAACGAGATCGTGCAATTTTGTTAAATTCTCGCCACGGAAATACAAAAGCAAGCATCGAATTATGTATCGATAAAATTTTCAACGAAGGTAAAATACCAAAGATAGACCGGAGATCCGTAACAAACTAAATTTCGATTTACTCTATTTGCGAACCTAAAAAGAAGTTAATTCAAAGTTTCAAAGAACTGGAAACAAAATGATCCAAAGCTTGAAATATTGAGAGATAAAATAGTTCAAAGCTGAAAATACCTAAGAATAAAATAGCCCGAAGCTTCCAATTTTTAAAAGGATAATATAAATGAAATAAATAATGTAAATTTTCAACCGCTTTAAACGCGTCTCTAAATATTCGCGGTAGATTACGCGCACGCTTCAGAGTGGAACCAGTTTGAACGACGAATGAATTTATTATGCGTCAAAAGGAAAAAAGTAGCATAATTTTTTCTTCGAAAGGAAAGGACGTCAGCTGATCGCGCAGCATCGGTGCGATGGACGGAGACAAAAGTCGACTTAACGTATTCAAGCGGCTCTGCTCTCCGACTAGCAGTCTGTTTATCCCAATTACTATCCCCGCTGAAGAATGCTTGCGCGTCTACATAATCGCTGTAATCTTCGCGCTCGTTATAATTATCACCGTCCATTACGACAGATTCTATCGGATGCTCGGGCGACCGTCGATGAAACGCGACTGTCTAGTCGACCGCCAAATCTAATTAACTTTGTGCCAATTGTGTAGGCATTATTCTTTACATAGACGATTGTTCTGTATATTTTTTATTTCTTTGGTTTTTATTTTCAACGTTTCCGTAATTATGCTTTCCTTAAAATCCCTTAAATACCGCCGTCACCTGAGATACTACTGTGTCTGTTCTAGTCCACTGTTAATCTATGTATTTCACTTCTAATATGCAAAACATGTTTGTAAATTAAATTTCGCTGCAATCGTCTACGATTATACGATTCTCTGATAAAACTTCAACGTCTAAGAGAAACTATCGGGCAGAATAATCGAATGGTCACGGTTGCGTCGCACTTGCCACACTTTCCCGAAGAGATCCTCTTGGATCGTGTTACTTCTCATCCGCTATTCGTGCCGTTCAAGGTTTCTGTTTTCCGGCGTTCTCACCGTGTAATCCCTCTGTCGTACGAACGGACGCACACAGAGGAGCAGGTGAATGAGGGAAGCCGTTCGATAAATCTTCAGGCGCCAGGGTTGAAATTTTCGCCACCTCTCCGCTTGTCAGGACCGTTCTACAAAGATATTTTCGGTATTACCTGGCCGAAGATCAGATCCTAAAGATACCTGGCTTAACGAGCTCTTTCGTTCGTAGAAAGAACGCTTCTTCCATTTCCATGTCATCCATAAAATAATGTTAATTTGTGGCCCGATATGTACACACCTCCGGTCGGATAATTAACGAGTCTGCCTCTATTTCTAGCCGATCGAATATTTTTTCCTTCGTATCCTAGCGAACCCGTGGTTACCGTGAATTAGGACGATTCCCAGGTGTTCGAAAGGATCTATACAGGCAATTATCGTAGCAGTATCTCGGTAAATCGGGGCTGGTATTTATCGGAAAGACATTTTCCTCGGTGACGAATTTATTTCAGTTTATTACGTCCTCTTGTGGCTGCTCAAAAAGCGGTCGACTCTACTTTTTGAAAGTTTCGAAACTTTAGCGTCGAAGCGCATGATCGATGCCTCTCTTATATAATTTCGTCAATTTCCTTTGCTTCTTGTTTCGTGGCAGATGATAAAAATAACGTTATCGTTCTGAGACAACGATATTATTAGCGAATCGACAAGTTACAAGTTACGGATCGAAAATGTATATCGCGCAAACATGTTAGTACAATTTTATGAGCGAATAGTAATCGGAAGATTCGTGATCTATACAATTTGCTTATAGAATACCAATCCGTGATTATTAGTTTCGTTTTATCCTGTGCCAATCCTGTGCCTCGCATAACGCTCTGAAATCATTCACTCGCGTAACCCACACCGAAACAGCCTGCCATAAACATCTCAGCTACTACTTCCCATCTACTTCAACACCAAAATCATAACTCTGAAACTATCGAGCGAACGCCAGTGTTCGAGGTGACGCGTAATCTGCTCCTCTAAGCCGTCGAGGAATAAACTTGCACGGTAGATAAAACAGCCTCTTAACATCCTGTTTTGCGCTGTGCCCTCTGTTAGCGCAGAATCTATCGAGGGCTACCAAAGAAAAATATCGACCACTTAATTTCGCAGACGATAGGCAACCGATAGGCGGTCTGCGCCGCTGTTATCAGAGTAATTAGTGACACCTGTACTATCTGGCTGGCGAGTCGGCGACGATAGCGAGCTGTGAAAAATATTGAAAGTTCGCCCACGAGGATCCTTTCAGCCGACGAGGATCTCTGGTTCTCCGGCGTTTCGTTTCTCTTCTGGATTTCGTTCTCTCTCTCTCTGTCTCTCTCGCTCTCTCTCTCTCTCTCTCTCTCTCTCTCTCTCGATATCAAAAGTCCCTGAATGGTAGCGTTTAATTACACTTAATGACACCGCTGCTAGTGGCGTGAAACTGTTGGATAAAACGCGTGTCGCGAGCTGGGAGGCGCTACCGATGATTTACGGGCCCGATAATTTCATCGTTACGCGCCGAAACAACCTTAGCTGACCGAAGCGGATCCGCGACGAGGCGTTACTTTTCGAGCGACGCAAGCTCTCTCGTCTTTTGGAACGGAGTTTGGCCTGCTCGTAAGGTGGAAAGCGAAGATGGAGTTATCGAGTCCGCACAGCCCATTATCGTAAATGTCACAGGTTATCTTTTTCCGAACTGCACCCTTTCATATTTTAAAAACAATCGCTATTATCTTTTCGTACGAAACAGAGAGAAATACTCGTCTCTGTTTTTAATCCTATCTATCATACGATAAGGACTCTCGTTTTTAAATGTTTTTGCCTTGGTATTTACGCGACACGTTTTATCGTAAATGGAGTTTAACCGTACTCCGATCGCTCCTAATCGAATCCATTTTAATATAGCGATTATTAACACGGGGAATTTTGGATATAGCGTAACATACGTAGAACATAATCGCATATGAACGTATTACAGTATATTCTGTAGTATCGTGGACGAAAGGTGTAAGAGATGTCGGGTGAACCATAAACGATGTCGCGAGAAAGCCTAAGTGCCGACAGGTCCATCGTCGGCCCTTCGATCAAACAGTTACGCGGAAAAAAGGCCTACGTGATCCTGGCCACGAACGGTTGCGGGACACGTGCGTGGTGGGGCTACGAGAAAAGACAAAGGGATGCAAAGGGAGAAAGACGAATTAACGATCGGTGTGAGTTGAGAAGTCGGAGAGTGTGGTCCGCGCGAAACAGAGCGTCGGAACCGTGGTGACGAGGCTTGTAATTTAACCGTTTAGTTGTCTTAATTGTAGCACGTTATCGTATTTAGTTCGCGTTAAACAGCCATCGTTTGCTGTTTAACCAACACCTGTTTAATCCATTTTAAGTAAATAATATATAAAAATCCTACGATTCTATAATGTATATATAATAATAATAATAATATAATAATATTCCAAAGGTAACAATTTACAACATAATCCACTGCTTCTCTTCAAATAGAATTACGTTCTCGGAATAATATCACGCCCATATGAATAGATGATCCGACCGTAGAGTCATATATCGAATCATATGGAATCATAGAGAGTGAACGCGCAATTTTATTCACGTAGCAAAAGTGGAAAAAATTCCGTACGTTCCATCGTATTACGCCGATAAATCCGTTAATTTCCAAAGAACCAGCCGCGAGACGCGCAATTATTTTTTTCGATCGCAGCATCCGATACATCGTACTCTTGACCTCTCGTACGCGGCCTAGCAGCAGTTTGTTCTATTTATCCACCTCTGACCGGTTCGTTCTCGTTCTCTCGCTCTTGAGTGCTGCTCAGCTGCTCGCACGTTTTCCCGGTGCACGGCTCGCATTGTCCGGTAAAACCGTATTTTCGGCCCCTGCTACACGACTTTAACGAGCTGATCGCTATCGAGACTCACCGAGTTATTCACATGAGTCATTTCTACGGAACGGACTGGACCGTCTGTCCCTCCGCGTCTTGTTCTCGTGGAACGTTGTACGAATTAATAATCGTCGCCACGCTGCATTCCACGGCAGAATGATTAATCTTAAATTAATCGAGCGCCGTTATTTCTTCGACCTTTTTGCGTCGTATTTTACGTGGCAAAAAGTGGATCGAAGATTTAACCGAGACGAAAGAGAAGATTTTATCGGACGAGAATGAACGAGATGGATTTTTATTGGTGTAGAATAGATACGCTCATCTGGCTAATAGTTTGTTAAAATACGACGTTACAGGTACGCGGTATCGAGCGTAAAACGGTTAAGAGCGAACAAAAATCAACGAAAAAAATGGTAAAACGAAAGATCGGTATTCAAAGTATTACGATAATCGTAAACCAAAAACGATATCGAGATAAATGTCAATCGATATCGAGTATAAGAGCGCGACGATCGGAAGATAACGGTGCAATAAACGAATCCCGATAACGTTGATCGAAACGTTTCTTTAAACGTCGTTCGAGGTACAAAGGGAAAAATCCATATAGTCAAAGTTTCTCGCGCGCGACTCTACGTCCCCTATAAAAATGCAAATTTCGTACATGTTGTTGTTGAAGCGGCGATCAATGAGAGCCATGAATCGCGCGCTAAACGCTCGATTACATCGGGAATACACAGAAAGTCGGCCGAGTGTATAAATCCAACTGGCTCGGCCGGCGAGTACGTACGTTAAGCGTAATTTATTCCATATATGATATACACACTGAACGCGCCGTGCTCTGCACACGATTCTCCTCCTCTCTTTTCTTCTCCCTTCCCCTCCTTTCTCGCCCTCCCTTTTTCGTTTCCTTTGATACCAGCCTGTTCGCAGCAGAACGAGGCCGCGATCTTCTTGGGACCTTCTCTCGTGAACGCGTGTAACGCGATGGTACACGGGATTTATGGGAATATTTATGCGTATTTATAGGGCGTGGAATCGTCGATGTCCGCCGACGTGGCTACACGGGACCCTGTTCCACGGGCTATGGTCTACCGCGTGGACACGCGGACCCGGATCGGCCCAGCCTCCGTAATCCTCGCCGAATTTATAACGCGCCACGAATAGTTCCGTGTTCCACGCGGCCGCTCTTCTCACGCTTCGCGCCACCCGGACACGGCCACCACCGTGGTACACGTGTTTGCGTGTCGACCTCACCGAGTAGCCCCGGTTTCCACGACTCTCTGATCGACCATCCTCCGAGGATCGGGTTAGGTACGATGTGCCGTCCACCATTGATCTTCTTCGACCATGGGTTCGTGAGATCCAGGTTTCAGAGTTCCGAGTCTATCGGAGAAGGATGCCGACCTTTTGAAAGAATTCATATCGTTACGACGTAGCTGCTAGGAGGATTTATACGCATAGCTATCTCGAAAGATCGTCGCGTATTTTTATTTTAAATGAGAAACACGGAACCTGAACCGAACCCATTTTGAACCGAACCGAAGAAATTTTGCCTCGTCTCGAACGAGACTCGCGACAACCAACTACCTGACGGATTAACGGATTGCCGGCTATTATTACGCCCTGACAGGAACACCGTCGATGTCTCAAGCAGTCCGTGTACCCTGAACGTTACACCGCCGCTTTTACGTAGAGTAAGATTTATTCTCGCGCGAGTTTCGTCGAACTCGCCCATAATATGGCGGTTATTTATTAAAATTGGCCCGATGACGAATGCGGCAGCGACGTAATATGCGGGACAGCGAATAAAATACGGTAGCACGAGCCTTCTTATAGGTGTACTCGAGTACAGTAGGTGGAAATGATACAGCGAGGTCGTAAAGTTGGTCGGTAAAGTTAATTTACAATTTTCCACGACCGCAAGCGTAGTAAGACTATTCGAGGCAAAAGTAAGCTTCCGCGCATTTACATCGAACTTTGCACTTTGCACGGGATAATCAAATTTATTGTATATCGTCGATCACCAGTCCTTAATATGAGACAGTAAGTCACCGTTGTTCTTTGATGTAACAACGAGGAAATTGAAATTTTATTAAACGCTACTTTTACGATGGAGTATACGTTAATTTCGATCGATTAAACGTAGCGCCTTTAATCGTACAATTAACAGATACGCTCGTAACGATTTTGAACGATAACGAAACGTATCGAACAGAAATTAGAGACGCTCGATTATTCTTTGGTCCGTCCGAAGAAAGACAAACGCTAATTAACGCTTTATTTTACGAGCTCGTTATGTCGCGTCCACCTATTATACAGAGCACGAGGAAAGGCGTGATTTTAACGAACCGCTTAAATCAAAGCGTTCCGATGGCCGTGGAGACATTATACGCGGTTAAATTATGCCGATTCGAATTGGCTGGCGGATTCGTGACTGTCCTTTATCGTTCTCGGACGAGCACGCGTGGGCAGGCTGAAAGATCAGCCGGAGAAAGCGAAAGCTCTGGGGACACGTGGAAACGCGTGTCCGCGCGATTTTTTAAACCGGACAGCCGCTCCTGTGGTCTCGTTACGACGAATGTCGATGATTGCCGCGTCTGGTACGGTCGTCCTTCGGATAGAAAGGAACGAGTGCACGTACAAAAAGCACAGAGTAAATGTATGTAATTCGCAACGCGATTATTTGCAAGCCTAGCCGAACGAATCGATTAGAAAGAAATTGAGATTTATTATTGCGGAAACTAACACGTAAGAGTTATCTACGTCGAAAGAACTAATTGTCCGAGACTGCGGAAAGAATGAATTATCCCATCGCTATAGAGAATGCATAGTCGCAAATACGGTGTCGCAAATAATTTTCGTATCGAATCGATATTTCTACGAATTTGTGGATTAAGGGCTCGATCCACTGAAACACAACGAGCGAACAAACGAAAAAGTAAACAAATTAGCGTTCCAAGTGGCTTCTTGGAAGCTTAGTAAGCACATTCTTGTACGTTAGTATCAATTACAGCTTCCTCCTCCCCCATTAAGCCTCGTCGAACCCCACAGACTTCCTCGAGGCAGCGATATCGATGATCGGAAATCTTACTGCATTAAAGTATTTTATACGATAATAAATAGACTGCGTGCGAAAAAGTAGATATTACATTCTGTGGAGCGTGTTAAGCCGCAACTGCACGCTCATTTCCCCTTTTCTTGCCCGCAACGTATGCCAAGAACGAGCTACACAGTTCCCATACGGCGCAGCCACTTACGTCCCATAATGTTCCGAGTTAATAGTCAGATCAGTCGCGATAAATTCGCATTAACTTCTTTTCCCCCTCCGGCATTATCCACGTGCTCCAACCTCCGATGATAAAGCTAAGTTATTATACCTTGAACGTAACGTTGATTCATACCGATTAAATTTGTAAAAACCAGCACGCCTAACGCGATAGACTGTAAACTGTCGGTTAATCCCGTCGATGTTCGTTAAACGACTCGCTTCTGACAAGTTCGAGGAAGTGCTGGACCTTAAATCGTTCTATGTTATGCGAATACTCGATCGACGGAGGAGAGCAACCGAAGAAGGTAAATAAGTTTTTGGGAATTTTATGGAAGCGGAAGGAGTAACAAGGATGTAATACGACTTTTCATCCAAAAATCGGCGTACAACCGCTCGATGCCGATTACATCGCACAGCCTGAAACGACCGTTGATTCGACTTTGATCAAAGCGCGCTATAGAGCCTCGCTGGACGTTTCCATTCGATTCTCGTCAGTTGGGTCGGTTAGCGCAAACCACGCGTCCAAGATAAACTCATCGGACGGAACACCTTCGGAATATCCTTTAAATTATCGGGTCCCGCGGAAACGTAGCGGTTGGTGGCGGCGAGCCGCGCAATTTCCATTATGCAAATGAAAATACCGTGGAACGTCGGCGCGAGGTTCGGTCGATCTTCGGCGATGATCAACATCGTGGGTGGCCGCTGGCTGATCCACCGGTAGCTCGGCTCGGTCGTCCAAGCTACCAAGCGCGCCTCTCCTTTTCTCTCTCCCTTCTCTCTTTCCTTCTTTTACCGTCTTTATTTCGCTGTATTCTCCGACCTCTTTCTCTTCCTCTTTCTCCCGTCCTCTTCTCTTCTCACCTTATTCCCTCCATGTTTTTCGTTCTCCACGGCTGACAGACGAATGAACGCAACGAACGGGATGGAACAGACAAGCGGCCAGCCTACGTGCGTGTAATTATCCTGTCAATGCGTCGGATTTTCAAGCCTCTCGTCGTCCTCGCGCGATACGCCCCGCTTCGATTGAGAAATCTCCTCTCTGTTGACGTACCGCCTCGCGTAGCACGCGATCCAACGCGGAACCAGCACGGAAATATGCAAATTCGACCCTCGATTTCGTGACGTCTCGCGCGTTTCATCCGTACGCCACCTCCACGATTCAGGCTGATTACGTTTTCTGCGATTAATTCCACGAGGAATGGCATGGGTATAGGTATCGAGCTATAGGTGTGGGTTTCGCTCTTTTTTCTTTTTTTCCTTTCTTTCTTTTATTCCCTGGCCTAGTTCGAGTTTTCTCGTTGCCGGGCAAAAGAGACGAGGATCGTCCTTCGATAAAAAGAAAAGATTGTAAAATATAGAAACGGTGGTACTTCTCCCATGGAATATCTGGTACGAAAAGAAGCATCTGCCAACGATGTCTTGCTAGTTGCAGCATTTTAGGCTTCGAAGTCTTTCGAGGGTGAGGGGAACCGTGGCTCTAACGTTAAACACGAAGACCACGGGGAAAGAGCACACAATGAGTCACGATTTCGTCGTATCTTATCGAACGTCTCGAAAATATCGACAGCTCGTAAGAAATTGGCACCTCTTAACCAAAAAAATTGTTCTTTCTACCACCATATCCTACCTATCAACTGACATCGAAATCGAAAAATCAACGATACCGACAGTCAAAACCTAGTAACGTTAGTTTCGTTATTTCGCGCTGTATCGTTGTGCGATAATTAATTAAAAAAAAAAAAGGGGAGAAAGAAAAAAGCAGCGTTATACCCGCTGTACCGTGCCAGTGAAAAGGAGAAATTTTTTGGATGATTCGTAGAAGAGAAATTCCTTCTGGTTGCGATAAAAGCGAGTAATTATGCGCGATGAGGGTCTGGACGCGAAATAAGCGGTCGCTGGAAGAGTCATCTCATCGGTCTCGAGGCCCCTCGAGGTGCAGTAATCACGTTGCGCGATTAACTCTCTGGCTGTGGCGCAAGGTGTTTTTATTGCTTTTGCCGCAAAGTGATTGTTTACGATGGAAAAATGAACCCCTTTAGCGAGAGTCGTCTAGGCGCGTCGGCTCTCGGTACGTGGAAATTATTTGCGCTTCGAGCGAATCGTACGGCGAAGAAGAAATTAGCAAGGCAAAGGTACGTATCGATGAAATTTTTCGATGTACGCGTGCGAGCGTTCTTTCAAATAAAATTGAACGCGACGATTTTTATCCCCCTGGACGATTCGTCGGGTTGGTCCTAACGTAGCGTCGAAGGAACGCGCGATCGCTATAGCGTTTCACGGTGGGATCGTGATCGATCGATCGAGATCGACCGACAGGCTTGTAAGTTATCTTGTTTGCACGCCGTCGATGCTCGTAATTATCTTGGCTGCGGTGCTGTTCTTTAATAGAAATTTACTCTCAAAGTGTGTCGGTGGTTTCGTCGAGTGGTGACGAGATATTAACGCGTTGCGACGGCGTATACTCGATCGCGTGCGAGGAACGTAACGAAACATTAAAGTGCAACTTGTTAACATTATGTTCTCTGCGTTCCAACGATATGTGGCAACGTTTGAAATGATAAATGATCCTTCCTACGATGCATCGCGCGTCATCTTTTCTGTTTCTCCTTCCAGTAGAGCGTAGCGAGAAAGGTGTGTGCATACCCGTAGGGCAAAACTAACTAGTCAGGTATTTCGACATTTTAGAGAAATCCTATTTTCCTCGATAGCCGGGTCCGACTAACCGAGATGTTCTCGAAGATTTCTAAAATAAATAACAGTTTACTCGCATCTTTTACACGCTAGTATAGATATATTTGAATTTACAGTGTAACGTAGGTATCTGGCACGTTGGAAAACGTTACCTCTGTTGCCAAATGTCATCGGTATGCGTGTCAGGATTAAGATTCGCCAACTATGGAAAAAGACAGTGGCCGTAGAAAACGTAAAATGTGTTTCGTCGTAGCTTTGAATCCGCGTTTCGATTAAACGAAGAAATACGTTAAAAGTTTATTTCAATTTCCTACGGATCGATTATCTAACAAATATTATCTTTTTCCTTAATCGCTTGAAAGATGTCTAGTAGTTTAGCCGGAGACTCTTTCTTCGTTCTCTCTCGTTTTACCGATACGAGAGAGATACGCGAGTAGTTTTCGATATTCAATTTGCCTGCGTTTTCCTCGATATTCTTCGATGATAAATGCGATAATTTATACCGAAATCAATGGGAATCGAAGTTTATCGATCGTATAGGAACAAGGGGCAAAAGGAACGGCGTAATGACTATTTATCTTGTTGCAGCTTTTGTAGACGATTAGAGACGCTATAAATCTGCATGCGCGTGTTAGCACAATCATCGTGCTATCCTGAATCGGTACCACTCGCATGAAACATTATTCTCGAGCGTGACCAGACCGGTAATACCTCGTGGGTACTAATCCGAAGCCGCGGTGCAACGTGCATCTAAACCGATGCTGTTCGTGTGTCACATATCTCACGAAACTTTGCTTCCCTTCGCGTTATCGGTAAGACGTAAAACTTAACACGTCCTGGCAAGTAACGATATATGTCACAGATAATTTTGATCGCAGTGATGATATTTACATACCGCGCATATTTACGTACAGAGTGATGACATTATACGTATTCGTATATTCGAACACCTGTTCCGACATCGTTGAAGAAACTTTTATTCTACGAGTTTTCGTAGCTAGAGTTTGATAAGACCGTCTGAATTAAAATTACTATTGCTAATTATCGTATGGTTAGATTGGTATTTCATTATCGCGATTATACTTTACCGTATGGTACATGTCGATCCTACGATACTGCTATCGTTGCCGTGTAATTATGCCATTCGAATTACGATAAAAGAAATCTAATTTAAAACCAGACTGGAATTTCAAAATACATTTGCATCCAAAGATCCTCTTAACGTAAAAGCCTGTCCCCTTTTGTGTATTACACCGAACTATTACTATAGATATAACACGATATTATAAAACTATCGAAACTCGCTATCTACAATACGATCTAATATCTATTGAACCATCAAAAATCACCGTCCCCGATGTTACGCGGTAACGCTATTAAAATTTCCCCCCCAAAAAAACGACTATGAAATATCGTTGACGATATACGCTTACTCCGTCCACGTATAATCTCATACCGCGCCAGCGAGGTATTAACGGAAAAGCCAAGGAACCTTGGCCCTTATCCCGATCCGACTCGAATCGGTTCA